>NC_142283.1:39791459-40107704 GCF_052056855.1 Sturnus vulgaris
TAATTCTGTACTTACCTTCAGCTCTGAGCTAACTATCTAGCTTGCTTTTGAGATATTATGTGAGACTGTGTAAAAATATGCACCTTAAACCTGTCATTGTTATTAGCTCCACAAGTGCAAAACCATGGTTACTAGCCTTAATTTTAAATTTTTCATGCTGTCTATTACTTTATGACTTTGTTATGTTGTAGGTGTTTCTGAACTATCATTTCTTCCACTTCTTTTCAGTAAAAACAAAACAAAACAAAACAAAAAACTAAGAAAACCTCTCCATAAGTCTACTCAGTTTTTTTAAAATGCATTCAAACTCCTTCTTACATTTGGAAATATTAAATATGCAAAACCTGCAAGAAATTCAAATTTATGGAAAACTAATGGAAAAAAAATTACAGAAAACTAATAGCAAATCTTTATTTTAGCAGTGTTAGGCTCTTCAATAAGAAGGAGTGCTCATAAACTTGCTAAGGACTAATTTCTTCAAATCAGTCTTGTTGTTTTTGGTTGTATTGCAGAAGCTGGATTTTTTTTTTTTACGCCAACCAAGTTTACTTTTGCAGTTACAGCTACCAGCATAGTCTTCTCTTGGTTAGAAAGCTTTTTTTAGAACTAGATTATATACGAAGCTGTTTTGGGGGTTTTTTTCATGGTTATAATTCTGTTTATTTTAAGCCAAATTTACTTTGCCAAGCAAAGAAAGACATCATCCCTATGAATTAACCTCAGAGATGTTATTAGGATAAATAAGCTGAAGGTTTTTCACAGAGAACAGCAAAATACTCAGAGAAGCTACAGCAGGTAAATATGGTCTTTGGCCTGCTTCTACAAAAAAAATCTTTCTCTAAACAGATGACAATATAAGGATGAGCCATTTCCTGTCTAGGTCACATGAGGTGAAGGGCTTGCTCAGTCAAACCCCACATCTCAAGTGAAGCAATAAACAGAAAATTCACAAAACTCTTTTTGACAAGACTGAGTTAATGTTGCTCTTACCAAACACCAGTGTCCCACACACTCTGCACTTTGGGGCAAAGAAATCCAATCTCAATAGCATTAAATAAAAATGCATTAGGAATCCAAGGCCTACCACAATAACATGAAAAGTTGCCTTTTAAATGTAAAAAGGAAAAGTGCAGGACAAATTCGATTTGGTTAAATTTTACTGGAGGAATTAACTTTTTTACTGCACTGCTGTCTGCCATTTACCTACTTTCTAGATGAGATTTCCATTGACTCCAATGAGTCTTTTATTTAAGTCTCCTAGAGGCTTTACAGCATGTTCACCTGCTTTTTTCCATCTTCTTCTCTCTTTCTCCATTCTATCACTGTGTTTAATCTACAGTATATTGCCATGCAGCATAGGAATATAATAATCGAGCTACATGGTACGGATCTCTGCTTCTACTCAGCCAGAACTGTACTTAGAGAAACATTCCAGGAAAACCCTGAATCCTGACATATTCTCAGTGGATATGTTGCAGGGGGCTTTTTTACACGCTGCTTATTTCATCCCTGCTCCTCTCTGTCCTCGTCTCCCTGAGGGTTTATCTATAAGATAGAATGATCATTCTCTGGCTGTAAGGTCTTTTTGCAGACTGCAGAGGGGAGTCCTGCCCTGGAAGTAGTGTTTGCCCTCAGGGCATAGGCTGTGCTTGCAGCCATTTCTCAGAAATGCCACAGGAGACTCAGCAGAGATCATTGTGCCTCCTCCCCTGCCAGGAACTGAGATCCTCTTTCACAAGAAGAGTACTAAATGTGTTCCCTTACTTGCTGGCCCAGAACACACCACAGACCCAAACAAGAGGTTATGCTGCAGACAACATTTTAGAAGCATAGCCTTGTTTTTCCTTTGCATTTTCAACACTGCTCTTTTGGGATAGTTTTTAGCTGTGTCCCGGGATGTTTTTACCTTCTCATATGACAGATGCATGAAATTGCACGGATTAATGTGACTGATTAACACTTCGGTTTTCCATGTCTGAAATGTTTGGTACATGAAGTACAATTCTGAATACTGTGAAAGAGTAAAGGGAGAGTTGCAAGTGGGAACATCGTACTCCAGGAAAGAGAGGGACCAAAAAGGGAAATGGAAAGGAAAATGCTGCCATTAGTGCTGAGAGCAAGTCCTGAATTCTAGTCAATAGCTAGCATCTTTAATGACCATTGTTTTTAGCTGTCGAAGATAAACACAGTAATTTCATATTATCTCAAACTGTAAACCTAGCTGAGAAACTTATGAATATGTTATTTAACCTACTTTTAGATCCTGTGCAATATTAGTAAGACCAAATGCATGAAACTTGTGACTTTTAAAAAACAAAGAGGTTTTGCAGGAATGAGAAGTCGCTTTTGTGCAACTGACAATAGCTGGTGCACAGTTCCCCTGCCATTCACACTTGCCTGCCTTAAATCATTTCCCTGTGATGGCCACAAAAGTATAAGTAATACATGACTGAAAACAGTCCTTTGGAAACTTCACACTGGGCCCTGACACAAGATATCTTGTTGTCAAGTACCCACTAGGCATCAAATGTATGTAAACTCTCTCTTTCAACTGCAATTGCAACACTTCTAAGTTATTCAAAGAACCTAAACATCAGACAGGTAATTTGAAATGTTATACCAAAGCCTCACTTTCAGAAATCCAGAGTATGATGTGCAGAGCCACAGCTATATTAATGGATTTGATGAACATCTCAGTTGCACTCATGCCAGATTCATCAGGAATTCATCTGTGTGTTAACAGGAATACTATTAGGAGTTATCATATAACTTGTGTTAAAGAGTAAATTACTCCACAGCGTGCTGAGCAATATGTTAGAAGGGCAGTCAATTTGCAGAAAAGAATGCAGGTCTTTACTTACAGCTAATCAAATGTTGTTGTCATTAGTAGATAAACATGTACATGAGATTTTTCTAAGCAGGGAAGTAAAAATTCTTATTAAGTCTTTCTAAATCAAGTGAAAAAGAAGACACATAGCTACTCAGCTCAAAAAAGAAAAGGCCAATGAAGCAGTTGGGTACTATCACAACACAAATGGTATCTCTCATACCAGGCAGAGAATGGTCTCCAGGCACAGGGGAGGGTGCCACCCTCGCCCTCCTTGCTTAGAATCCATCCTGACACACACCATGGCCTTTCTGGGGTCACGAGTTTGTGAAGTGCTAAATTCCTGCTACTCTAACTTGGCTTTGACACTGCCAGGCTGTTGATATACAATACCTCCTACGGTACACTAGCTAGTCAGCATGGCACCATCCTTATCATTGCTTGTTTACTATAACTCAGGGCAGTGTTTAGTGGTTGCAAACATTTGTTTTCATAAAACATGGTGCAGATATGTCAACTTTTCTGTATTTTTCCCTTTTTTAGCTCTTGGAAGTGAATTTCCTCTCCCTAGAAATTCAATTTATGTGTGACCAAGAGGTTGTCTTGCTTGATGTTTCAAATTTGGCAGTTTCAGTTTCTCATTTTTTGGACACTACCTACCATAATACTTAGAGATAGGTGACTATTCAAAGTTTATCTCTGCATAAAAAGCCTCCTGGAATATATAAGAGGACCTGAATGAACTCACTCTTGGATGCACAGAGGGTAATCTCACTTCTGATAACACCATACAAAGGGAGGCATGAAAATGTGGCAACATGACTTTAGGTTTAATTTTAGTCCCAAAGATGACTTTATTGCATTTCTAATGCTCTGGTTTATATTGCTGACAAAGAGTTACATCACACACAGTCACATATTTGACTAAGGAGATTGTAATTTATGAAATAATATTGGTACTGTGACTTTAACATTTCTTCAAGTCCTTTCTTTGCTGCCAGTACTCAAATATTCCTGAAATGTCTCTGGTGGAATGATTTTCTATGCTTTGCCAGAGCTGGAGAATAATTTTAAAAAGCCTTTTTGGCAAAGATTCAGATAAAAGCGTTTCTTTTATGCAGTATCTCAATTCCCTGAATGATTAACAAACCATATTTAGCATATGCTTCTAATGCTTTGAATATCTTTCCAAAGATGTGGTCATAACATTTTTTTATACTCTTAGGAAAGGATAAAGGAATTAAATCCTGTGAAAACTGGATTCCTTAGCTTATAGAAAGATCAAATGTGCTCCCTGGGAATTTTGGACATCTTGAAAAATATAGTTTTGATAATATAGCTGAGAATAAAGCAAGAAATTCTAAGGAGACTACTACTAATAGTATCATGTAAAACTTGCACCTTTATTTGCATGCATATTATATATTGTAATAAAGGAAATCATACATAATATACCAGGATTTTTACTATTAAAAAAGAGTGCTGCTTTGGATCCAGCAAAGTATAAACTTAAAAGAGGAAAAATATTTTAAAACTCTGCATAAATGTAGATCCTGAAGCTAGATTTTCTCCCCCTGTAAGCTCCCCTTGGAAGGTATTAAATTGAATCAAGCATGTGCAAGCCTTAAATTTAGCTCATCAGCTATCACAACAGCTGAACTGCTCCATAGAGGGGCAGGTGCTGTTGATGCTATACACATTTCTGTGCTCAGAGCTATGCCCATGGAAAGCATGTACTGTACATTCCAGCTTTGTGATGACACAGCTGTAGCCCAGGATAAGCATTTCTGCACTGCGGATGTCCCTCATCTGCCAGGACCGCTGAGGCAGTCTGCAAGCCCTGCTCAGACTTGGCATTGTCACCAGCAGGAATGCAAGATGGGACACTACGTTCCTTTACAGGGGACTGGTGTTTCTAAGTGCACAGCCTCATCATTCCTGACAAACAGCTGGTCATAAAATCCATAAACGAGTTCACAAAGATGTCCAGAAATGTCCTTCGTGTCCCTGGCATGAATTAAAACAACTTTTCACAGGCTCTCTACTGCTAAGACTTGGCTTGTCTGAAACAGGAGACAAGAACATAAGTCATTTTATATGGGAAGAAATGTAAGCAGGATAATTTTAGGGGGAATCCAGAATGAGGGCAAGAAGAAAAGGCACACCGGCTCTTACCTAGAAGAGTGCAAGTGTTGTTTGTCAGCCAGGTGCTTCTACAGGAACCACACTTCCAAACTGGCAGATGTCATCAGATGTATCTTCACCACTGTGACTACTGCTCCACAGATTTCTGGAAGAAACAAGTCCTAGGTCTTCCAGCACTCCAAGGACTGAGTCACGTAGATTAAGGGTACACCCTCTCACAGTGAGTCATCTTATATACCCTCAGCTTTTCAGTTTGTGTTTTGACTAAGAGCAGAGCACTTGTCTTTGAGCAAGGTTAGTTTTGCCTCATCATACTCCAAAGGAAAAGGATGACATTGTGCAGGAATGTCCATCAGGAATTTCAGTCATCATATTTCCACTGGTACTGGTTCTCCTGCCAGAGCACACATCTTGAGGCTGCCATCCTATGGAGACAGCTCTCAGTTCTTTACCACACTAGTCATTTCACCTTCCGTTTAACAGAGGGAAGGGAAAATTCCTCTTTAAAATATGTTGCATGACATCTATCATGGCTGGTCATGACTTCCTATTCATATAGGCTAAACAAGAAATCTTCTCTAATTAGTACTCCAAAGTTATATTAAAGGAACATATTCAGTGGACAAAAAAAGTCACAGCACAAGAACTTTAAAATCTTGGGAAACAGGATATGATGAAAAGGTTTTTCAGGTTAATTATTGCTCAGTCCCTCAGCTGAATGAGCAGAAAGCAAAACGGAATGCTGTACATGAAGAGGGCATCCTGACCACAGAGGCAGAGCTTGGCAGAAGGAGCAGGAGTCATCTTGCCTGCTGAAGGAGCACACCAGGGGAAAGAAACCCTGGAACATACTTAAAGTTGAACCAGTTGTCGTGGAGGACATGATGTTTTCCATCCCTGTTTCAGGATGGAAAGTCTTGCTGTATTAAAAGGGGCCCAGCAGCACCTGAATATTGAAAAATACAAAGTTTGTCATAGGTTGTAGGGAGAAAAGTGAATTATATGAATATATGGCTCCCCATGTGGCTCCCGCATGGACCCATGTTCTCAAGTGTGGCTGGTCTGAGTAGAAGGTGCACAGCTGTACTGCCTTGGGAGCTGGAAAAATCTCAAGGGGGAAATAATTAGGGAGGAACTATCAAGTAGGAGAGGTGAAATACCTTTTTCCTTTTTTTTTGCCTGTTATATCTTTGGAAGAGGTAGATAGTGTGGTACTGAGCAACCTCGATAGACTGTTTAAACTGAGATCCCCTCTAACAGTTTTATTCTTCTTCACTTCGGCTTGATGTTTCCCAGGTCTAGGTTGTGCTTTTTTTTTTTTTCCATTATAACAACTGGCAATATTCTGCTCATTCAACAAAAGGAAAAAGAGTTCAGGGCTGTGTTCCTGGGTTTAGTTCATGTTTGACATCAGACACTAATGGAAAAAGAATAACGCTGAACTTAGAAACTGATTGTCAAGAATGCAAATGTATTTAGAAGGCTCCAGTTTGCACAAACACCTGAGCCTCGTGATGGAAGTATAAGAATCAAAACTATTTTTATTGTAGAATTTGCATTCAGACTCTAAGTTATACCTGTAAAAGTATCTCTCATAATCTAACATACGGTGAAACGTGGCCAAACAATGGGTAGTTTAACTATCTTGTGGGTGAAATGAAAAATCACAAAGAAACTATTCTAGTACATTACATATGGAAAAAAACCCCCTACTTTTCAAATAAGACAGGTTAAAAAACATAAACTAATTTCTTACCACAAACTCACTGACACATCAAGATGGTGACTGTGTTATTGAGTGCAAAATGTCATGGAGACAGGAGAAAATAAAGATATTATGTCATTTTACCACTGAGGCAACTTTATGTAACTGTAATCCAACAACACTACATAGCTGAACTTCACAAGGGAAAAAAAGAGAAGGTATTTCAAGCAGAACCTTTCTTTTCAATGTGTTTTTTTCTTCTATCACAGTGAGAGTTTGGTTCTCAATACTCAGAAAAAGTTCCTTTAAATACCTGTGAAGGAATTTGTCAGGCAAATCTGCAGATTTTTCAAAATCTCAACTCTACTGTACTAGATAGGAGTCACACTTTATTTGGCTCTCCACACTGCTAACCCTAATAACAGCCGAACTGTGCCCTAAATTGCAGACTGAGTCTGACACTTGCTAGTTTGAGGAGGTTCTAAGGCCATTTGTTGCCCTTGAATTTTAGCCTTCTGATATTGACATATTCTTTTATACTTTCTCACACTCTCTTTCTGAAAAACAGTAGATTGTTTGCATTCGTTTTTGGAGGAAGAGAGAATTGACTGACATTGTGGAGAGCTACTGGAGTCAGAGAGGTTCTTTCAGCATTGTCCAATCCACGGTCATTGTTAGATGTTTATAAATAGACATGTCATGTAAATAAAGCTCTCTTTTCCTGTTCATCTAACTTGGAGTCAGGTGCGTGTTTGCTCTCTCTCTTTGTGTTTGTGTCACAACTGCCACAGCCATTGATGTGTTTGTTTGAAGAAATTTTAAAATTCATTCATTTTACATTGATTCTACCTTTTTTCACTTCTATATTGCATCCAACTCAAGTTGTTTCCTAGATTAACCCTAGAACCAAAGTCAAGCAGTCTTCCCATTGCTGTTAATGGGCACTGCATCCAATTCTGGTAGTTGAGTAGTCACCATAAGGACAGTGCAGGCAAGAGGAAGTCCTTCCTCATTTAGTATCCCTTGGGCATATCTTGAGGCTCACATGCTACAGCACCACTGTCCTGATGGGCCTCGGTGGGAGCACTAGTCACCCAAACTTGGCAAAGGCTAGTGAGCTCTCTCTACCTCTCTGGTGGAGCCACACAGCAGCAGACTGAGAGACATACACTGGGTGTGGATTATGCAATATCTATGCAATAGAACAGAGATACCAGGGAAAAATGCCTTTGAACAAATAAAAGTGTGTGTATTGGATCCTGCTTCTTTTCCAAATATAACTCCTGGATAACTTTTTGTTCCTCTTATTGCTGTCATATGATGTCACAAAATTATTAACAAGTTTTAAACTACCAAAAGATAGGTAATGTGCAGCATGATTTTCTTTAAATATAGGCACAAATATATCTGCACTTAACTACATAATTATAGTCCCAACAATGCCATAAATATACCTGAAGAACTTTTAACTCATTATAATTAATTGGTTCTAAGCTTTGGACTAGCACTATGGTACAAATTATAACACCAGCCTATTCACAACAAGGTCCATAACCACATTCAAAGAAGTTGTATATGCATTGTGTATGCCATTTGGCTTAAATTATACGGAAGTTAAAATTGGAATAGAGAACATCCTAGACAACTGCTGATTTTTCATGCATGCATTGACTGAATAACTTGCACACAGGGCTTAAAGACTTACTCTTCTTCCGGAACAAGAGATGTTTAAGTGAGATCAATGTTATAAGAACATTCATTGCAGGTTTATTTTATCTTTTAGTCTGAGAATAAAAAGTCTGTTATAGGTATGCTTTGGAAGATACGGTTTCAGAGGATCAGTTTTGGCCAAAGTAGTAGTACTTGGCACATTAAAACACCCACTCACTAAACAGCTTGCTTTTTTGTAAATTTAGTTATTGATCCCTTGGTCTCAAACTGGAACACCTGTTGTAATAGCAGAATTGCAACATAAGTACTTCTGTGATATAAGCTACCAAAGCTGCTTTGCTCCACATCTAAATTTTGTTAAATAAACTGATGCTTATGAGAGTTGTTGTCAAGCTGGAAACCCTGGAAAATTATTTTTACCCCCACCTACCTCCAGCAAAACACTTGGGGCACATGCCTAGCAATAAGCATGTGCAAAGTCTCAATGATTCCAATAAACGAAGTTGCTTAGTGAGCCTGGAGAGTCTTGTGGATTCATTCTGCAGCTCACGATATAGGTCTAACACTGTGGTATCATACACTGCTGACAATATTTTAAATCAGAAATGAAGGGGCTGCATGCAAGACAAAAGGGGTATCTTCTTAGTTAGCCATGCTACCTGCTAAATGATCTTTGATATCTGACTGTGCACTAGACAGAAATTTCAAACACACATGCACATACATCTCTATATTGCATTGGCTTTCTGCAACCACCCACGTCCAGTGGAGATCAGAATGAGAATTAATGGGCCCTTCAAGACTTGCCTGCTCGCTGACTTGAAGCAGAATTACTCAACTTAGGAACAAATCATACAACAAATGCAGTACACTTCAGAAAATATCCAAAACATGTCACTGACTTTTCAGGAGGGTTTTGGTATTCAGAAGATACCTATCTAAATGTTACTCCCAATATAGTAGTAAAATGCAAAGGTCCCACTCAGCAGAAATATCTCTGCTGAGAAAATTTGCACAAAGGCACATCTGAGAGCATCTGGAAGAGTAGCAAGAGAATAAGAATAAGAGCAAAGTAATAATTCCACAATATCAGAGAAAAACAATGGGGCAATTGCTTTCATGAGGTCATATGGCTGTTCTTCCCCTCCCTGTGTTCAAGGCTGTCCCAAATAGATGCAAACTATTCCTCACTGCTGTTTGTCCAACTTGTTCCGTAAAACCTCTAGGGATGAAGGCACCACAGTCTCACAGAAAAGTCATTCCAGTATTTCACTGTCCTGGACAGACAAAACACACTGTTCCTTTGGATTTACAGCAGTCTTTTACGCATTTCAAGACCAGTTACATGTCCTAGATTAGCCAAGAACCCTGACTCTGACTGAGCTAACGGTTGGTTTATGTTTCAGGCAGTTATTGATTGCTGGCTCATGTACTGTTTATTTTCAAACAATCATCTTCTTTTAGCATGACACGTTCCCTGAATGTAACTAAGGGCTCAGGACTTGCACATTCCACTCACCTAATTGCTCACACCCTCTTGTTCTCTCAAACATGCACATTCAGGCAGGAGCAGGACTGTGTGGAGCCTTCCAGATGTTGGCAGAGAGGATCCAAAGGAAATACAGCTCTAGTTTTAGACACCCATCCACATATGTTGATGCCTTTTCTTTAATCGTAAGCAATCCCACAGTAATGGGAGTCTTGGGATAACAGTCATTGTCTCTTTCAAAAATATGGATAAAATGTGGAACATCTCTTGGGCAGACAACATAAGAAGTTGCTGGAACAGGGTAAGAGCACCACCACGCCCAGACACCTTTAAGCAGAGTGTATCTTCCAATATGACAAAGTCAACAGCTTATAAAAATTCTTATTTTTTACCTAGGGAAGTGAAAACTACAGAAGCAAAGAAAACACCAAGCAAGCAAACAAAAAACCAAACAAACAAACAAACAAACAAACAAACAAAAAACTTTCACTTTTCAGATGATGTTTCTTTAATAACATCAAGAATTTTCCAGGTTGAAGGTTGATAATACTCAGATATATACCTGTATTTTCAGGTTTTATTAATGGGAAATTAATAATTACAGTATTACTAATGGGGATTTTTGGGCAGTCTTATCAAGACTCATATTTTGAGTCTCTGGACCCTGCTTAAAGTGGACCTATTGTTGTGCAGCTCCATGTGAAACCTCAGCTCATCCTACAAGTCATGCTTCTCTTCTATTATGAGTATCATATTCCATAAATTAGTGCTACTAGTGCTATCACCTGCCTTCCTCCTTTTGCAGGACTCATACCCCTGCACCCCATCAGGTAATGTCTTCCTCAAAGGCAGCACCACCAGAGGGAGTGTTTAGAACACGCAGAGAGACAAGCCCTCCCTGCTCCAGCCATGCCTTCCAGATAAAAGAAGGGGTCATATCTGGAATTTTCAGAACACAGCCTGGCTATTGCAATTCTTTCAAATTCATCAATCAAACTAATCTTTCTCATGTGGCTAACTTGGGAAAGAAAATCCAATGAGACTTCATGAGATAAATCCCTGACATGAAGGGATCTTTTGCTTTCACATAAATCTCTCCTCCAAGCCTGGTCATGTCTACACTGATAAATTTTTATTCTAATTTCTATGCAGAAAAACAAAAATTTTCACTCCCTATTCTTGGGAACAGCAACAGTATTTACAGTTGGAAATTATCTGAAAAGAAATTCAGAGTCTGCAAGACATCTGCTTTTGAAAAGACATCTACCTTCAGACAGGAATTTTTGTGCAGACCCTAAAATTTCACTCCTGGTCTTGGCAAAACCATGGGGAGCAAAGTTTCATGGGAGGAGTATGGACAAAACTTCCACATAGCTAAATACTAGATTGTAATGACACTCATTTCAAAAGCCAAGAAGAGAAGCATATTATTCTGCAGAACCTTGTTTTCAGCATGGAGAGATGTTCCATATGTGTCTATTACATGTGCATAAGATCTTCAAAATATTTAAAAATTCACTCGGACAATAATTTATCCTGATTGTCAGGGGTACCCTGTCAGTACATCCCTTAAGAATTTAGAGCATAGAAACAAATAGCTGTTTCCTTGCTGACTTTACCCATATTCACTGGAATAAAAAAAACCTAATTCCTGGGAGTTTTTCACAGAATCACTAGGTTGGAAGAGACCTTTAAAATCATTGAGCCCAACCCATGCCCTAATTCCTCAACTAAACCATGGCACCAAGTGCCACATCCAGTCTTTTTTTTAGATACATCCAGGGATGGTGTCTCCATCACCTCCCCAGGCATACAATTCCAGTACTTTATCACTCTCTGTAAAAAGCCTTTTTTTCCTAATATCCAACCTATATTTCCCTTGATGCAGCTTGAGACTGTGTCCTCTCGTTCTTTCAGCTGTTGCCTGGAGAAAGAGACCAATCTCCACCTGACTACAACCACCTTTCAAGAAGTTGTAGAGAGTGATAAGGACACCTCTTAGTCTCCTTTTCTCCAGAACACAAGAACAAAAGAGTGGGCGCAGAAAATCTAAAATTCATGTATGTCTATTGTGTTTGTTACGGAAAATCCAATTCTCTAATTAGTTATAAGTTTCAAGATCACTCTGATGTGCCATCAATGTCAGTTCCCAGAGAAAACTGCAATCTTCAGAAAGTAGAGAGTGTTTTATGCAGGCTGGAAAGCAGATTTGTATATGACTTGTTTCCAATGGCCTTTAGTTTGGCTGAAGAGTACATTTTTAATAGATGTGCAGGAACACAGTAATCTATCTTTGCAGGACATCTCGACCAACAGAGTAATGTTGTCATTTAAAATGTTCTTTCAAAATTATTATTATTATTCTAATAAGCTACATCAGTACAAGGCAATATTGTACTAGTACTGGTAATTATCTGGAGATTTGGTGGAGACAAAGCAGCCTAGCTCTTCTCTACCATAAATTGGTTTAAAACATCAATAGCACATCAAAATGTAGGGGTTTGTAATGGTATATAAATGGTATAAACAGTTTGTAAAAATGTGCAGTAACTACTAGCAGCCCGGAAGAAACCCATTTTGTTCAAGACTGTAGTTTAAGGGCAGAAAACTAAAGTGGAACAGAACATTGTAAGCAGAATAGTTAAGATAATCACCCCTTGATAATGGTAAATATCTCCAGCAAAGAATGAACACTAACTATCCAAGTTTGGAAGTGCTACAATGCCTTGGCAATTTAAGAACTTCCACTTCTTAGGGTAGGTGTGACAGGCGAGACAGGCACCTCCTTCCTGCACGACTACCCTCACTTTGCCCGCCAGGAACCTGCCTGTTGCAGTAGACCTCTCATTAGGGGTAGAAATGAGCCAAGACACAGACTCTCATTGAACAACATGAAAAGGGTGCTGGTTTATTCTTTTTTACAGCTTTGCCATCCTAACTCTGACTACAGCAAGCTCCTACTGTAGGGTACAGCTGCAGACTCTGACTGCTGGCTATTTCCTGCTGGACTATGGCTGCAAGTATTGGTTTGCAGACTCTGACTCCATCAGACCCAGACTGACCTCATAACAGATCTGTCACTGCAGCAACTCTCTTCTTTGTTTCATTCTTCTTAGTGTCTCTCTGGAGTGTTCCTTCTTCCTCAGGGCTCCTCAAGATCCTCCTTCTCCAGGCCCTCTGCCTCCAAGACCTTCCCTGACCAGCCAATCTACTCCTTTTACCACACTTACTTTATTAGTCACAGCTAAAACCCAATAAGGGTAAGGTTGATCCTTTTCTTTGGTAATTTGTACAACTGTGACTTATCAGGGGCAAGGTTGCCTGTAATCTCTTCTTCTACACCTACACCTGCATTCTCCAGTGCCTGGGACACAGCATGGTGGCAGTTGGCCACTGGTGGGAAGGCTTCTGGAAGCCTTTACTGGAAGGAGACCCTGCAGCAGATGCCAGTGAGGACAGAGGTTTCTGTGCAGAGGCTACCTACTACCTGCCTTTGACAAATTTGGGATGGGGTTAGGTGAGGAAAGCAGGAAGGAGAAGCAGGGTCTGTGAGGGTGAAATAAGGAAGCGTAAAGGCTGGCATTGGGTGCCTTGCAATGGGGGAAGCACCCACTAAGGCAGCAGTGCACAGGCTGGTTGATTTTCTCTCAGAAATTCAGAGAGAAATGCAAGAAATGTATTAACATAAGTCTGAGTTGGGATAAGAACTGACAGCCAGGAGGAGAAAACAGCCCTGGAGGGAAATCCCCAGATAACTGAATTTCAAAAGCTTCATGCTCTGGAGCAATCCAGTCTATAGCAGCACTAAAACAACTGGCAATGGAGAGAGAAAATTGTCAGTGTGACACAGCAGAGGCATGGAAGTCCTACCTCTATCAGGTGGAGCAAGCCACAGTGCCCGGGGGTGCTGGGACAGACTGTGTCACCAAAGAAATGCATTGCAGAAAGCAAAGTGGCAAGAAGGCAGAATTAAGTCCCTGATGTGTAAGGGAGATTTGGTGATGAGGACAGTTTAGGTTTGAATAAACCCATCCCTGAAAGAATTCTCACAAAGGGAAGAGTTCAATATTTAAAACATTGCCAGGATGTATCTCCTGGCACTGGAGCTGGAGATTGTGGAAATTGGGATTCCCACGCTTCAGAGGTGCCTGTGCTATTCACAGGGATCTTGATGGTGCCAGTTGCAATGCAAACTGTGGGCACCCTAATGCAGGGAGGGTCACCATGACAAAACTGTAAGAATAGGGAACACCGTGTGTGTGATGCATGCTTAGGAAGAAAGCAGTGGCAAGGTCTTATGTACCTCCTCCAGTCTTGCAAGCCTGTGAAGAAATGTGGGAAGAACAAAGCCAGATGTGATTTCCAAGCAAGTTAATATTTTGTGAAGTAATGTGCAACTTCCAAACTGAAATTAGGATGGTATACACTTGCTTTCAGTCAGTTTTTCTGGGCTCAAATTACTTTAATTTTATACTTGTTTTCTGCTTTCTGAAGTACTGCTGAAATATACCATGATTCAAAGTAAATAGTTTATCTGCCTTCAGCACCTGCATTTCTGAGGTTGTGTGAACTTCAGAGTAACACAGAGTTATCAGCACACATTGGTTGTACATCCTGTGACCACAAAACTGCCCTGTTCTGCTCCCCATGCAGAATGGCAGAGTGCCTATACAGCCTGCACACTTCTGTGTCTCCCAGCAGAGCATCAGGATGTGGACGGCAGAAACACTTGCCAGAGCCTGAGTACGAGCATTCGAGAAGGCAGTGGACATCAGCCTATGATTCTGGAGGAATCATGACATGAGAATAGCTACTAGACTTCAAATTGTAGCCAACATTGGGATTAGACTAAACCACAGGCATTGATTTACCGTATAGTAGAGGGAAAAGCTGGCATAAATGTATGCCATGTATTATTGCTTTCTTAATATGTTTACGCCAACACTGATAAAAATATCAATCCATTCATCTGAACATGCAAAACAGCAAACCATCAAAAGAGGGAATCCAGCCTAATTTTCTTTGTGAAAAAGTGTTCCCTCCCCCTCAGCCCCTTCTATGCCCCACTGAGCTGGAACAAAAATTTTCAAGACAATGATGGTAAAAGAATTTCAAGTCCTGTATCTGTTTTCATTTAGCAAATACTTACCAAGCTATTTCAGATGTTTTAAAGAGGCATTTTGCCTTCCTTTTTAGCAGATAACTTGCAGAACCTACTAGTACAAATGTAGCAATCATTAATTTCATATACCAGAAAAGTGTAGATGTAGTTTAAATTCAAACATAATAATTTGAATAGAACTTTAGAACTTTATTCTATTCTATTTGGTTCTATTAATTGCATGGAACTGATGTAATTGTCTTGACAAAATCTAGATAAGCATCATTGCTATGTTTTATCTTTATCTGAAGAAATGAAGAAATGAAACTGGCACCCACAGATGAGATGAACCACGTATGATTTACACAAAGCAGCATTCCAAGCTTTCTATTCTGGCTTCTAGTCCAAAACACTGCATTTCCAGTGGTCTGCCATGAGCTCCATAGTTCAAATTGTTAAAAAGTACTTCCAGAAAGTATCACTATGTGGACCAAAACCATTCTGACAGCAGAGCTGATGGCTGCAATGATGTTTTGGTATGCCTGTGAAGGAAATTCAGCTATATCCTTTGAGAAATCAAGCAACTGAAATTACAATAAATTATATTTCATTTGTATATTGTGGATTCATTTTGTCACAAAGGCAGAAATAATGTTGCCTTGTGCAGAAACAGATTCTGAACTCTCTTCCAAAGACAATTTTCCCCTACTGAACATATATATCCTAACTTAGAATTGCAGCAGACAGAATTTATTATAGTTAGCATTTTTTCTTGCAAGTTACTCCGTTTCTGATTTTATATATTAATTCCTTTTCCAGAACTCTTTTGGAGCAGAGCCATGACTCTTCTTAAGTAATTCATGGTAAGTACAAGCAGCAATTACCACACATGCTATGGCTTCAATGTTTTATAATCTATATTTTTAATACAAAAGTCCTTAATTTTCAGTGCACAAAACCCATGATATTGTTTTCATATCCCAGTGAACATTACTGTAAAGATATTATTTTGGAAGTTGTGCACAGGCGTTCTCCTAAAATAAGACTGGATTCAGAGTCATGGCAAAAATACATATTTGCATGCTCAAAATGTGTTACATATGAATATTCTCAAATTTGTTTAGAATGCATTCTTTCTATTGCACTATATATAAATATTTTTCATTAGAATACTCCAATGGGATTACATAGAATGAAGGTAAACACAACCAAAACAACTCTATTTTTATGTGATCAAATATTCATGGATATTCTCTGCCATGTTAATGAAAACCTTTTTATTCTGAGACGATTTTCTAGATCCACACGTATTGTTTCTGCCAAGACATGTTGTGTTAACCTGTAAGGAGGTAGTGTGGAAGAAGCAGAAGTCATGTTTATTTGCACTTGTGTGACTCAGCCAGGTTTCCAAGGTAAGGTACCATTCCTCTACAGAGGAGCTTTGTTCATGTATAAAATGTTTACAATGACAAATTATGACAGACCATACATGTATTTAATAAATTATTAGAAAATATCCCTTTAAGAAATTATTCATTTAAGAAAAATGTTGCAAAATGTGTTCTAGATATCAACTGCACCTGGGATAAATCTGTGTAGTAAATCACTGAAATAGGAGATCATGAAAATTAACAAATTTACTATAAATTTTCAAAAGTAGCTGGTTTTAAAGGGTGTGGCAATGAAGAAGGTTTGAAGAATAACAGTGCTGGAATTTCTTAAGGATCTTGGCATCATTCCTGTTTTAAATTTTCAATAATTATTTTTTAGGAGACTGTAGGAAGGAGACCTGAACATGATGTCGATGCAACAAGGTACTGCTGGTATGATGACAAAGCTGGAAGGAATTGCCAAGGCAGGTGAAAACTGGGGTATCATAGAGAAAGGACTCTGAGGAAAAAAAATTACAAAAGCAGGATGAAATTCAACAGCTGAAAATAGGATGTCACGCACAAGGGATTAATCATAGTATCCTGATACAAGGAAAAGACCTTTTGCTGCAAGTGATTCAGAAAAAGAAGGATGTAAGTACCTCTCAGCCCGTGGGAGGTTTTCTGTGCATCACAGGGATAACATAGCCACAGACACAGGCAAATTGAAGGCAGCACAAGGGTGTGCTAAATGTAGTATTTCTACTAGAAGTAGGGAATCTCATGCCATTTAAAAATTCCTTTACTGTAGTACAGTGCATATCTGAATCATTCATTCTCAGAGGGACTGAAATGCAAAATGGAATAATGAGGCAAATTAGGATTCTGTTATCATCTGACCTGAGTGTCCTGGGGTGACTTTGTCATGTTGAATTGTATCCCCATTTGTCTGTTTAGCCCAGGAATAAGTTTTGTACTTTTAAGGCTGGATTTGAGAGTGAAGGAGCGGGAAGGAGAAGCGGTGGAATGTCTGAGGAGGTTGTTTTGAAAACACAGAGACAGGCGTTCCATCGTCTCGTCTCCTGCACTGTGTCACCGTGGTGGACAGCAGAAAGAGCTCTCCTTTGCTTTTTGTTAGTTTCTGACTCACTGAAGCAGAGAAGTTCCCCGGAAAGTTTTTTTTTTTTTCCTTTTTCCCTGGAATTATTTGAACCTGCTCTGGACTGGGGACCCGGGAGAGCACCCGGAGCTCGCACCTGCGGCCACCGGAGCCTGGCCTGGGCAGCACCATTTTCCACAGGAGAGAGACTTTCTGAATTTGTCATCTCTTCACAACACTGAGAGGTTTTGTTGTTCGGTATTGGGGTTTTTTGTGCTGGGCAGTGCTGTGCCTGTTGAATAAACAGGTTTTTTCCACTTCTCTCTGAGGAAATTTCTTCCCGAACCACCTGGGGGACGGGAGCTTGGGTTTGCTTCCTGTGGGGGAGGTCCCTTTGGAAGTTATTTGCCCTAAACCAGGATACTGAGAAAAGATTGGCTTTTCATGTTGGTGAAATTGAAGTTGGAGGTGGTTCTCTACATTCGACTGTACAAACACATCAGAAGGAATACACCTGAAATGGGGAGCATGTTATAGACCTTCAGACCCACTAGGTTGTTCTGGAACAACCTAGCAGCTCCATCAGCACTGAGGTCTCTCTTACCCAGAGCCTTTCTATCTTCCTATCTACATAGCGACAAACGTTGTTCTCTGTCAAAATGTTCACAGAGATAGTTACCCACAGGTTCAATGGTAGGGTGGCACAGACACACCAGCTGTGTACTGGATCTCTTGGGCGTTTCCTGGTGGTTTATGAGGAGAATTTGTTTTAGTTAGTGGTCATTGCTTGCATAGATATTCTGTTTTTACTGGTGAACAGGAAGATTCAGGTTGGATGGATAGATCTAGCCCATGGGCCATGTTGGGTTACAGAGCTATCAGAATACCATTAATACATAACCACTTCATACCCATACTATGGCATTCACTTGTAGAAACAGAGCAGAAACCTAAGAAAAAAGTATGCAAAGAGTAGTTACAATCTAAGAAATAGAGGAGAAAATGTATGGTCAATTAGATAACAGCAGGTGAGTCAGTGGCCACACCACCTGATAGCATCTGCTGATCACCACTATATGACACCACAGCAATGAGCAGGTCTTGCCTGTTACAGCCATCCTGGCATCAATGGCACAGGCACCTCTGCCCTCTTCCAGCCTCATCCCCCCCATGCCACATGTCTGAGTAGCATTAACAATATTTTTCCAGCAGCCTGGGGACTCCTGAGCCTTCCCTTTCCCCACAAAGCAGAAACGTCAGGCAACAAAGCCAGAAGAGCAGTTCTCCAGTGGAGGGGAGTGCTTGCTGATCATGAAGCCAGGTAGAAGGGTGCTGCAGCAGAAGAGCTTGGGGCAGGGGGACAAAGTGCTGCACAGGAAGCTCTGCATACTTGTGCTCTTCTGCTGTGTGACTCACACTTGACACACAGCTTTTATTTTACCAGGACACACATTTTATCAGAGCTGCTTCATTCTTTAAGAGGCCATACTCTGCAAGCATCTGTGTATTCAAGAGAAAAAAAATCTGAAAAAGAAATTTCCTTGTCTTTTCCCACATATTTTAATTTGTCTAAAACATGAGGATAAGATTCTGAAAATTCACAATCAGGACACAATCAAAATGCTGGACATTTTTTGGAAAGAGAGGTATGTGACATGTGTCACATACATTAGGGATACCACTATGCCAGTGGAGCTGTCAGTTGTCTTTTACAGGACAAACTAAAAAGCATAGATCTGAAAGGTGGCATTCTGCACTAGGATCGTTATATGATCTCTATACTTTATGGAGTTTTTTAAAGATGACAATTCAAGCACTCCAGGTCACCAAAATTTCATGTTGCGAAGTAGTTCAAGAATACCAAGTAGTTGGCATCAGGATTATTCTTCGGTGGTAGGAGAGTGAGTGATGGATATAATGATTCTGTAAGTAGTTACAACAGGCAGGGAATTGCTAACAGCCTTTGTGTCCTGGCAGGGCTGAGATGTAAGCATTTCTACCTCTAATCAATACCTACACCCAGCTCTTGCCCTCAACCATGAAGAAATGGAGCCACAGACATCTCAGAACGCCCTACATAAACCAAAACGTATTTTGAAAAATTTAGAGGAGCAGTAATTACCAAAATTCCTACTTTAAGCTGCCTTACCTGCTACCTTACTTCTAACCATCTAAGGAAGATGCTGCTGCCTATATTTTTAGATTTACCATCTTAGCCTAACAAAGCACTTGAGTGTTTTGTCATTTGTACAACACATTACAGACAGTTTTTGGTTAACTGCTGAGTCAAATCTTTTTCCAGTCCAATTTTCAATCTCTTCTGTGAGAAGAGTGAGAAAAGTCCTGAAAGGTCAATTTTCAGTTTTACCTCAAAATTTCAATAAAAAGCTCTCCAGATTTATAAGTATGAACAAGGAAATCTTGGAGCATTTGGCTTTCAAGACACATATCACACAAATATTAAGTATTACCATCAGTGTTGTTTATACAGCTAGCATTTACAAATCAGACTATGCATCAACCCACAAGGCAATAAGAAGAATAAAATTTTAGATAGAGTTTTAGGACCATTGGCATAAAAAAGAGTTAATCTGTAAAAGCTTTCCAGAAAGCAAGACTCAGCTGAAGCTTCCTCCAAGCTGTTAAAGGCATCCATGTTAGGGAATTTTGTCACAGATTTTTCTAAAATTATGTCCTAAAAAGCTCCTGAAACACCTACTTTTCCCCCTTGTTTCTCATCTAGTCATATATATTTTATCCAAGTATACTTAAGGATGTGCTATTTTGTTAATTTAAAGAGCTATTGCAAACTTGTATCAACACCGATTATCAGTGAAATGCTTTTCCAGCACCAGGATGTTATTTCCACAGAGAAGGAGGACAGAAGAAAGCATGTGATTGAACTGTTTAATCAAAAACTGGAAGCATAGCTATTATAAAAAGTCTCAAAAATCATTCTAAATTCTTCTCCGGCAAGCCTCAGCAGTTTCTACAGCTTCCCTTACTACACCGTTCACAAAAACTCCTCTTCAGGAGTTTTTCTTTGCAAACAGATAAAAGAAGATCAACTGGGTCACATTTTGCAGTTCACAACGTTGCCAGAGTCTCTTTATATTTAGGCACTCAAGTACCACATCTAACTTCTCTCAACTACACGAGCTTATTTACGTAAAGCCAACAAACAGTATCTCTGTCAGTGGTACACAAGGGGCTGTGCCACTCATAAAAGTTTGTGAGATGGACAAGTTGACATGTTTGCTTGAGAATAAGCATCATATTAATTAAAAATATTCTCAAGGGAACAAAATATAAGCCACAGCAATTGAACTGAGTGGCCTCTGCCCTGTTGTTCAGAAGTCTCTGGGACTAAGCCAAATGAAGTATAATTAATATGCCTGGGAATTCATAAACAAACAAAAAGGGCAGGGTGGGAAGTGGGATTTCATAGTCCTTTACATGTAGGTTTATCTGAGTTGATAGCTAATAAATACCTTCAGAACTGCTTATCTGTTGGAAATTATTTCCCTTCTGGAGCAATGTTTCTCTAGAGACAAGTTGTGCTGTGAAACATAAAAATATTTTTCTTAAAATCAGTGGTGCTAAAAAATGTACTACCACAGACATATTTTAAGCTAAAGCCAGTGAAAATTTTTGGCTAAAGTTGCACGCATCTGAAGTGGAGATGTCCTTTGTATTGATGTCTTCCCAATGGTGATTGTAGCTTCAGTCAGTGCGGGGATCATGGGGACATACCAAACAGCAGAGTACTACACACTCTACACTCCACAGCTGAACTGGAGCCTAACCAAGCCAAACTATAACTATATTTCTTTTCCCCATGATATTACACAACAGGCAAAGCTAGAAACATGTAGGTGATAATTTGCAGTAGCTTCATGCTTAACTGTTATTTAGGCCACGAAAATCTGTCATTCCATCCAGGTCAATAAGAGGTATCTTGAGTAACCAGTATGAGATTTCCCTAATTTCCCCTCTGCACTTCCTTTCTCAAAACCTACTGCATTCCACACTCTTGGGAAATGTGCTACAAATTCAGCATCTCTTGCTAATGTAATGGGGATCTGATTCCATATGGAATTAGGTTGGCAAATCCCATTGGATAAAGTCATAACTTCAAACCCATGAAAGTGCCTGCAGCAGTAGGGACAGTACTCTAAATATATACAATTCTAGACACAATTTTTTTTAAGTCTGGTCAGATAGGAAAAGGCATCCAGATGAGCAAGCATTTCCTATCTGGTCTCTCACCTTGCATTTCAAAATAAACAGCCCTTTCAAAAAAATAGTAAAAACTAGTGGGTGAAAAAGTACCTGCTTTGTTTCAACCCTGATGTGTGGGCACTTGCCTTTAAATCACAGCATTTAAGTAGCAGATTGGTAGTTACTACTATTGTCGTGCCACTAATGTTTTACTTAAAACATTAACTGAGTATGGGGAAATAGTAGAGCATCCTTTTATCCTATTGACTGAAAATATCTTTAAATAATTTGGCTTGCAGAAGATCTGTTTTTACAGTCTGAGCTACTATCAAATACAAAAGAAAAATGTATTTAAGTTGAATGACAGGCATTGGTGGTGGAAGAAGGAAGAAATGTGGGAATAAAAGACATCTGACTATGCTCTCCATTTTTATTGTGCATAATTGTTCCAAATGTTCCTTTGAAGTTTGAGATCAGGTGTTGGTTGACATAAATGGCCTTCTCAGCACAACTGGCACATAAAAGAATTTTATCTTTCAGTGTTACTTTTCCCAAGTTTAATTAAACTTCATTCATCTTAACTCCCCTGTGATTCAGCTCTGACAATAGTCAGACAAAAATACCATTATGTCAGTATCATGCAGAAGACAATGAAGCAGCATCAAAGTTTCAGAACAAAAGAATAAGCAAGTCCACACCATTGCATTTACCAGAACTGGTCCTGCATCTACTGAGATTTGTACAATTGTTGGTTTAGTGTCAGACACATGAAGGAAATAAGCTCGTGGAAGCTGGAAAACCGCTGCGGAACCCTACCTATATTGCATGTCTGGACTGAAAAGCTGAAAGCATGTAAATGTTCCATGACTGTGAGTGCAGGGTGACATTGTTAGCATACATGCCAAAATACTCCACCAAGCACTGCCCAAATCTTCCAATAGATTAGGAAAAATTAAATTTTCTACTCAAAGAAAATGTGGTCAAAGTAAATTTTCTTTATAGTAGCACTATTAGAAAATTATCGATAAATGTTTTGTATCTGCACCTTCCCTTTTTAACTTAAACAATGGGGTTTCTAATGCATTATATAAATACTAAAAGTATTGATACAAATTTAAAGAATAAAAAAAAAGAACACAGAAAATTATGTGCAAAAGCAAAGAAAATAGAAGAAAAATCCTACAATAATGAACATTTGCAAAAACCACCAATGGAAAGCAATCAATTTACATTTACAGTGTCTGTGTGTAAAGAGGTGATGTGGTAGCAAAGGCAGAATAATGATTGCAGAATAATGATAAGCATTTTTCTTTGTTTGAAAAGCAGAAAGCTAAGGTCAGTCCCACATTTTGGGTATTCTGGAAGACATGCCTAACTATAAAAAGCAGCAGTTTTTTCCTGAGAAAATGTCTAAATGAATTACTTTTTCAGCATTCATTCTGGATGCCTTAGTCAAAGAAGAAAGAGCAGCATTCTTCACACTATGAAGAACAATGCCATTTTAAGATGCTGATGTGTTTGTCGTGGCACAGCATGCTGATGACATCTGACCTAAAATTTGAAGGCCTATTTCAGAAGTACAGGTTATTTAATAGAATTATAGAATCATGAAATCATGGAAAAGACTTCAAGATCATAGTGTCCGACTGCTAGCCTAGCACTATCCAGTCCACCACCAAACCACACCCTTAGGTAGCACATCTACATGTCTTTTAAATATCTACAGGGATGGTGGTTCAACCACATCCCTGAGCAGCCTGATCCAGTGCTTGACAATCCTTTCAGTGAAGAAATTTTTCTCCGTGTCCAATCTAAACATCCTCTGGTGCAACTTGAAGCCATTTCCTCTCTCTTCCTATCCCTTCCTGCTTGGCAGAAGGGACTGACTCTTACCTTATTACTATCTTCTTTCAGGTAGAGGGAGATAAGGTAGCTATAGAGAGTGATAAGGTTTCCCCCAGAGCCTCCTTTTCTGCAGGCTAAACCATCTCAGTTCCCTCAGCTGCTCCTCACAGGACCTGTGTTCCAGACCCTTCATGAGCTCCATTGCCCTTTGCTGGCAGTCCACAAGTGCTCCAGCACTTCAGTGTCTTCCTTGTAATGAGGCATCCAGAGCTGGACACCAGATTTGAGGGGACAGTGCTGATTACAAGGGGGCAATCTCTGCCCTGGTCCTGCTGGCCACACGATTGCTGATACAGGCCAGGATGATATTGGCCTTCTTGGCCACCTGGGCAGGGCTGGTTCCTATTCAGCCTCTGTTGACCAGCATCTTTTCTGTCAGGCACTTCTTGCCTAAATCTGTAGTTCTGCTATTGTGTATGGTGTAGCACAGAGGGTTATGATATATGGACCATCCTGAAGGAGCCTCAAGCTATCCTTCCTACATTAGTTTTAGCAAGCCCCTAATGAGCTTGCTGGACTTTGAGAATCCCTTTCTGTGGTATCCAGCTTTGCCTATGCAGAGCCCTGTACCATGTTCTGATTATTCAGGGGGGAAACTCTCCCAGCTGGAACATTAAGAAGATAATTTTGAGGTTATCAAAATTTTACTTCTGTCCTGCAGACTGCAGCACTTACTTTCCAGTTAATTTTCCCAGAAACCTTTTTAGCTGTAAACTGTGATGTATTCTTTAAAGAAAATGTACTGTATGTTCTTTCCTTTGACTTTCAGTACCCTCAATAGAACAAAGAATAGATAATTAATCAAAAATTTCTTCTTGTGAACTACTAATTGAATTATTTGTACACATATACCACAATTTCTTTACCATGAGTAATATACTGTCAAGTACCAAGTTACGTCATTTAACATTTGCTGAAGTGCACTTCAAGAGAATTGCAACAATACGTTTTCATAAGAATTAAAGCTAATACATTGTCTTTATGTTCTAATATTTTTCCCTAATGTAAATACTTTGTATTAGTAAATAGACTAGCACAGGTCCTGCTGTGCTTAGATGTTGTGCCAACGTCACCAGACTCTGCAGAGAGGACTCTGTGAACACAGCAATGCTGCTTCCAGATCTGAAATGGTTTTGTACAACCACAAGGATTTTTTCATCCCACCAGTAGCTCTGGTATCATAAAAGGATTCAGCTCTGCATCAAAACCAGCTGCAGAGTGTTTGCATTTTTCATACTGATACCCTAATGCAAACAGAGAGGAAAATACGTCACCAGGGACAAAATTTCGATCCTGAAAACTTAGCCTGTACTTTTCCCAGTGCTGGTTGTGTTAATCTGCTTGACTCAAAATTCCCCAGGTACTGAATGCATCTGAGGAGAAAATCTACTGTGGGCAGCTTTTTGTCTATTTCCTATTCAACTACAATAAAGAACCAAACCCTTGCAAAGCCATTTTTTCAGACTTCCACACAAACCTTTAGCACACCTCCCACCTATGCACCAACCTTGACTCTTCAGAAAATTACTAAAATGTTACAGAAAGGAATAAAGATGATGTGATTCTTGTTCTATAATTAAGATTATTTGCCAAACACTCTTGCTTCAAATGAACAGGCTAACCACTGGGATAAATAATCATGCTTTCAGTTTGCTATGCTACTTACTCTTCTGTTCTTCCTGCAGAAGGACACTATGTCAGCAGGAAGGATCCCTCCAAACAAAAATATCCCATCAGCTGATAGTTTGAACATTATTCTGGAGAGAAGATTTGTGTGTTTTTTAAATGCTTTGATTGGAAAGAGGAAATAAACTCAGGCCTCCTACCTCTAAACCAAGTTTTTTATTATAAGGCTATACTCTAGAAATATTGACTAATGCTTTCCCACTGTTTTTTTCTACAAAGAAACAGTGAACCTCCTGCTCAGATGATTAAAATAACATATAAGGGTGACTACCTATAGAAGGAAGCTCAGGCTTGTGGATGCCAAGATGACAAACATGAAATAGATTCAGGAAGATTCAGGGTACCACTCTATTAGCTTTAGTAAATACTTAATGAGCTTGCTGGACTTTGAGAATCTCCTTCTGAAGTATCCAGCTTTGCCTATGCATGACCTACTTCAGAATAAAATTCCTTCATATTTGCTTATATACTTCCACTAGACCTACTGCACACTCTGACTAATGAGTGAGAAAGTCAAAACTTCTGTTAATTTAGGGGTGCAATTGTGTCACAGCCTATGAAGCTAGAGGTGATCACAGGTAGCAACTGGTCTTTGACAACAGTCAAGAAGAAGGAGATCGTGGGAGAAAAAGGCATGCACAGAACTTGCCCCACATGATCTCCTAGACCCTAACACTATCATTGAAATACAGATGTTCTCAGTATTTAGTAATCTTCAGAGGATTCCCATTCCAAGAAGCTGCCCAGCTTACCCTTTCAGTAAGGATACCATACAATACAAACCAAAGTGTTATATAGTAAGTGAAGTACATTCACATATTTTAAAGACTCCAGAGAGTCCCATTCTTCAAGTCTGGAGTGATGATATGCTCATGTCAAGGCACAGTAGTCCGGTCTCCTAACTCTGGACCAAACAAAACTGCTCATACCTTCATTATACTTTAAGCCAGTGGAAATCTGCTAGAGATGTGATAAAACTCAAGTGTGTAAGTGGTGGAGACTGTTTCACAAAGTCAGAAATGAAAGCACTTTTGTTCCCCTCTTCATCTGAAAGCTGTTTACTTTTACAGCCATTTCTTGCCTTTGGGGTCGTATATGCTTCCTTTAGTCTACAGTGGTCTAGGGGATTAGCTATAGATAAAACATATAGACCTCAGCCGAAGTTATGATTGGTTTGATGTGTTGATCTATATTCCCAGCACAAAAAGCCATCACCTTTTACTTCTTCTTGTATTTTTCTAAACTTTTTTCTTTAATAACAGAACTCAAATAAAACTCAGCTGAAAGTTTCCATCTTTTCAGGATCAGCTATGCATTTACCATTTCATTGACATGGTCTGTACAAATAAACACAGGTCTTTAACCAGAATTCACTTTAGGGAATTCACTCTGATGCTTAGTATGGAGACAAAATCCTACAACTTAAATATATGCTGTAGTTTATGTAGTTATCACTGTACACAGACTATCAGAAGAGATATTTGTTTAAGACAGATGTCTATCCTTGACTTTCTTCTGGAAGAAGTCTTCACACTGAAAATATTACCCCTGTTTGTGAAACATCACTGGAGGTGCCAAAGTAAAGAAGAATGAAATAGACCCTTAAAAGTTAGCTGATCTGCTCTGGAAAAATATATACTAAATCCTATAAATCAAATCATAGTAACTTTCATGTGTTGGGGGTTTGGGATCTTTTTCTATCAAATTAAACCTTAGAATTACACAGTCTTTTAAATTATGCTTTCCTAGCAAACCAGCAGCATAATACAATAGTATCATTCATATATGTCTGGTACGTTTAGCTTAAGCCTCATATGCAATTGCCTTATTAAATTACCTGGTACTTTCTGGTATTTTGCTTAGTTTTGCCATAATAGAGAACCAATGCAGCTGTTCCTTCAGTTTTGAAATTTGTTCCTCTTTTTTTTTTTTCCTCTTTTTTAAGTTTTGCTGACTGCAAGCCAGTGAGTGACATGAAACAGTTCAAACATTCAGACTAAAATTTTAAGAAACAAATGCCTGCAAAGCAGGTCTATATTTTCATCTGCATATTGAATCTCACTTTTCAAATGTCAAGGAGCAAAAGTTCTTTTATTTTATTTTTACTTAGAACAACAAGATAAATCTAGGAAGCTGATGGCTCCAGCATAAATACATTGTTTTCTTAGTCAAAGCAATAAGAAACACAAGCTGTTTTTTCTTAAAACGTATAAAGGTTTGAAGAATTATTGTAGAAAAATAGTGGCAATACTTGACAAACACGGCTTACATTATCCAGTAAGGACTTGAATATATTGTCTGTTTTCTTTAGACAATTACATAGCTCAGCTATAAGCTGGTAAGAGAAGCCAAGAAATCATCCAGCAATTTAGCTTGCAGAAGAAGTAGGGTACAGGCAAAGGAATGAACTACTAGGTAAGCAAGCTTACGGCTGAACTACATTGATTACTCCAGGAAAACTTACTGGTGTATACAAGGTCTCACATTTCCTGCTACACTTAACACCTCAGTTTCTAGTCACATGCACACAGGCTTGTTGGGTATATGTGGTGATGCTAGGGCATTCATGTTTGCCTAGCTGCACTAAACCTGGGCTGTATGGGTATCATGACCCAGTTGCAATCCCTCTGCTAACACAACAATCAATCCCACAAGCAGAAGGAGAACATTTCTGACACACTATTTACAATAGTAAATCTTTCACCCCCAAGACTCACATATTTATTTTCCATTTTGCCCTATACTAGTAGGCACAAATTACTTTTCAGGTTTATGTGAATTCCTGGCTGACCAGTCACAGAAAGCTTTTGTGGTTTTCGGCAGTATGTCCCTTTCTGTGACTCATTTTGCCCATAAGCTACATGGCTCTCTCACTGCAAGATTTGCCTACAGCCTGTATTCTGGCACACTGAGATGCTTTTAAAACAATCACTGTTGTTGGCAGCCAGACACATGTGTGAACTTCCCCCCTCCCCTGATGCAGTGGTCAAAATAAATGGAACCCTACATTAGACCCAAAGGACTTCTTGGATAACAGATGTCCCATACAGAACTATCCTGGCTGCCCATAAAAGACACCTCTTGGCCTGGTGTTTGTCCCCTGCAGGGAGGAGCACAACATGTTTGGGTGTTATCCAAATGCACGGAAAGTTGGTTAATGCCACTATTATCCCAACAGATGGGCATACCTCTGAGCTGATCAGAGGCTGCGTTTTGACATAGCTGCCAGCAGTAGTATGCCCAACTGGGTGAGTCAAAAGGGTTGTCAGTTTTGAGCTTTCATACTTCTAGTTAAAGACATGCCCTGCTGCTAATCTTGCTTTTCCCAAACTAGATTAGCTTTAAGACATTCAAATACCTTTCCCATGGCTTCACAAAAGCATTCCTTATCTCAGGCCTAAAACATCAGGCACAGTACTGCCAGGCCAGTGTGTAGTCACAGCCCTTGGCCCATCCTTTTATTCTTGTCTCCCCACAGTACCTTGGCTGGATAAGTAGCTGGGATGAGCCTCACTCTTCTCTAGTGATGGGAGCTGTAAGCCAGTTAGGCTAATACTTACATGGATGTGTAAGGCAGCATAGACTTCTTGCTGGCAGTCAAATGCTGGGGATGAGTCACACCTCCACAGCTGACTAGAAAGTGAGCTGTCAGGGGCTACCATGACAGCAAAATGCTAGACACACTTATGCCTGTTAATTGCTGTGCTGCTTAAAAATGGACTAATGAGATGTTTGTGATTCGAACTCCTGCAGTGTCCAGTTGTCTGCCTGCCTTGCTTGAGGTCTCATTCTTCAGTCATAACACTGCCACATGTCGACCTGACTTCTGACATCCAAGGCTGGTTCTGGCAGTCATTTCTGCCAGCCTAAATGCTACCTGCTCAGAAAGCAGCTCCCAGCAGAAAGAAAGCTGATGTCACTTGATGCTGCAGATTGCTGGGAGACATAATTTTCTTTCTCTCTCAAATGTTTTGTCCATTACTGCTATTTTTATGCATTATTGGGTTTTACCTTTTAACTGCAGCCACTACCCTTAGAGATGATTCATTAATGAAAATCTCGCAGAAGTAAATGTCACTCTTGTTCCTGGCACATGGCAAAAACCACTGATTAGTCACAGAAGCCCCAGCTTACCCCCACACCCCTCAATCCCAAACGACAATTCTAGGAGTGTGTCATCTTATGGTTGTTCCCAGCTGTTTATTCCTGGATGACTATTTCCCTGATATGTTCATCTTTTCTGTGAGGCAGAGTTTCTCTGTAAACTCACTTTAATTATGTGTACATTAGGCAATTTTACTGCTCTCAAACTATACTAGTTGCATTTCAAATTAATTTCCACTAACACAAATCATTAAATTCTTTCAAAAATAAAATCAGAAAAAGCTGAATCTAGTGATTATCCCTAGCAAAAAGCAGACAAAAAAATGCATTTTACACTTGTGTCCATTACTGTCCTGGGGTTTTTGTGACATATTATTAAATTACTGCATGGGGAAACTGAACACAGACATTACTAAAACCAAGATTTTATTTCCTTAGGACAGGTCATAAAAGGAAATTAGTAACAGAGTAATACAGAATCTGCATGGGAGTTGAGATAAAGCCTTACAGAAAATGACAGCAAAAAGAATATTAAAATTTCTAGGTAGAATAATCAGTGTGTTTAAAAAAACAAGCAAACAGCTAGGGAAACATGCTTTCACCTTTTCTAAGTATCAATAAACAAATACTGGGAACTATTTTTTGCATGATTAATGAATGTTCTGCATTACAAACATCAGATCTCATGTTTGTGCCTGTGCCCTATGAATGCCCACTATTCACTAATTTTATTTCATAAAGGGAAGGAAAAAGATTGAGTTTTGATCTCTGACAGCTGCATACAAGTCGTTTCAGGAGACACTGGAAGCGCCCAGGAAACAGGAGTAGGGACAAAAAAGCTTCAGAGGATCACAGAGGCTGTTTGCTGTTATTTCTGCAGAGCAGTGCTGCAGCATGCCCTTGCTCATACCATCTGTCAGACCAGCGGCGTGTCAGAACGTCCTGCACCTTCCACTCAGTCCATAAGCCCAGTTGTCTAGCAGAGAAATCAGGGGGTGGCAGTTGCGTCCAGTGAATAAGCTAGTCTCAAAAAACTGTCACAGAACACAGTTACACCCATATCGTCCAAAAAAGGGTCATCTTATTTCCAGTGGTAATTGAGTTGCACACAATTACTCTCTTTTGAGAGCATTTAGCTAACGCATTGCTTCATTTTGATCAGCAATTATGTAAACATTAACAAATATAACAATGGAGTAATTTTTTTCAGACTTAAAAACGGGAACTATAAAAAATGAACCATCAAAACACCATAGTGTTAGAGACCAACTACATATTAAATACTTTTAAAAGAATTTGAATTTATTTGTTGCATGTTTTTATTTCTATTTTGCAATTATGGTGTTTATATACAAAGAAATATTCATGGTTCTTTCAAACATTGTTATAGATCACACTGACTCAAACTATTACTAGAATAATACAAAAAATCATAATGAGCCACAAGAAAGTGCATTGCTTTATATACTGGGTCTCAATAAAATCCCCCAATCTCCTTTCTCTAGAAATGAGACACAAATACTGCGAAATTCTCTCTAAGAACAGGAAACTCTTCTTTAGGTAGATTCACACATGCAGGAAACCGGTCCCTGACAAATAATATGGAAAATAACACCTATTAGGAGAAGCCTGCTATTAGGCTTTCTGCAACTGTGAGAAGAGGCAGGTAGTTGAATTACTCTGCAGCTAACTGGTTTCCAGTTAATAAAAAATTTTCATTGCTTCTTCTCACATTAACACTTGACACTGACCCCCAAGAGATCCACCACTTTCATCCAACTACATGTCTCATCCGTGCTCTTCTCTCCCTCCTGCAAAAACAAGCAGAACCTGCTTTGTCCCCTTCCTGCTAAGTAGAGATTTTGAAACAGATTGCTTCTGTCCATTTTTATTAATTAAGAGCTAGTTTTAGACGTCATACCCTTTTCTCCCAAATGCTAATCCCCTGAGCTCTTATCACCTTGTTAAATGTTTAATGTTGTGAGCATACACTGGTAAAAGCTGGGTCAGGTCAGTGACCTCCCTGATAGGGGAAGAGGCCAATATTGGAGATGTAATGTACATCCCCCAAGGGCTGAGGGGGAGGAGGAGGCAAAACAGCTGCTAATCTGCCACAGCAGAGTGACAGCACATGTTTATCTTAATTTTTGCACCATTTGCCAATTTAGTGTAGCCCAAGAAAACTAGACAGCTCTAAGAAAATAATTAATCTCCCTTTGTCTATAGAGACATGTACAAATATGATCAGACTTTTGATTAATAAATGGGCAAAGAATTCACTAAAATATTGTCAGCACAACCGGGTTTTGACACTGAAAATGATAGAGGATCTTTCAAAGAGTGGAATTATGCCAGTTTGCATATTTGGTGTTAGGTGTTTTCCCTACAGGAAATAAACATATGGAAGCTAAGCTAAGACCAACCACAGAGAGATTCTCATTAACTCAGAGAAACTCTCCTTATCTCCAGACAATAATCCACTTCCATTAAAGAAGCAGGTTTACTGAAAAAAGCTGTTTTCAGCTTTCTTTGACTGGGACATTGTATAGGAAGCTAAGGATGAGGTGAAAAGATTTTTTTATTGTAATTTAAATTATTCTGCTATTTCACATTATTTTCTGGCAGAGGGAAGAAAGTAGTAAGTGTGCAAATTAAAAACTGAGAATCTCATACATTAAGGATTAAGGATATATGCAATTAAATGATCCAAAAACTTAGAAAAACATGAAACAAAAAGACAATGTGAAAGTCTTAACTCATGAACTTAAAGATTATTTTGTTCTGACTAACAACATCATGAGAAAAATTTGTCCTCTTCTAACAAATAAACTTTTTTGTTTTCCCCTCAGTCCTAATCAACCAAAGGAAAGAGAATATTGGGATATGGTTGGTGGGAGAGACAAATCTCTATTTGTGATCTTGTATCTCACACAAATTGATTTTCCCTGACTTTCAATTTTTCCCAGATTCCTTTTGAGAAGTTGTTTACTTTCTTTATGCTCTTAGCTCATTAAAGTCCCTCTGTGTCAGGAAGATGGTATGTCACCTTCATAAAACACAGAGATTCAGAGAATAACTCAGGCTGAGAAGGATTTTTGGAGGTCACCTGATCTGATCTGATCTAATCTGATCTGATCAGATCAGGCCATCACATTGAAGCTGAATTCTGAGTACTCTCATGGATGGAAAGTCCACAGCCTCTCTGGGCAACATTTGCCAGTGTTTGATCACCTCATGGGGGGAAAAACCTTCAACATTTGATCAGAATTTTGTGTCCATGTTGTGACTTGTTTCTGTCTCCATAACCTTCACACCTCAGTTAACATGACAGAAAACAAAAAACCCTTGGCCTTTGAGTATGACTGACACAAGGCAGCCAAAGGATTTTAGAGCTACAGAAGGAATGCTCTCATGATGAATTTCCAGTCTGGGTAAACCTTCAGTGCCTTGTCTGAGGCTCATCTGAAGGTTATGGCTTCATATGCCTTCTCTTACTAGTTTCCCAGGGAGTTGTTTACTTTTTTTTTAATAGTCCAACTGCACCTCTTTCTCTGACCTTCTGAGAAAAAAATATTTGCAACCTTCCTGACAAAATGAAAAATGAAGCTACATTAACCAGAGGCAGCCACTGTATGATGATCACAACATTTACATTGCATTCTTTTTTTGACCCTAGTGTTCACTTTGTCAAAGGTACATTAATTACTCAAAACTTGCATCATATAAGTCAACATGAACATTCAGGTCAAGATAAAGCCTTGAGAATGTTTTCCTTCTTTTGTTTTGCAATGTAGTTTCATTCTTGGGAATTAGTCTGCAACACATGGAAGGCAAAAGAGCTAAGCTGCAGAAATACACAATGACAGTAGCAGAGTCCTTTATGATAAGGGAAGCAAAGTATCTTAGGCACAAAGAACTCTGTAACGTTATTGTCATATAGATCTTCAAGAAAACAACAAACGTGATATTTTAGATTAAGTCTGTGAGTCAGTAAGCAGTTTAAGCTTTGATTAGAAATTCAGCTGAAACATTAATGGAAAAAAAATTCTACAGATTTCATGTTTAATCTTTACTTCACATTTCATTAGGTAGGAATGAGCATGTTTGGTTACATGAAAACCATGTTTGGTGCAACAGCTTCTTAACACAGTCAAGAGATTACTTGGGCATGCAACCAATTGTACCTTTATTCACAAGAGCATGATAATGACTATGTGATCAGATAATGTGACAGAAGCTGACACTTTATTCATGTGTTACATCCAACTTCACTGAAAAACACCAAGGACAGGTTTCATGTGTTGAAGCTCAGAGATTAATTAGTCTCTAATCACAGCCAAAATCTGTAGCATTCCCACAGAACAGCCTATCATTTGTTTGCACATGCTTTAAGTGAGAAATCTCAGCCCCTGCCAGTGCACCACACCTTGTGCCATGTCCCTCTGGAAGTGCATTGCTATGAGGAGAGCAGGCCCGGGCCTGGAGCAGTGGGAGCTGAGGAGAGAGCTGAGGGCGAGTGCCATGGCAGCCTAAGGAGAGGGCTGAGGGGGAGTGCCATGGCAGCCCAAGGAGAGGGCTGAGGGCGAGTGCCATGGCAGCCTGAGGAGAGGGCTGAGGGCGAGTGCCATGGCAGCCTGAGGAGAGGGCTGAGAAGGAGTGCCATGGCAGCCTAAGGAGAGGGCTGAGGAGTGCCATGGCAGCCTGAGGAGAGGGCTGAGGAGTGCCATGGCAGCCTGAGGAGAGGGTTGAGGAGTGCCATGGCAGTCTGCCCAGGCCTGGAGCAGTGGCGGGAGCTGAAGGCTGAGGGGGAGCCCCATGGAGGCCTGCCGGGCCCAAACGCAGCCTGTGGGAGAGCTGCCAAGGGACTGTGACTGAGCAAGAGTTAAAGGAATCAAGCTGAAAGAAGGTGGGTTCAGATTACATACCAGGAGGAAATTCTTCACTGTGAGGGTGGTGAGGCACCTCCTCAGTTTACCTTCCCCCTCTAATTTGAAGGTAGGCCGTTACTGGCTATGCTAGCCCATAGAGCACTAGGAGGGTGAGACATTCCCTTACTCCTAACTTTAACCTACCAAGCAGGCTGTGTGAGGAGGGAGAAGCACAACTTACATTCTACCAGAAAAGGAGGAAACCAAGAGACATTTTTCAAGCCCAATGTTAGTATTCTTTAAGTCCCTGGTCACCAAATCTTTTTATTGCCCTTTGCTTTAGGAAGCTTTCATTACAGTGCTCTAAAACATCATAAAAATGAATTATTTCATGTAGCAGGAGAATGAGCTCAGCCTGGTATCACTGCAGGCAAGAGCTACTTTGTGAGGCAAAAAAGAGCCACAGTGGGTCATTGCCGTGCTACACAGACACAGGATATAGAATAGTTAAGATTGGAAAAGACCTTTTAGATTAACCAGTCCAGCTATTAACCAAGCACTGCCAGTTTCACCACTACACCATGTCCCTAAGCACCACATCTGCATAGAAAAGTGATTGAAAACTTCAGGGACCATGATTCTGCCAAACTTTAAGCAGCCTGTTTCCATGCCTGACCACCCTTTCCTGACAAACACCAAGTATTTAAATGAAAGAAGAAACTAGTAAGGGTAATAAAAAGAGGAGTACAAAGTATCATGCAATAAAATGGAGGTTGAGAACTCAAAGAAGTTGGCTAAGCACAGCAGCAATCACAGCCTGAGGTGTAGTGAGCAAAAGCAGTGATAATTTTACAGAAGGAGCCAGATGAATTCAGGAGAGGGTCACACTCAACTATGGCAGAGGAGCTGAACTTTAGGGCCAGGGAGGATTTTTTCCAATACTCTGTTCCCATGCAGTGTCCAGCTTAAAAAAAAAGGTACAAATGCACAATTGCAAAGGTGTCCTCTAGTTGTGGGATGCTGCATTGTAAAAGAATGTTCCAAGTGTAGGCTTTAATCACACTTGTTAAATACCATTACAGTGAATGTGACCCTTTAAAATCAAGACTTACTGGAACCCATCATCAGTGGTTTTTTTCCCTCCTAACTGCCTCCTGCTACGTTCTTCTTGGAAGTGCTCATTTATGTTCTCAGGTACCTGCCAGCAATCATAACCTGGCTTCCAATCTCATAAAAGAGAACCTTGCCATTATCAAGGGCTTCTGATAAGCTATAATACACAAGGGCAAAGCAAGTGGCAATAGAACCAGAACAAGCACTTTTTGTGAGTGACCTGTTACTGCTAACATGACAACATTTTGTACCAGCTAGTATATTACTGAAACCAGTTCAAATTCCCCATTTGTACTGAGAGAAGTAGGAAAGCAGTACTTTAGGCATACTGCAATGAAGGAAAATGCTACACCTGGGAGTAACAGCATGAGAGGAAGGCCAGGGTATTAAGTGTTGACAGCACATACTGTCTATCTGATGGACGTAAAAGTGCAGGGCAGTGCAACCTATTCATAAAGAGGAGGAAAATCCTAAAAACTGAGATAGATCGTGCACAACCAGTGGAAGTCATGCCACTGTTTTCTGACAGCCCATAAAAAGTATGCCAGATGTTTCTTGAAGAATCAACAGCTTTGTGAAACACATACACACCATGGATCAGTGTTTACTGGAGGCAGTAGAGGGGGATGCTGAGGGGCTGCAACAACTGTTTTGTGGCTCTGGAGCAGCTGCAGGTCTGACCCAGTGCTTCTCACACTCGGCATGGTTATCTCTAGAGAAGTTCCTGGTGTGGGAGCCTGCTGGAAGGCAGCAATGGAAGGCCCTGGAGCTCTGCTTGCCTCTGTGTGCTGTTAGTCATTTTGTCAGCTGAGGAGTGGTTTTTGGTGGGACACCTGTGCAGGTTGTAGTGCAGCTGTAGGGACTAGCTGCAGTCCCTTTCCATGGCAATCCTGCTGTGCAGGAGGGCAGATAACCCAATTACATACTCCTCATAATGGCTGTCCCCTCCCACTGGACAGTATGGCAGCTTCCCCAAAGACTGCTTGCAGGCATCCCTTCCCCTGGCCCATCACCAGATAAAGAAAGGCAAAGCAGAAGTTGTGCATGCAGTAGGCCACATTGGCAGCCTTTTTGATATCTCCCAGGCAGACAGGGCACTGGGAGTATACTGCTGCCTTTGCTGGCCCTACCTGAAGTGGCTGGCTCAGGCTGTCATCCTTTATAGCAGTCACCTTTCCCCATGGCTTCCTTGACACCCTGTGCTTTGCCCTGACAAGAGAAACATGCAGACTACTGGAACGTGTCTGGCAGAAAGGGCACATGGACTCGTTCTCCACCCACACAGGATGCATAGGTGGCAGAACAAGTGGAGTGAATGCATCGCATAATTGGCCTCCTCCCAGCTGTCCAGGAAGATGGGACTGTAGTTGTCCAGCTCCATGGCCATGCTCTCCACTCGCTGCAGTGGCCTGCAGGGAGCTGGTGATTAGTGGCTCCCTCTCACTGCCACTGCAATAGTAGGTCTCTCATTAGCAAGGGAAGAGGCACCATAGCCATCAGATGACCTGGAGAGGGGTGATGGAAATGCCCATGTCCTTCAGGACGAAAACCCTCACAGCCTTCCAGAGTGAAGGAAGTCCCCTTCCAACCCACCTCTGCTGCTGTGACTGCACCTTCTAGGTGTCCCAGATGCTTGAACCTGGCAGGGAGGGGAAAAATCCTTCAGCAGCTCTGGGACTGGGCATGGACACCTGCTACAAACAACTCTCTTCACTCAATGTCAATACCAATGGCCTCATTCAGCACTCCAAACCTCGCTAAATGCACAGCTGGTGTCTGGGCATGAGCTGGGTGAGCAGAACTTGAATGTAAGCAGCAAGGATGCCTAATATCAAGTTTGAGCTTCCCCTAATATAGCTTTGCATCATTCCTATGCGGCCTTTTTCTCTGGATCCCAGCAAAAAGCACCTCCTCCATGCAGCCAGGCAGAGGATGGAGGAGCACTTGAAGGTGCTGCCTTTCCTCAGTGCCTAGACCTCCCACCCTCCCCCATGCCAGAGTTGCTAGAACAAGCTGAGGGTCCCTCTGGAGTCTGCATGCCTTGCATTTATGCCCACTGGAGTCCATGCACAGAGGTTGTGGCTGCTTGAAAGCAGCAAGGTCAGGGGCTGTTTTAAACTCAGGTTTGTTGGATCCTGTGATAGAAAGCTGGTGCCCCAACAAAAAGGTCTGGCAATAGGCAGCCTGCAATGCAGAGGGCAAGTTCTAAAGACCTCCTCAATGTCAACAGAGCATCTTGACATAGCCCCAGCAAGGGCGTTTAGAGAAGTAGAAAGCACCCAGCATTGTTGGAGGGAAAGCCTATGAGGTGACGGAACAGTTCAAGTTGGAAGGGACCTGCAGAGGTTACTTTGTCGAATGTTCATGCTCAAGGAGGCTCATGTAGAGCATCTTATCCAGGACCACTTCCAGACAGCTTTGAATATCTCCAGCAGCTTTCTGGGAAACCTGTGCCACTGCTTGGTCACCCTCACAGTAAACAAATATTTCCTGATGCTGAGGAGGAACCTCCCCTACATGTTTTAATTTGTGCCCATTTCCCCTAGTCCTGTCACTGGGTTCCACTAGAAACAGCCTTTTACCCTGGCCTTCACACCCTCCCTTCAGACATCTGTACACCTTGAGGACATCTATCCATAGTCTTCTCTTCTACAGGCAGACAAGTCTGAACTCTCTCCACCTTTCCTCTTATGGAAGATGTTCCAGTTCTTTGTTATCTAAATGCAGCCTTTGGCTGCACTCTCTCCAATAGCCCTGTTTCTCTCTGGTAGTGGGGAGCCCAGAACTAGGTATTGTGCTTCAACTGTGGCCTTATCAGTGCTGAACTGAGGAGAAGGATCATCTACACATTGTTGATCAAAGTTGATCAAAGTTGAGAAAGGTTGATCAAAGACCTACCTGAACCAGAGTCTCATAATTTGCAATAACACTCTGATTTTGTATCCTGGTTTAAGATAGTGTAGAGTTAATCTTTTCTAAGAAGATGGGGTTGATACGGTCTGTGTTGTGTTTCCTCTCCAGCTGGGCTTAAAACCATGACATCCTCATCAAAATTGAGCTGTCACAACCGTTAAGAACAGCAAGCTTTGAGTGGAGCAGTAGGATCAGTATTTTAAAATGAATGGAATCAAAGTTTTTCACAAAACATGTGTAATCAAATTCTTATCAGTGTAAATGATAAAACTGAGCATAAATTCTGTCAGAAATGGCATCTGATATGCATATTGTGTCTGTAGGAGAAGGATAGAGGGAATGGAAAAATCCAACACAGCAAATTTCCGACTAGGTTTTCTATATTGCACCTATTCTTCCTAGCTGACTGCCCCTGTGTAGTCATAACTAAGCACAAAGATCTTCATGGAGCAAATAGTTGGCATTTAAATAATTTTACCATTACAAATAGCCTCTAACTCCAGTGAAAACATATCTCACTGTAGTCCCCCTAGTTCTCTTTTGCAATAACCAGGGCACAAATGTACCATTGCTTGTAAAAAAATTTGCTCCCCTGCCCTCCCAATCCTTTGCCAGCAAGCTTGGAAAGCTGTAAGTGGAACTGCCAGTGCCAATTTACCTTAGGCATAGTTAGCAGGAGACTCTTTCTGTAATTCCCTCAGGGAAAAGAAAGTGAGATTTCAGAGATCATATGCCCAGTGACCATGCTCTACTAGGATAGAGTTTCTCAGCAACAGTCTCCTACTACAGCTATTAAAATAAGAGTCTAATCTGATGATGAAACACTCTGAACAATACACAAACTTGAAAAATGCAATAAGGATTATTCCAGTTCCTTAAGATTGGAGAACATCTTTTTCCTGTTCTTATTTTAAATAAATAACGGCTTTAAAAACTTGCTCTAGTCACAGCAGGTTTTTCTAAAATTCTGCTAGGGGATGCAGAATTTTACAATGAAACCCTCTCTGTTAAAAAACCTGAATAAACAGCAGTGATGCTTCAGTGTTTTTGAAAAAGCAGACGTCACCACTTCACCTTTGAAAATAGTTAGGGGGATCCATTGGACAAAAAGGTAGAAATAGGAGCCAAAAGTCAGCATTTAGATTATGCACAAAATCTAGGAAAGAGAAAAGCACTATACTTAAATATTATCAACCATGGTGACAATGAGAATTTTTTTAAGGAAGGGGATAAGGGACAACAGGCACAAACTGAAGGAAGTTGCTATCTGAATAGAGGAAAATCTTCTTTACTTTGAAGATGATTGAGCTTTGGAACAGACTTCCCAGAGGGAATATGAAGTCTCTTTCTGTGAAGATAGTCAAAGCAACCTATTGTAGGGAAACCAGCTTTAACAGGGCGGTTGGACTAGGTGATCTCCAGAGGTTCCTTCCAGCCCCACCAGTAGTAGTAATGAGTTTGCATTGCAGTGGCATCACATAAGATTCCCATTCTTGTAACCTGGGTTAAATTCCCAGCTGGTACACCAAAAAAGTTGTAGTGGGTTGACCCTGGCTAGATTCCAGGCACCCACCAAAGCTGCTTTGTAACTCCCCTCTGCAGATGGACAAGGCAGAGAAACTATAATGAAGGGTCCATGAGTTGAGATAAGGACAGAGCTCGCTCACTCATCAAATACTGTCAAAGGCAAAACAGATTTGAACTGGGGCCATTAATTGAAATATTTACTAAAAAAATCAGAGCAGGATAATGAAAAGAAAAATAAATATTACAAACCCTTTCCTACCAGCCCTCCCTCCTTCCCAAGCTCAAGGATTACAGTCAGTTCATGGTACATTTCTGCTTCTGCTCAGGAAAAAGGGTCTTTCTCCCACTCTAGTATGGGGTCTCTCCCACAGGAGACAATTCTCCATGAAGTTCTCCAATGTGAGTCCATCCCATGGAAACAGTTCTCCACAAATTGTTCCAACGTGGGTCACTGTCCCACAGGGTGCAGTCCTTCAGGCACAGCCTGCTCCTGAGTGTTCCCCACAGGGTCACAAGTCCTGCCAGGAGATCTGTTCCAGCCTGGGCTCCTCTGTCCACAGATCTTCAGGCCCCTGCCAGGAGGGTGTTCCCCTGTGTTCCAGCACGGGCCTCCCAGGAGGTCACAGCCTCCTAGAGCATCCCCCTGCTCCAGCCTGGGGCTCCTCCACAGGCTATGGGTGGATCTCTGCATCCCCATGGACCTCCATGGGCAGCAGGGGCACAGCTGCTTCTCCATGGGCTGCTGCACCAGGGGCTGCAGGGGAATCTCAGCTCCAGTGCCTGGAGCAGCTGCAGCCCCTCCTTCTGCACTGACCTGGGTGTCTGCAGGGCTGCTCACATGTTCTCACTTCACTCACATGTTCTCACTTCACTCTTGTCTCTCCACAATTATATCTGTGCAATAACCTTTCTTTTCCTTAAATACGTTATCCCCGAAGCATGAAGGAAGCTTCTGGCAGCTTCTCATAGAATCCAGCCCTGTAGCACCCCCCACCAAAATCCGGCCACACAAACCCAACACATTTTGATATTCACAGAGAATAATGCCAGTGTCTCTTGATTAAACTTTAAACATTTAAAAAAGAGAGAGAGATAGAGAGAGGGATAACAATGATGTGGGAAAATATTTTAATTTTACCAACTATATTTTAGTTTCCCTGCAACAAATTTTAATTTTACTGTCTATAAATAAACTGCATTGTAAGGATGCAGCAAGAACAAGCTATTATCCTCTAAAAGTTGGTCTTTATACATTACAGTTACTGCACTTATATCTTACTGGCTTTAGAGTGTTTTAAAGCTATTAGCTCGTAATTTCCTTTTAGGATAATAGACTACAGTAAAGGAATACCAGCAGCAATTGCACTATATTCTAAAACTCATACTTTTTTTAAAACATTATGTTAATCTCTGAGAACGTATAGGTGACTGACTGTCCAAATTCCAAATCCACAATACTTCTGTTAAAATGGTCTTTTGGCTTAAATGCATTTCCTAAAATTATTATGAGACCTGTTACCCATTGATGTATCAACTTAAAACAACATCCTTATATCTTTCAGGCAAAACTTCACAATGAGTCAATCAGTCTAAGAGACAGATAAAATAAGTTCAGCCTCTCCTGGAACTTCCTTTTGTTCCCAGCTCAGCATGTTGGCAGAGTATAAGTATTGTCCCTTGGGCTGTGCCCTAGAGAAGGGAAAATTTGAACTGGAGGTATTAATTGAAATAATTACTAAAAAAAGTCAGAGCAGGATAATGAAAAGCAAAATAAATCTTACGAAGGTCATTAGGCACACCACCTGAGATCTTCTCTTGAATCTCAGACTTTTCCTCAGTCAAACATAGCCTAGGATTTACTGTAACACTTGGCAGGATACTTTGGGTCAGGTTTGTCTGAAAAACAGCCTGCAAAAAATTACATTTAGGGGGAAAAGTAAATCACTTTCATGTTCACTACAAAGAAGTCCAGTATGTTCAGTTCTCCAAGAGAGAACTTTGTGTTCACAAACAAGATGTTTTTCATGACAAAAGAAAGATCACTATAGAGGCCATTTATTTAAGAGACTTCTATACATAGATCAAAATGATTGCAAGATCTTCCTGCCTTTTTGCACCATTTGAGGATGACCCTGCAGCATGTTTCTCCTGTGCTTGTCCTCCCAAACTGCTGTTTACTTCCTCTGTATTTCAGTCCTCATTGGCTTCCACACCAATAATTCTGGAGTTTCAAACTGATGTTCCATTTCCTGAACACCCTCTCTCTTTGAGGTTGCTTCTCATAAAGCAAGGTGAGCTGAAATGCAAGCAGAGGAGATAGGCACCTTGGGCTGCCCAGAGAGGGGGCCTGCCACCCGAGCAGCGTGGTTGTGTGTGGAGCACTGGGGAACCCATCACTGGTGTTTGCTCCCATAATCTCAAGTTCTCTACCCATTTGTCAAGGCACAGGATGGCAGGACACACATGAAACCCAGCGACTGTCCTGTTTTTTGTTTCTCTGCTCCTTGTTGCATGGATGCCCTGTCCTACACCAGCCCAGTACTTCCTGTTTCCTTTCCCAATACAAACAGGGGTATCAGCTTCCTCTCAGCCAGCACTTTCAGAAGCTGCCCGGGAGGTTCAGGGAGTCAGGAGGTCGTGGAACACCTATGGGAGGAACAAAGCGGTAAGCAGATGTAGGAGAAGAGCAATTTCCAGTGGGTTTGGGAAGGATGACTGTGAGGTCTGGCAGAGAAATTCTGTAAGGATTTGCACTCTCAGACATGCAGTGTGGGCACTTCAGCCTATACTAACCCTGTCAGCCTCCTCCCTTGTGATGGGGCAAAGCTACCTTTGCTGCTCTGCTGAAGGTATCAGATTGAGTTATTTTGTGCTCTTGCCCAAGAAGCAAGTTTGGCTGTGCCTGTATTGCTAGGAAGCCATGTCCCTGGGATGTTGCTTCTCCATCTCGTGGCACCCCAACCCAGAACTTTTTGTACCTGACAAGAAATTAAGTCCTAAGAGCAGGATTTTTAGATAAGTTATTTTCACTTTCTTCGCCCTTCATTTCATGTTTCTCATTATCTCCCTGCTTACAAACAGACTGCCCTCTCAGTTGAAGTAATTTCATCAGCCTTTCTGATGATACATGATCTATCCAGTTATGGCTGTCCAGCTGTTGTGTACTTGGTTGCCACTAGATCAGTATTTCATTTCAAAGTAAGCTACACAAATAGCTCAACTGATACAAAGAGGTAGCAAATAACAATAAAATATTCTTTGAAGCATACTTAAGAGACCTTGTCTGTGACAATGTATTTAGTATTAGAGTCGCAAAAGAGTTATTTCCTGTTCTTTAACTTCAATTCTCATCACCATTTACAACCACTTACCATAACAGAATATTTTTCTTTATCACAGTGTTGTCAATAATATGAGGAAAATTAAAACCCAGGATGATTCTATCTATCTTCACACCAAGATAGAACAGTACAAAAAATAGGAAAGAAGTATTTGAGTCAGTGTTTGCTTTTACCTATAGCATGAACTATTTTGAAAATGCATAAAAGATGACTAAACCATTTTCAGAAAAAAAATCTTAATCATCAGCAAGACTTGTTTAATTCAAACTGTAACCTGAGCCCACAAAGCATAACCACACAAGTTACACATCTGGGGCTTCCACACACAACCTCTGAATCTTATTTTAAGTTTCTCTGGAGTTCAGAAGTTCCTGTGAGTTGATTTTGTCTCTTTTTTTTGGTGATAGAGTCACCAGTCCCCCTCACTGGTTTGCCAGGTTTATGATCCTTCTTCAGTGTACGGAGATATTGCAGCTGCAGGAAAGCAATTTAATCCCCAGTGGCAGACCTACCCCAGGAATGTCTACCTGACCCACTGGACCTCATGGACACATTAAGACCATGGGGGTAGACTTTGGGATGTCACAGTCTTCTTTTGGGTGCCTTTGTCAGTAGTCAGAATTGGGATGGAAGTGTTTCTCACATTCTCATCACATTGGTAACAGCTGCAATACCAGAAAGAAAACATGGGGTCGTTTTTCTTTAGGCAACTTCTATAACAGCTCTTCTGAGTGTCTTGTTACAGGAAAAATTTGTTCTGTGTTCTTTACACTTATCTAATATAAAGTATATATAAGCAAAAATAATCGTCTGCCAGAACAATGAAAATCAAGAATAAAGAGATACTTCTGCTAATTAATAGCAGCCTGCAATTAACAGCTATTTACAGCCTGATTCCTTTCCCATCACATCTTGCAGATTTACTTCAATATTCTTATATATTTGACTGAGATACAGTTTTATCTTTTGTTGGTCTGCACACACGGTTGTGTTCATTCCCCCACCTTTTCATTTCCAGCTTTTTGCATAGACACCGTCTGATAAAGATTTGGAAGAATAACATATTCACATGGCTAAAAGCTAAGTGTCGATATCCTTTCCACCTTGTTCTCTCAAGTACTGTCACACCTTGTCACATTTTTATGATTACACTTTCTTAAGGCCTTTTTAAAAGTAGGACAAAACTCCGTTGGTGAGTTGTGTTTCTAGGAGACAGCAAGAGGTTACTGTTTCATAACAGACTTGTTACACTGCCTCTAGTTTTTCTATAACGTCCTTTTAGACTGTTCCTGACATATCCTAAAAGAGAGACCACATTCTACCGAAACACTTATAGCTAGACCTAATTGGAGATTTATTTTGCTCCTGACAATTTTTAGTAGAACTCTATACAGGAATCCTCTCCTGTTATTTTTGGACCAGCTTTTTTAGATGTTGGCTAGAGGCTGAATCACTAGTTTGGAAAAACACTCTCAGACATATGCTTTTTCTGTAACTGCCTATGTTTAAAGCCAAATTAGAATTTTGAAGCAGCTCTTATCTGTTTGGGCAACAATGTACTTGTCATCTGAAGCCGTGTTTCACCAAGTAGATCTAAGCTTTAAATACCTAGATGCACACTTGTTCTTTTGATTGGATCTTCAGAGTGATATGAAATTAGTCCATTAGTCCATTAGTGATAGGACAAGAGGGAATGGTCTCAAGTTGAAGGATGGTAAGTTTAGATAAGATATCAAGAAGAAATTCCTTACTGTAAGGGTGGTGAGTCCCTGGAACAGGCTGTCCAGGGAAGTTGTGGATACTCCATCCCTGGAAGTGTTCAAGGCCAATTTGGATAGGGCTCTGAGCAGCCTGGTCTAGTGGAAGGTGTCCCTGCCCATGGCAGTGGGGTTGGAACAAGATGATCTATAAGGCCCCTTCCAACTCAGACCGTTCTATGATTCTGTGATTAAAAGGCATTGGCGGATGTTGGTGGAGTCCTTTCGTCAGTAGATAAGACAAATATTTTCAGTAGGCTTAGGGCGACAATGTACTTTTCATCTGAGGCCATTTCTCAATTCATGCTATAACATATTTTATTGGTTGCAAATTCACAGAGCTTACTCCACACAGAGAGGTCTAACCCTGATAGAGAATGATAAGAAAGTGAAGTAACAAAACTGGTGTCCTCAGGACACAGCTGAATCCCTGTGTCTGCAAGCCTGTGCACTGGGCTGATCCAGAGGTAAGCAGCCTTTAGTGGGGCAAGATGTTGGACATGTCCTCCTTCATTCTGCCTCTCTGATGCATATGCTGTATGTTCAGGATCCTGGATTTGTCGGAGAATAGTGCAGCAATAATGAACTCCCACCAGCATATACCCCAAGCTATGTCTCCTCTGTTGAGTATATTTCTTAGACTAATATCACCACTGAAGAACAGCAACAAGTATACTTCACCCATGGTTGAAAATTCCTCCTATGTGTGTCAAAATCAGACAAAGTCTAAGTTTTGCATGCTGCAGAAAGTCCCTAACAACTTATCACCAAAGTACGACATTTTATGCTACAGTGTGTTTTGTTTCTGCATGGCTGTTTGTCAGGTAATCTTGCCATGTTGGAGGAGCACAGAATCCCTTCTGAGGGTACAAAGAATAGCTTCTCACCTTGGGAAGTGATGCTGACTGCTACCTGTGGCATCAAACAGAAGATTCCACATTTATACAGTAGGGCAGTTGATCTGACAAAAGGTCCTTGAACTCAGCATGCAGTTATCTTTTCAAATGTAACATCTTTAGTTTGGTCAATACCAAAATCTTTAAGAGCCGCAGATTTATTAAAAAAAAAAAAAAAAAAAAAAGGCAGGCAAGAAAAATTACAGTAGGGTTGCTTATTTTTCTTAATTCTTTCATCTTCTGTTATTAACCTCTATAAAGGTTCATTAGATTAGTTCAATCCCTGATATTTGAATAGATGTGACTGTTACATTTTTCAATGGAAAACAAATCTGGAATCCCACTATACTTGTGATACTACAAGACCTTCAAAGGAATGTAACACCAAAATTTCACAAGGGCACACCTCTTGAGAGACAGAGCATTAAGCTTTCTATGCAGGAGCTGATGATCACTGGTGGGAGCTTTTTAAAGCTGAAAGTGCAGTAGAACTGCCAAAGCAAAGGACAGCCTAGCCTCCAGGGTAGACCTTTCTGTAGCACACCTCACCTGGCCAATCTTTTCTTTCCCAGACATATTGTAGGCAGTCCAAGTACCAGCTCAGGCCAAATTGTCTGTGTGTGAGTGTAGATGAACAATCCCAGTCTGTATTTTCTTTAAATTTGTTAATTAAAATCTCTGATATACCATGCTTTCAGAAATACTATGTCAAATATTTTTTAATTGAGGGACTCAGTCAAAGTATCTTGACACACCTTCTGAAATCAATACTTTATGTACCTTTCATAACCACATGAAATACTATGTTATGGTAACAGATATTCTCATGACAAGATCCAGTCTCTCTCCTTTTTTGTCATCATATTTTCAGCTCTGCTGCCTATTCAAAGCACTGTTTTGTCTGAACTATGGTTGGCTTTAAATATTTGTGTAGTATGTTCTTGCCCTCCTAACACTTTCTTTTGCTACTTAGCTTTTGGCTTAATTAGCCATTAACAGGATGACATTAGAGCTGAGAATAGGTATTGATTCTTGTATGGAATTTATTTGGGTTTTTATGTTTTGTTTTGTTCTTAAGTGTGTATGGAGCAAACAACCCAGACCTGGAAAGGAAAAAAAAAAACAGGGCACGTTTGGATCCTGGGAATTTAACTCTGTGCCCCACCATTACACACTTACAGAAGAGCAGAGAAGTAGGATAGAGAGATAGAGAAGGAGAAAAACATGCACTATATAAATTAAATTGAGTTTGGGTTTATACATTCTGTCCTACTGAATGACTCTCAGTCCTGATAATTGTAATTCATTTCCTTTCTGCAGGGTGGAAATTGCCCAGTAACAAGAAGAGTGAAAAGATAGGTTATTTTTTCTAGCATTTCATAAAAGGCCTCTTGAGCGATTTGAAATTACTAGGTCACAGTCCCTGTATTGAAATATTCCAAGTATCACATTCATTTGTTTGAAACAGGAATTAAAACCTCAGTGATTAAATTGGGTGAACATTGATCCCTTTACAGATCCCTTCCCTGCTTCATTGCCACTACCCCATACCACTCACAGTTTCATACCACAAAATTACTACACAAAATAGGTGGAGAAGGGTCATGCACAAATAATCCTTCAACTGCCCGAGTCCAGACTGCAGAAGTAATGCTTAAGATCTACTTGTATTTACTACAGCCATAGAATCTGCATGAAGAACAACACACACTAGGAGTAAAAATCTTACTATTAGCATTTTTGTTTACAGCGAAAATAAATGGACTCCTGTATCTTCTTCCAGTGTGTGTGTATAGAGTGTTTGCAGAATGTGTGCTATGGTCAAGAATGTCACCTTCTTTTTGATCAATTTTTAACCCAAAGCATACACCTTGAAGTTTAAATTCAGAACTGAAGTTTGCATTCCATGTTCTTTGTACCTAACATAATTTTTTTTTAAGTTATTAGTTAGGCAGAAATAGATGCTTTTCTATTCCTGAAATATAATTTTTTGCTTTCTAAGAACTAGAACTTTTATAGCTTTCCACTGAAATATCTGTAAAGTAAACCAGAAAGAAGAAGTATGTCTATCAGTCAATAGATGATACAGATACAAAGAAAGATAGATATTCCCTGAAACTTTAATGTTATGAGTGGAAGCTAACAGATCATAGCATCAGGAACTGAATGAAGTTCCAAAAATTTAGGTAGACTAGTTACCATTTACATTGTTAAAAAATCGCTTTATATTACATACAGTTTGACAGCTCATTGAAGAATCAAGATTTAACTGTCCAGCTCCTTCATTCTTAAAAGCAGGTAACAAAGGAGGAGACCAAGAAGAATTTTAGATGAAATTAGACAGTTTTTGTACATCAGAAGATGAACAAGTTTGCTTCACTTAGTTTTGTGAGGTAAATCATGAAGAATATAAAAACCCCAGACCTTTCAGCTCCAGCCCTAAGATGTTTTCAGACTTAGGAGGTGTCACTGTCAAATATTGTGAACATTTGCAGACATACTACCAAGAAATTGTGGAGGAGACACAACAGTGTACCCACGCCAGCAGCAGCCAGGTTAGAAAGTTCTGCCCTGCTTTGTTCTATATTTGGATGACTCACATCTCCAGGGAAACCACAGCATTGAAAAGACAAAAAAAGAGCATACATGCCTGTGTAGATGCATAAAGTATAACATGTGTTGGTCAAAACTTCTTGAATGGTAAGAGGATTTCTATAGGATAAAAAAAATTATTAAGAGACAAAACTGCTGGGGGTTTGGAGGAAGAGCAAGCATCAAAGGGCAGGGCGTAATGCTAACTTGCCATGGAGCAGGATAATATCAAGGACCAGGTTATTCAATATCTTCAGTAAAGACTTAGAAGAGGCACTAAAAAGGGTGGCTTCTAAACAAGCTACTTAACTATTTGTATTAGGAAAATGCCATGCCATTGACAAAGAACTCTGGAAAGACTTTACAAAACTACAAAAGCAAGGCTATATGAGCTCCAGTTTGAATACATATAAAGCATCTAGGCAGAAATAACCTAACCTAGAGGTAGCAGGCAGGGCAGAGAAAGGAGATCACAGAATCATAGAATGGTGGATTGGAAGGACACCTTAAAAATCATCTAGTTCCAGCCCTATGTATTGTTCCAGCATTGATGAAATTGATATTGCACCTGACAAAATGTTAGTTATGTTGCTTCATTCTAGCTAACAAAGTACAGAGGACTTTCCATATTTCCAGAGTGATCAAAAATGAAGTCTGTTAGAAAAGATCTCCACAGTTCTCTTTAAGATTTTGGGAAATGTCAAGATAGTTACAGCAACCTCACAAGTGTCACTTCACTACCCTGTCTGGAATGGCTATAAGGGACAGGATTCCTTTCTCATCATGCTTCTGTGGCTACATCTGTTGTAATTTGGAGCAGTTGAATTGACTGAATCTGATTAATTTTGTTCAGTGCATCTCTTGGTCATACCGCTATTTTATTATACCATGACATTCTCTATATAAAGCCTGCTTGTTTTAACTCAGTGTATTAAATATTTTTAATATGCCTGTCAGATTTAATTCCTTTGAGAAAGAAGCTGCTGAACAAGCAAATTGAAGAGGTTTAAAAGGTGCTCCCAGCTGAGCAACAGTAAGCACATCCCATGATGCACCTTTACCTTGCACCCGGTGATGCTCCCAGCTGAGCTACAGTGCAATTGGCTCTGCCTTCAACAGCAGCCTTCTTTTATTTTGTGTTTGTGCAGCACAGACTGTGAAAAGTTAATGCATCATTACAAGGTTCACAGATATTACAGTAAAACTAATAGGCTACCTGCAGCAGCTGTCTCCATAATTAAAAGACGGAATTTCTTTTTAATACTGCATTGTCCAAGTTTGTTTGATCCCCTACAAGTGTCCTCTAAGAACATATAATTAATCCACTTTTCCCCAACTCTTTCACTCAACTCAGAGTGCCTACTGCCTTGGCTGATAAGAAGTCATTGTTCCTGACCTGCAGCAATCTGCAATATGCAGGAAGTGAGTAAAGCAGATGTAAGCTCGCTAAGAGCTGTGCTTTTCATCCTCCTGTCTGCTAATCCTATTTGATAAGATCTGCTGTTTCTGATCACATGCTGCACCATAGTTTCCAGCCAAAGAAAAATTTATGAGTTCTGTAGTCGTCAATTTCATGTAACCATATATGCAAGGAGAAGCTTGTTGTAGGCACATTTTGAGGAGTGTGCACACACAGAATCATTAGCACAAAATCTTTTTTTATAAATGTCATAAGAGGAACATGCACTGGCAGTACCTTTGAGCGTTTGAAGGCTGAGTTGCAAATATGAACCAACTAGAGAGCTCTACTGAATTGTTACTCTGGTATCTGTCACATATTCAGTATATATATGGATGTGAAATTTTGATTGGGGTCAAAAGTGTTTGGGATTCTTTTTTGAAAGGCATTACCAAGACCCCAGATCTGTTTTGGTGGGGTTTTTTTAGCAAAACGCTCATTTTCACAGTGCTGAAATTCAACAATTGCTCCCACTGAGAGGTATCTTTTCAGCAAATAGGTCTCTGCCAGGTATGATATCATATCCTCTGAAAAATTTAGATTTTGGACTACTCAAATGGTGTAAACATATAGAAGCTACTCACCAGGCCTTTCCAAGACGCCACAACCTGTTAAGATTTCATACAAGATTACCTGGCCATAGACCTAATTTAGATTGGAAATATCCTAAAGTACCCAAAAGGAAAGGTAAAATAATGGCCAAGAATAATGGGGGGAAGAGGGAACAGCAGAGTAAAATAACGTGTGTTACTGACAGCCTTGACTTTATCAACCTTCCTGTAAGGGCCCTAAATTTTAAAAAATTTGAAACATGCATGGAAGTGTTAAGCATTTTAGGTCCATGCAAACCTGTGTTTTTAACCTTCTCTTCGCACATATATTAAAAACAAAAGTTCCAGAAACCTTCGAGATTTTTAAGAGTCTGAAGAAAACACAGCATCTTGCTAGACTCATGCTAAAAATACTGAGGTGTAACAACATCTGTGCTTGTAATTGTTGTCAGTGCAGGCAACTTCAGGGCAGCTTTTATATGCCATCAAAGCAGCAAAATGCAACTGCATAGGGTATGTCTCATAAACAGAGAGGTAGACACATTCCTAGCACTATTAATATCAATGAAAGATATTTTTACATATCTGCACTAAGACATTTTAGGAGCCTTTCCAATCCTGGCAAAACTTCTGCCAAATTTGACCAGTGAAAAAGCAAGTATGTCTGAATCTGGCTTTATAATAAGATAATGTGATACAATGTCCAGCCCAGAAAAGCTAGATGGCTCACCAAGACCACTGCAAATTCCCGTTTTGCTGCCCTCAGAACCCTTCACACCACTCTCAGCTCCTATTAACCCACTAAGCCAACATCCTGTTACCACTTCATGGCTCATTTTGCTTAAATTGCTGATAAGCTTGACACAGTTCTTGTATCAGACTTTTAAAATGGCCAAGCAGCCATATGCACATGAAGAAGGGAAAAATTTAAACCATTCAAGGAGTTTGAGCCCCATGTGAAATCCCACCACAGAAAATTGCTGTTTAATCACCACTGTAGTTCTTCACACTGCTTTCACAAATCTTTTGGTATTCTAAGTGAGCAGGGGTTTAATTTATTTCTTCATTTCACTTTATACTCATATAGCTATATATATATATGTATGCATATACATATACAACGTGTATACAAAATTTGGGTATTCTATACTGGATATTCCCTATATTTGGATATTCTCCATATTAGCTGCTTTCTACAGACAAATTACATTGACCTCAAGGAATAAATCTCTTTTGTTTTGCTCCTCTGTGCTTTTGCAGCATTGTACACCAAGCCTATAAATAATAGCGGTAAGCCAATATTACCACAGGAGCTGATGGACATCTTACAAAACAGTGAGGTTTACAGTCAGCCTTAAGTTGAACACATGATCATTTGTTTCATAGTGAAAAGTCAGCTCATTATGACTCACTTTCATCTTTTTATGCATTAGCAGGTATTAACTGCATTAAGATATTAAAAAGTCTTGAGATTCAGGACTTCCTTACTAACTTTTCCAACAGAGGTTGTAGACAATTTAAGGAGAAGCTGTTTACAACTTATAATAAATGGAAAGTTCCCTTGCAGGCAATAAATGAAAGATCCTCTTTCAACTTCACGCTGTTTGCAGATCACGTTGGCTTGAGAGCTTGTTCATTCACTAGGGCTACAGCATATTTCATGCAAAAGCATGTGCTGCTGTTATCACAGCATTTCCTGAAGCTGAGGTGAGGGCTTCAAGTATGGCACTGATATCACACTTGGCTCGAGACGCTAACACGTGCCCCCATGAGTTTACTGTGCACTTACAAGGCAGACTTTTGGTGCACAGCAGACTCTTAAGTAAGCTCTCTGCCCAATTACTCACCAACATAAGGAGAAAGTTCACTTCAGACCAAGGGAATGTTTTGTTTTATCCATGCTGGGACTGCCTTTTGGAGTGTAGGTTCTGCCAGCCTTCATTCAGCAATCACAGACATCAGGGAACATTAACCTTTTGTAGACTGTAAGCACAACCTCTGTACACATGCCTTCTAAAGTATTCATTTGGCTTACAGGCTGGAAAATGCCATTGTATTTAAATCATTGGCACTCATCTCATACAATCTAAGTATATACAGTCAGTTTGGGTTAATTCTTCTCCTGATTGATTTATGCTTCACATTAGTTTGCCTACAAGCACATTCTTGAATATGAAATACTACTTTTTGGGGTAATCAGTCCAGTACACGAAAGCTTCCAAAGAAGTAAAACCAGAATTTTGAAAAATGGAGAGTGATTCTAAAGATTGCTTTATATCTAAGTATTTGTCTTAGATTTATTTTGAAATTATTTTCCACATTATTATTTGATTAGCATGAAACATTTTATGAAGGCACAGAACATAACTGTTCTACATAAGCAAGAACCAATAATAACATAGGATCTGACAACTATAATAATTGGAAAAGAACTGAAGCATTTTCTTTCTGCCTAAGAACAAAGAAGAAAGGTAACTGGGAACATGCTGGACTTACAATCTGAGTTATAATCATAACATAATATGAGGTCAGGTAATAAGTTAAAGATTCTTGGGCCTTTGGATATATAGAAGCAATAAATGACCTTAAATATAATAAAAATTCCTTTCAAGTTGCAGATTCTCTACTCTTTTAAAAGATCACGCTTTAGCTCTTTATAGTTAAGGATCTGAAACGTGAGAACAGAAAACCAAGTGGACATCTGAGCAAATGTCATGAATCTCTGTAGTGATTTTCTTGTAAAATAGGGACACAGGAATCAAACTTGTGGGAGCATCATGGAATATCTAAGTGGTAACACAGTCAGGTGGAAAATGCTATATAATTTTTAATTTTTGCAAGTAGTATTACAGAGCTCAGAGGAATCTTGTGGTATTTAACAGTGTGCCCTGAAAAGTATGCCTATTGAAATGCTGCTGTCTCTTTTAAAAATATCACTGGTGCCTGCAAAACCAAACAGTATATTGGAATACGTTATTTGTATCCCTGAGAACAACAGAAGGCTTGATTTATATGAAGTAAGACCGAGCAAAGTAATTATAAGGAAATAGAACTTACAAGACCTTTAAAGCATAATGAAGATTTTTCACGGTGAAGGAGGGCAAGATCAGAAAGGCAAACACAGAATGTGTTTTATGTTATTTTATAAACTCCATTATATTAAAAGATAGGAAGTTTCAATTTACAAAGTTTGTATGTGAAGTCCTTATAAAAAGCTGTATAGATATGAGAAATTGAACATGAAAACCTTGTCCCACGAGATTTGCAGTCAACTTTCTCAACCAAATTTATCTATAATATCAATAGATACCCTCAAATCTCTCATCAATATCTAATGCATGACCCAGGCTCTTGATATTCAAGGTTTTGCAAACTCATTCCACTAGGACAACTGGATGATACATTTTATATGATTGCAATCTTATTTATTTTAAAAGAAGCTAGGCAATGTACAATTTTTCAGGGCACTAGAAATCCAAAAATAGACAGTAGTTTTGTAGTCCAGAGAACAAATGTTCTTCCAAAGCCTCAAGTGTTTTTCAGTCTGGTATCATATCCAAAGCTTTCAGCTTTTACTCACTGCCTTCTCTTTCTGTGTGCACTTTTGTTGGGTCTCTTTTGACTGTGCTTGACTCTCTCAGACATAACCCAACATACACACAGGCACGTACATGTGGCTCCACATAAGATTCATCTAATGGTTCCAAAATGTATGTGTTCATAACCAAAACCTTGCAGGGGTCCAGATGACTTCCTTCCCCAGCCTCCTCACAATCTGTGTGCAGGACCACTAGTGTACCCTGAGCCAGAAGACACTGACAAGGAATGTTGAAGTGACCCTGAGATTAGTTCAGTTGATTAGAGCACAGTGTTAATAACATAAGTATTGTGGGTTTGATCTTTGTATAGGCTATTCACCTCATCTGGACCTGATGATCCTTGTGAGTCCCTTCCAATTTAGAATATTCCATGAATATTCTGTGAATAGAATATTTAGAACATTCTGTGATCTACTCCTGGCCCTGCGCAGGAAACTCCAGGAATGTGCCTGAGAGCATTGTCCAAGCACTTACTAAACTCTGTCAGGCTGGTGCTGTGGCCACTTCCCTGGGGAGCCCGTTCAGTCCGCACTGTCTAGGGGAAGAAGCTTTTTCTAATATTCAGCCCAAGGCTCTCCTAGCTCAGATTCATGCCATTCCCTCAGGTCCTGTCACTGTTCACCAGAGGAAAGAGATCAGTGCTTGCCCCTCTGCTTCCCATTGTGAGGAAGTTGTAGACTGCAATGAGGTCTCCCCTCCATCTCCTCTTTCCAGGCTCAAGAAAGAAGTCAAGTGATCTCAGCTGCTCCTCATAACGCTTCCTCTCTACATCCTTTACCATCTTCAATTGCTGCACTTCTTTATTTCGGGAACTAGCTTGCTTTCCCTTTCACCTAAATTCAGAACCAGGGTAAGCTCTCGTGCTTCCCAGATGTGCCACAGAGGTGTGGGAGAAGTGGGGTGGGAGGGAGTATGAGAAGGTGAGACAGGTATATCTGTGCAAGGTTTGCTATAGTGTAGGAAGGAGGGGATGGAGACAGAGCCCCGTCCTGCTCTAGCAAAGCCTGCTGGGCTTACTTTGTAGTCAACACAGGTGTGCCCACATGTAGGTGACAAAGACACATACCGCAGGCATGCACATCTAAGTTTCTTCTACTTATTATTTATGAATTACACTGCGCCCTGGAAAAAAGCTCTGGTGCATGTTTTGCTGTTTTATATGCAGAGTGTATTTATCATAAAGCAGTCTCATTTGCAGCATAAGACTTATTGTGGCACCTCTACTTCCTCTTGTCATGTTCCATACACTATTGGCATGTGTGGTGTGCATGCTAACTTGGGTGAGGAAACCTGGTGCACTTAGGTGGTAGGAGCTGTTAGACAGGGAATAAGAGCAGTTTCCAGAGAGCTGCCAAATACTTACTGGAAATCAAAACGGCTCCTAGACCACAAGTCTTTTACAGGCTTTGAGTTATTCTTATGTTGAACATCATTAAGACCCTTGCCTGGCCAATAATGTAACTCCAAATCCAGACAAGCTCCTGAGAGTAATTACATAGCTGTAGAGGACTTTCTATTAACAAAACTTTGTTACAGTAACTAGTTAAATTGAAGCAGCACTTTATGCCCAATTATATTGCACTGTTAATGCTATTGACTGTCAGCTAAGCTTCACCTTCCTTATAAAAGTATGTATTTCTTCTCAAAACATTTAACAAAAAAAAGACGAGGTATTATTTGGCTTGTCTAACAAAGAAAAACAAATGCTGTAACCTGAGCAACAGTAACACTACCTGAAACATGTCAAGTGAAGAATCAAAATCCACAGCTACATCAAGTTTTTTTAAAGACAACTAAAATTATGACTTCACTTTATTACTACTCTCATTCTGTGATACTGCCTTTGTTCTATGAATACAGCAGAAAATGATTAGGAAAACCAAAAGAAAAAAGGCCTTGACACTGACACACTTAAAAGGATAGATTTCCTAAGAGAGTCAAGGAAAATAGGATATAGTCCCTCCACTGAATACTCCTTATTCCCATGCATGCTACACATCTTCTTCAGGACAGGACAGGAGGGATGCTGAATTTCTGAATTCCTGCAAAACCCCTGTCATCACTGTAGCTGCATTCCCATTGCTTCCAGCCCTGACCATGCTCCCTCAACTGCCAGGTACCACACAATGTGTGTTACACAGCTCACTGCATTCTGTGCAGAAAACAGCCTACCCAAGAGGTAGGTTGGCAAGCAAATGGATGCAAAGACTGATTTCTGACATGCAGTCCCATGAATTTGTCAGAATGCTCGTACTACTATTTAACATCAAAACGTGGTTAAAGCTGGGCAATAGCACAATCCTCACAAAACAAAGCACTGACCATATTTAGCAATGAGAAAATCAAGCTGCATCTTGTGGGTCACTACTCTTCTTCTTAAAACAGCTGTAGCTTATCAGTGCAGTCGTATTTCACCTGTTATGAATTCTTCAGATTCGTTATTTTACTTTATAGTGTGTCAGTATCTACTGAGATATGTGCCCTGATATCACCAACCATTGTATTAATAAAAGGATAGTTTTATTTAATGTGTTTATTTCTACCTTCAGGAGTAGGAAATTTTCACATCACTACCCATGAGTCACTAGTGATCAGACTATTTTAACACCTACCCAAAACATTATCTCCCTTGAGTTTATCCTTTTCTCCTGCTGATCATGCTAGCACTGATTGAACTTACTGTACTAACAAAACCCCAGATGTTTTTTCCAACCACATCAACCTATCTTAGTCAATAGAGAATACATCTTTTGCAAATCCTTAGGAAGAACTAGTCAGTGATGAAAAATTACATGTAATTTAAAGAGGATAAAATGAGTGAGGTGAGGCAAGGAGAACAGAAAGGACTCTTTCACAGCCCTCCTGCTTTCTCTTTTCAAATGAAATGATAAATCTTGAAGTACACGGGTTATTCAACACACTGGAAGGTGATTTTCTATTGGTAGAGGTTATGCATTGAGGTCTGTGGGGGCAACGTGCCATTATTCACCTGGAGGATGAATCTCATTTGCTAGCAGAAGATATCAGTCCTCTTCTTAAAAGGACCACCTGCTAAAGGGCCAGCAATACTTACTGAACACTGCATCCACCAATGCCTCATAGAGAAGCAAACTCAAAGAGGACAGGATTGCTTGGTTTCTCTTGGTATTCATATAAAGAACGTTACCACGACACTCCCAGCAATTGTCCATGCACCTGTGTTGTAAATGCCATGTGGCAGCTTTCTGTGCTGTAGGATGGGTGGCCAGTGACATCACTTCTCATTTAGGAAGAATTTCTTCACTGTGAGGGTGATGAAGTACTGGAACAGATTGTACAGAGAAGTTGTGGAAGTCCCATCCCTGGTAGTGTCCAAGACCAGGTTGGATGGGGCTTTGTGTAATCTGGTCTCGTCGAAGGTACCCTTGCCAATGGCAATTGAAGTGGGGTGATCTTTAAGGTCCCTTCCAGATAAATCTGTGATTCTGTGATTCCTCTCTGGAATAAATCAACCAGGTTTTTGTGAGGTTTTTTTTCTAGTATGAATTCCACACAGCTCTGTAAAATATTACCAGGGCAGTCAGCAGCTTTAGTGGACATTTTGTCTTTAACAATGATTAGGTACCAGGAAAGCAGTGAAGGTAGACAACCAAGTCAGTATACCATATAATAACAACAATTAATAAACGCAGACCTGAATACAACTGTGGTTTTGAATATATGAAATTAAGGTGCTTTTAGCTGTAGCAAATTTATAAATATGAGGAAGCAGAATACAGCCAAAACAGTATACTTCAATCAACCTAGGAGATTTTTGGAAAAGTCCATGGAACTCCATGCATGTATCATGTCTGAGCTACACACAGTTCTGTTAATGCACATGGTGCATTCCTCTCCTCCCTCTGTGGATATCGTTCTTGAGGGACAAATACAGCTGACTGGCCATTAAGAATGATTGAGTTTTCTTGCAAGACAAAGGCAACGGTGTAGGTTCAAGTTTGTCAGTTGTTGGATGCCAGGGCTTACATAATGCTTATTTCTCAGCATATTTACCAGGATTCTTGTTACCAGTGGATAATATGGGATTAGTAAAAATGAGAGAGAACCCTACATGAGCAAACGCAGTCAAAATAAAACCTCAGAATCTTGGTTTTCATCAGGCATTACCTATCCACTACTGCATCCGCAAATAAGTATGAAGTAATCATTGTAATTAAAGTGTCTGAGTACTTTGCCTGCAGGGACTATCGCATACTTAAACGTCTTTTGCTTGTCAAACTTCTACAATTCCCAATACCCACATTTGCAGCGGAAAAAAAAAAGAGACCATTGTTTAAAGTCTGACTCTTAAAGTATATGTCCTCAACAGAAGACAACATCTGTTCATTGCACGTGCCACTGTCAGACAAACATGGAGGTTACAGACAGATCTGTACCCGTTTCTGCAGATTGAGGCAGAATATGAACCCTTGAAACACTGGCCTGCTTCAACAATTATTTTTTCTTTCTTTCACTGTTAAAAACAGTTTTGACTACAGTTAAACAATTTTGTCTACATCTGAAAGGATTTGACACAGTATTTGGAGAGGATCTGAAACGGGAAAAGACAGGTTTTGCTGCTCAGCCTTTGCTCAGGGCTTGCTGAAGCTGTGAAACCGTTCACTGAGCATTTCCCTTTTCTCCTTCTAAATAAATACTATTTGGCCAAACAGTTTGCAAAATGTGTTTCAATTGAACAATGTCTAAGCAAGAGCATAGGATCCCAACTTAATGATCCTCTTGGATCCCTTTCAGATCAGGATATTCTAAAATTCAATCATATTTTTGCTCTGAATTTTCTTGGTCATCCTCATTCCAGATCTTTTCCTTCAATTAAATACCATTTAACTAGAAGAGAAATTGGAGTGAAGCAGGAGATGACCAGGAGCATGTGCCCAGAAATGGGTGAAGCCAGTGTCCAGAGAAGCAGCAGCTTCAACTACTGTCTCAAGAAGTACCCTAAGAGATGACAGAACTCTCAGAGGGACCCAAGGATGCAGCTAATGCTGGTGGAAATGCAGCTAATACTGGTGGATAAGTTGGCAACAGCTGCAGAAGGAAAGAAATCACCCAGTTCTGCAAAACACGCTGTACATCAAATGAACTTAAATTTCAAACAAAAGTGTCCACACCATGATGTATTCATGTGGCCACCTGATTCTCCAAGGGCTCATGTGGAGAAGCCTGCCAATGTTAGCACCAGGAGCTCCTGCATCACCATAAGATTGCAAACAGATGTTGCTAAAGTGTTATAAGGGATTAGACACCCAATGAAAACTATGGACATTAAATATCTACATGGCCTGCACAGCAACTTTTGGTAACAGCAAAGTAAAGACAAGGCCCTTGGAGATTCAAGAATTCTTGCAGATGTACTATTTGATGTATCATTTAAAATTACTCTAATTATAATTAATTACATGAATTATCAGAGTGAAAAAGCAATAGGCCCAGACAGATAGAGATGAGCACACAGCTGCCTCCTACAGGTTATATTTATTTTCTTTCCAGGTTTCTGTGTAATGCAAAGTAAATGGAGGAGAAAAATAGGGTCATTTTTCCCACCTGTGACCAGGAGATGGGTTTACCAAATCCTGTGATTTGGTAACAAATGACAATGTTCAGTTTATACACGGGACATAGAAATATTTCCAGTTAATGTCAAGGTGAACATGTCTTGGAATTTATACTAGGTTTTGCAGGAGACTAGATATATGGTATTCATGCGACAAAACCTATTTCAAATTATTTCAGTGTGGAAGTGTTAATTAAGTTGTGAATTTGGTGTGAATATCATATGATGAAATAAAACAATCTGAAAAATAACTTTTAGGAAAACAATGAGTAATTAGAAGCAGCAGTGGGAATTTCAGAGACAGTGAATTGGTTTCCATATACTTTTGAGAGCTGAAGAAGAAGGTGAAACAAGAAAGCTGTCAGATAAGTAACAGAAGCAGAAATAGTCAGTTTATCAAGGTGTCACAAACAGATGTGATTGCAAATAATACTATCGAATGGGGTTTCCCAATCTGATCCTGTGCTGGGTTGGGTGATCCAGGTATCATCTGCAAACTACAGTGGGATCCCATTGGGTGGTACAGTGCCTGGCTGCAAGTAAAGCCAGCACATCAAGAGGGAAAGAAAGTCCTACATCCCAACCTACCCAGTGAAATTAATACCATGCAGTGCCGATTTGCCAGCTGGCAGGTGACATACAGAGCCAAAGAGCACAAACCTTTTTGCCATCTTCAGGGAAACCTGTATTTTGGGCTGCCCATAATAGTCTTTGCCTACCCCAGATTGCACAGGGACATGCCCTTGGGCCTCCCAGCTCGCCTCTGCAAGTCCTGCTGAGACACTGACTTTGCCTGAGGCTGTGGCAATGCTCAGAGCAGAAGAGTTCAGAGGTGGCAGGGGCAGAGGTTAAGTGTGACCCAGTGCCTGTAACACACTAAACCTATCCCACTCAGCTGCTCAGGGACAGAGAGCTATAGCTCCATCACCCTGTCCCTGAGCAAAGCTGACTCGTTCAGGCTCTGAACAAAAAGATGAACTGGCCTTGTGGGCTTTCAGGGGACTACTGGAGAACTGGATGTGTGCCTGGGTGCATGCCCAGCCTCTTCTTACAGTCCCCTAAATTATTACCAGTGGAAACCAGATGTAAATGGGGAAAAAAAATCAAGCAGAAGTGAAAAGATTGAAGGGAATGGGAGACTCAAACTTTATTTTTATGACTAATATATGTACCTTCACTCCTCAAAGACACCCATTGGCACTTTTTCGCTGAATTAAGTGAGGCTGATGAAAGCATTCAGACCTTAGAGTGGAACACTGAGTGTAGGTAACATCGTATAACAATGCAGCACCCAACAACATAACCAGAAGGGAGATGTGATTTCCCCCTTCAGAACAGTAGATACACGACTGGTGGGGTTTAGCAAGATACATCCTCAAATAAAACTGCCTAAGATTAAGAGGCTGTGAGTGAAGACTCTGAAAGTGCCTGAGGGGATACTAGTAGACACAGACAGGATTTCTATTTTCAAGAGAAAATCCAGTTTTGAGAAAATCTAAAATGTTCAAAAACATCAACCAGAGTGGGAGAGAAGGCCTCTTGGTGCTGGGGAAATGCAGCTTTACAGACAATCCAGCTCACAGGAGAAATTAAGACACGAGACACGCAAACAGCAACTGCTGAGAGAAATCTCTTAAGAAATGTGGTCTAATTTTTGAAATTACTCTAAATGTGTTGTTACACTTTCAATAGATTGAAGTGAAGCATTTTAATTATGAATCACTCATTCAGAATTTTTTTGCTCCACAGTAACAATTTTTTTCCACTTTTTCATAGAATCATAGAACAGTCTGGGATGAAAAGGACTTTAAAGATCATCTAGTTCCAATTCCCCTGCTGAGTTTAGAGATATCCTTCCCTGGACCAGGTCACTCAGGACACCATCCAACCTGACTTTGAACACTTCCAGGGATGGGCCATCTGCAGCTTCACTGGGAAACCTGTTCCAATGCCTTATCACCCTCACAGTAAAGAACTTCTTCCTAATATCTAACTGAAAGCTACCCTTCTTCCACTTAAGGCCGTCCCCCCTTATCCTGTCATTATATCCTCTTGTAAAAAGTCCCTCTCAATGTTTCTTTTAGGTTTCCTTCTCAGAAGGCCACAATTATCACCCCGAAGACTTCTCTTTTCCAGGCTGACAATGCCAACTCTCTCAGCCTTTCCTCATAGGAGAGGTGATCCATCCCTCTGATCATCCTGGTGTCCCTCCTCTGGACTCCCTCCAACAGGTTCGTGTCCTTCCTGTGCAGGGACCCCAGAGCTGGGTGCAGGGTTCCAGCTGGGGTCTCACCAGAGCAGAGCAGAGGGGCAGAATCCCCTCCCTCCCCTGCTGCCCACACGGCTTTGGATGCAGCCCAGGACACGTTTGGCTTTCTGGGCTGGGAGTGCCCATGGCTGGGTCATGTCCAGCCTCTCACTCACCAGCATTCCCAAATCCTTCTCACAAGGCTGCTCTCCATCTGTTCAGCCCCAGCCTGTGCTGATACTAGGGTTTGCCCCAACTCAGGTGCAGCACCTTGTACTTGGTCTTCTTAAACTTCATGAGATTAACTTAGGCTCACTTCTCAAGCTTCTCCAGGTCTCTCTGGATGACATCCCATCCTTCAGGTGCATCTGCAGATTTGCTGAGGGTGCACATGATCCCCTTTGTTTTGCATGGAAATGCAATCCTGCTGCATAGATGACAGAGATTTTGATTTTGACTATGCTTTGTGTGGGCTTTAAGTCCCAATTTTTGAACAATGCCCTCAGAAGGGAGACTAGCAGTATGACTTATATGAGCATTCCAGCAGAAAGGAAAGAGTAACGCTGACGGAGGACTAAGGAATTAAGAGCTGGGATGCAGGGGTATGGGAGGGCTCTCTCCATAACAGTGCCCTCTTAAAAAAATATTTAGATTTTGGGGTTACTCTTAGGGGTTTGTCAATGAGATTTGAGCTACTAAACTTTTATCTTTGGTTAAGTGGGAGAGGAGAGCTGGCAGCTGCATGCCAGGTGTCACAGTCGGAGAGAGGGACACAGTCCTCCCATACCCTAGGATGCTCCTTGTCTCAAGGCTGCTGTCATAAGAAGGAGTTAAATGTTTTGCAAGATGAGCAGCTGGACAAGAAGTGGAAAGAGTATTTGGGATAGATAGGTATTGATGCATAGTTTGGGGCTGTAGATATGGCAGGGAAGATTTTGTGAGAGCAAGATGAATAAGGACTTGCAAACAGGCGTTGTTATGCTTTTTGAAGCAAGCTCACAAACAATGGTAATTCTCACATTATTCTATCAAAGCCTGGCCTAAATACAGACTGCCTGAACTTTGTATGGTGTGGAAGTCCTGTGACTCCCTGGCTGAACTGAATCCCGAAAGCTGTATGTACCAGTCTGACCCTGAAATATCTGGCCCTGAAAGAGATCTTTGTGGGATGCCTGTGTATTATATACCACCGACTCTTGAGATTTAGTTATGTAACTTGTGGTTTCCTTGTATGTAACATGTTTGAGAACTCCACAAACCCAAGTGACTAAAAATGTCAGGCTATAATGTACCCTTTGAAAGAAAGGTATGCAACCCTGGCACTCCTGAGGCTACACATCACCAACCGCACAGCACAACACTAATATAACCTTTATATTATAATTTAGTTTCATATTTCCTTCCCCAACTGGGTAAGTGAATCCTAAAATAGAATTTTCTAGAAAAAAACACTGGAATTAACTTTCATCAGTACTTTTATGAAGCACCTGGGTCACTGATACTGCAAACTATGAAAAACAACACCTCACATGATGTGCGACTAAATACCTTCTCCAATAATCATTCAGGTTAATTTTGTGATTGATATCCTACATTTCACTTAGCCTCTTGAATAAGCAAGTCACATAGCTTCTGTCTTTTCTACTGGAAGAGCATCCATGTCTAATAGTGATAAGGAGGGGGGTGGATATGAAGGAGAAAAGTTTACAGAACAATTTGTTGCTGCTACAAGAAAAGTGTTTTTCTGTTAACTTCAGCATTTTTTTTTTTCTTTATGAAAGAGAACAAAAGCAGAAACACAAATTGTCAGGCATTCCAGAGAGAGCCAGTAAGTGGTCGGGAATGAAAGACAGTCAAGAACAGACAGTGGTAGAAAATACATTGAGTAGTATAGAAATGCTTAGACACATGTGGAGTGTCTTCTTCTACAGAAATGTCACTAATTTGGTAATTAACTGAGCTTTTATAATGCATAGTCTTAAATGGGGCCCTGGGTCAAAACAGACACTGAGCAAGTAGGTAGGAATTTTTTCCCCTTTGTTGAGACATGGAAAAATAGCAATAGGCTCAGTGGTACTGATCTCTCAACACTGCTGGGTAAAGCATTTCTCTGCTTCAGTCTGGCCATGAATGCATAATCGCCCAGTCAGCCCAATGTCATCACTTCCCAAGTCTTACAGCTTTGTCATCACAAACTCGAGATCTTTGTTCTCTGCCAACCAACACAACTACGGGAAAAAAGGAAGATTCCTTCTACTACAATATCTCACCATTCTGAAACACGTGTTTCCTCTTGTTTAACTTTCAGCATATGCCAGCAGAGTTACATAAGGCTGCATCAGCTGTGTAATGTGTCATGAAGTTGCATAAGACAAAATGCTTCATGCAATGTGCTGCATCATCCAGGAAATATGAAGAACTTTAGTCAGGAAAACAAGAAATTCTCAAGCAGAGCATTTAATACAACACAGCCTATGCATCATTTTCAATAAAACTGTCATTCCCTCTTCATGTGGTCCATTCCAGAAAAACAATAACTACTGTAACCAGTAGCTTTTTCCCTGGTCATGATCTCGACTTCACTCTGTTATTCACACTGAGTAATTCTGATTCATGGGGCAACATCCCCAAATCTAACATTATGCTGGATGAGTGGATCTCAGCAGTATAGTCGTTACATGTGTTATTTGTTATGCCACATACATATCTATCCCAAATGCTCTTTCCCTTTTTCATCCAGGGCCGTATATGGTATGGTATGAATGAATAGGCCCCTCAGCTTCTGTTGAATTCTGGGACTTGGTGCCCTTCCTCATATTTAATGCAGGGATAGGATTTTATTTTATATTGCAATACTGCAAAAGTTATTAATTCCATGCTATGCATTTTGTCAGAACTCAACAAATTACATTTCCCAAACCTACAGAAAAAGGATGCAGGCGCATTTTGGCATGAGAAGTTGTTTGTCAGATCCACGACTATTTTTCCTCGTTTAGAACTAGATATGCAAAGGAAACTCCAGAACTAAAATGATCCTGATCATCTTTACACTTATCATTTACTTTGCTTCTCTAAAATCTAACAAGTTCCAGCAATGAATTATTAACATCGCATCATGTTTTCTATTCAAGAGCAGGAGAGAAATTTCTGTTCTTTTTCATGTAGCAAAGAGCATAGCTGACACACCCAGTCCTGATTTTATTTTATTTTCCCAAGGAGAATATAATTCTTCTCCTTGCCAAGTGGGAATATTTTCTTTTACTCCATGCCAGAAATAGATAGAAAACTTCTATCATATGAAAGTGTCTTTCTCTTCTCACTGCCATTTCTCAAGGGGAACAGCCACATCATTTCAAATCTTCCAATTAAGCAGCACTCTCCTGCTCTCCTACTAAGCATGCAATTGTTTGGAGACCATTTTGCAAGCAGAAAATTTCATACTGTGCTCCCTTTGTAGTTTGTTTCATCAATATGTTGACTTTTTTCTTACTTAAAAAGCAAGTTCTTTCCATCTACAAAGTTGTTTTGTTTAGTGTCTGCACATTGCTTGACACTGAAGAGTTCAAGTTGCAGAAATCTGTATGGCACAGGAATACAGATGGGCAGGTCAGATAGTGATCCTGCATTTTGTCATGACAGCTTTCATTAACAGCTCATGTGATGCAGTCCTACTTAGTGTTCATCACAGTTTCCAAAAACCATGAACACAAGAGGAAGACAAGACCAGAGCTCAAAATGATCCGAAGAAACTGGTAAGGTCAGCAAGGAGAACTGCAAAGGCCTGCATTTAAAGAAATGAAATGCACAAGCTTGAAACACTTAATAAATGGTTGGTCATCAGTGTAATGATAAAGGATCTGGAGTTATAGGGATTTGAAATTAAACATGTGATGTTTTTAAATACCACATTTGCTATTTTTCTACTATAAGTGGCCAGCTCAGCATGTCTTAGAATCCTGTAACTGTTGGTCATCAGCTGGTATGGGTGTCCACTGTGACAACTACCAGGAAAAAAATAGGCTTAAGTTAGAGCATGGAAGAGTAGAAAAAGGGTATTTAAATATGTCACAAAGACTGTTATAGTGAATGGTTTTCTTTGGAAAAGTTAATTATCTGTCAGGTTACACATCAACATGCATGATCCCTAGAGGGTTTTTTCCTAGCCTTGCACTTTTATGCTTCAACAGATTTTACTCCTCCAGCTAGGGAAATTTATTTCTGTGTGAGCTGCAATTTGGAGGGCATGCCTTGGCAAAATCAGTGGATCACAAGTGAGCCTAAGATAGAGCAAAGAGACTGTGGTGCAGAGCCCTGTGGCTTCTGTCTTTATTTAGCATGCACAGGAACTTCATTTTCCCCTATTTGGAAACTGAAGTCTCTCCAGCTATTACAGTGCAATCCTCTACTTCTTGCATATTAATGGAACCTGGTCTAAGAAAGAAGGAGAGCATTACTAAAAATGGAGGTGATCAGTTAGGAAATTAAGACTTAAAAGTAACTGGACAAGATCCTGCAATATCAGCTGTTATAGCAGCTCTCAGTGGCTTCACTAGCCCAAAACATGGCCTAGCTCATGCTCCTGCTGGGCAACACTGTTCACTAAATGCAAGGAGCTTCACCCATTCCTTTGAGCCATTTGTTCCTAACAGTTACCATGTTGCAGGAACATATACAGGAGCAGCTCGCAAGGAATAACTAGCACACTGTGAACGCACACCTTAATTTACTTTGCAGTGGCACAATTGCTCCCATCTCTAATCCCATGGTGCATATATATATGTATACATATATATATATATATATGTTAAAGGGACAAAGATCAAATGCTCTTGAAATGCACTTGCACAGAGAACCTATGGATGCTCCATCCCTGGCAGTGTTTAATGCCAGGTTGGATGGAGCTCTGAGTAGCCTAGTATAGTCAAAGTGTCCCTGCCCATGGCAGGCAGTTGGAATGAGACAATCTTTAAGATCCCTTCCAACCCATTCTATGATTCTGTGATGCTCTATAAGAACAAGTTATTCAGTGATATCTATTAATCTTGGAGTTGTTTAATTAATTTGTTCCTTTCGATGTGCTGAACTGAGAGTTCTGACACAGAAGTTCCTAGGTGTAAATAAATATCCCCAAATCCAGTATTTCATTGCTAAGGTTTATCCCCTAATAAGAAAAGGAACTATCATTTTCAAATATATTTGAAAAAATAAAAATCAGTAAAAATAAAATCCTTTTACAGGTCAAAGAATAACAGTTCTGATACAGAATTTAAAATATTGATTTTTATTTCTAGACTTTTTCCTCATTACATGGACAGCATTCTCATGAATGAAACACTGAGCACTAGACTGTGTCAAATTCTTTCCTCTTGTCCTACCTTACATGCACAATTTGTTTTCCTTGTTCTTTGGAAACTAACATTTCTTGGAACAGAATATTTTTTTCCAAAAGGAAGTGTCATAGCCTAGTAGTGGTGCAAGTCCATTTGGTTAATTCCAAGGCATATAATGCTGCATCCCTGTCCTCACCAGTATGTTCCATACTGGTTCTGCTTTCAGAGTAGCTTTATAGGAGAGTCCTTGGCAGCATGACCTGGATACTGGATGTCCCCAGGTGCTTCCCATGGGCACACTGAGCCATCACAGTGCTCAGAGGCAGGACAGTCCCTTCCCACTGCCCACCACTCACCACGGGATGCAGACTCTCTCTGCCTTGAGGTCCCTTCTTGGTTACAGCCCCAACTGCAATGCTTCACAGACTTGTGAGGGATGATATATTCCGGAAGCACTCGTGCCAGCAGAAATAAAAGTGCTACATGGATCTAAGTCACAGACGTGACTTAGCTCTCATAGCTATGAACCACTTGATCAATCTCACTTTAAACAGACTATTTTCATTGTTTAAGGCCCAGATAAAGAGTCATAATTTTTTTTCCTGTTTCAGAAATTCTCAGATAAATCTAGATATATATGTAATAATAATAATAAAGTAGACACTGAAACTCCTCCCTCCTCTGAGCACCAATGTAGTTACACAACACAGCAACTACATGGATACATGAGCTTACTCATTTGAATCTCAGTATCCCACAGAAGAAAGAAGGGACAAATGCAAGGGGGAATTATTTCCAACAAGTAAAAGCTACACAAGACAATTCATTACTTATGGAAAGGTCCTGGGTCTTACATTATGCCACATTGCTATGGCACAGGACATTTCCTAAGTGTCTTTTTTTCAGACTCCTCTGAAAAGGTATCACTGTTTATGATGGCTGGGATGAAGAAACAAAAAGTAGATAGTTTGGCATATTGGGTATAATTCACCAGGCACAAATCTAAGGATAGGCACAAGTTCACAGTATTCAGGGAGATGTAGGATAATACAGAAAACAGGTAATTTGGGTCAGATAATACTCACTGCAAAAAACTGAACACAAACACTGATTGCCTCCCATTTCTTGTTTGAATTGGAGGTCATTTTGCTTTCTGCTCCCTGTATCATCCATTTCCTAAGAAACATGGCTCCTTAAGACTCTCAGGGGTCTTAAAGACCCCAAGGCAGTGCTCTGGATTTCAAAGACCAATGTAAAGGACTCATATGCAGGCATAACCGATGCTCTGATTTCATCCCTCTGCTACTTGTCCCATGGCTGTTTTAAGAATCATTTATTCCTTATCACTTTCCAGATCAAAAAACTGATTGTTTTAGAAAAGAACCAGAGTTTCTTTTGTGAGCACCTTCACAAAACCCAGAACACTTTAATGTTGATGAAAGCCAAAATGTTTAGCATGAGCCTTTTTCAAGAATCTGCTCTCCTGAGACTGCCAAGAAGAGAAGAAAAACAGAAAAACAATGTTTACAAGTTTCTGAAGCATAAACATACTTGTTTACTCCAATCACTTGCCACCAGCAATATATCTGGTAATGCAGCGAACCCCAAATTTTCCTGGTAGCAAGAATTCCCAAATGCAAACCCTGGCTGTGCCACAGACAGGCCATGCAATCCTGGACGTCTCTCTGGCCCTCTCAGCCTCACTCTCCTTGTCTGTGAAATGAAAGCAGTGATCAGAGTTTTGTAATGTAAGTAGGATTACATAAAATGTTGCTCATGTAAGACTAAAAGTTCCTTAAAAAACATTAATTAATGGGTTATTATTCTAGTTCACTTCTGGAAGGTTTACCTAGAGCTCTTGCAATACAGCAGATAGCCAAAAGGGTAGAGACAGACAGTTAGTAAGTAAGCATGTTTGAGTACAGAAAGAATGTGTGTAGACAAGAGGAAAAAAAGTTGGGAGTGTAAGAAGGGCAATTTCAAGGACAGGTTAACAGAGCAAGATATATAGATAATACAATTCGATTTTTAAGCAAAAATGTAAATCATGAACAGAAAATAAAGAAAGAGAACTCTTTGCCTCAGAGTTCCAAGCTATTTTGAAATTAATTCTGCCAGACTTTACACTCCTTACCTTACAAAGAGCTATTTATTTTCAGTGGCTCTAAGAGGTTTCTAGGTAAAAATGACAGAAATAAGTATGAAGCATACAATTAGAGAATGCAGTTTAACTTTTCAGAATATGAATGCAACCTAGGAGCATCTGAAAACACAGCATGATGTGACAACAATCTCATATGATGTTGCTGACCAGCCATCCCTTGAATTTCCAAGAAGACAATAATATTTTCAGGAAACTGTAATTAATCAGTGGGAGAAGAAAAGTGGTATAAAAGAGCAATCTAATTGAGAACCAGAATTCTGTTATCCATTAATCATTACAGGAAGTTCTGATTCACCTCTTAGCTTTCTAATCTGAACTGAGAGCTCGAAAATATGTTTTCACATAAGCACAACCTATGTTGTGTCCAGTTTAGACCTCTTCTTAAAAACCTGGTGGAACCTGCATTACATTTTAACACTGCCAAATGATTTTTGATAATGGATGAAGCAGTTGCTTTTCCTTTAATTTTTTAGTGATGGGTCACTTGTAGATAATGCATAACCACCAGCTTTTTACACTAGATTCATTATTGAAGAAAGATGAATTGACAGGTATTCCATGTGTGCAAAACAAATACAGAAAAAAGAAAAATAATTTTATTTAAAAAGTTATTAACATTTTATAACACATAAGTCCTTATTTTTCCTAAAAGAAATATTAGGTAAATTCCTTCTCCAGTTTCTCTTCCTGCTCCTCCACATTAAAATTCCAGTAAATTAATTGGGATGATTCCCTTGTCATAAGCAACATCATATCATAGTTACAATCTCACCAAAGGAGTTCTTGCTTGCTCAGGTCATAGAACCATAGACTGTTTTGGGCTGGAAGGGACCTTAAAGATCATCTCATTCCAATGCCATGGCAACCCTTCACTCCAGGATGTGGACTGCCCCATGCAACTTGGTGCCATCAGCAAACCTGATGAGGGTGTCCTCAACCCCATGGACTGTGTTGCCAACAAAGATGTTAAACTGACCCCTGAGGACACCGCTCGTCACTGCTCTCCACTTGGACATTCAGCCACAACCCTTTGAGTATGACCCTCCAGCCAATTTCTTATCCACTGAGTGGGCCACCTGTCAAATATATTTAGAGAAAATGATGTCTCACAAGATAATGTTAAATGGTTTACACAAGACCTGATAGATGATGCAGATTAGAAATAACGAAGATGGCAGTGTGAAACAAGTAGCGAAAGCATTTGAACTAACATTTTTCTTACAGATGTTGGAGAAAGTCACAATTTGCATTATGGAGGACAATTGCAAGTCTCTCTGACGATCCCAACAAGCACCAAACAATCCATGTGCTGCAACTGTGTCTGATAATTTTGCTGCTAAAATGAACATCCATATTTACCCATAACATAACTGCAATACATGTCAGGTGAGTAAAATGTTTTACATTTCTACGAGTGTGTAGGAGTGGGAGAAAGCTTCAGATTAATCAACCTGTTAATAACAAAATGTTTTGTAAATTAGTTTAATTTATAAATTCTATTGCATATAAAAGTGCTTTGAAAAATATTTTTGTGTAAGATGGTGAAAACTGCCCATGTCACTAGGCCTGGAAGTGGTAAATGCTATTAATTTTCTTTGAATTCACAAAAACACTTAGCTCCCGGTATATGTGAATTGCAAAAAGGGATTTTCAGGCTTCAGCTAATTGCCGCTAGCAAGAGACCAGCAGATTGGAAACTCAGGCGACGTCAGTGGCATCTGAAGGAGAGCATGGTATATGGACAAATGCATGGTATAGAAACTTGGCCCCTTCTACCACAGATTTAAGCCATCACCAGGGCAAGATGGAAAAGCATGAATTGAATCTGCAAGTGGTAGAGATTAAAGGGAAGAACCCTTTACTTTCCAGTGCTGCATGCAGCACTGACTCTGCTTTTAAAATAATTTTTAAAATTCTCCACCTTGCATCAAAGGAAAATAAGTTAACTGATTCTTGATTACTGTTACCACAATCTACTCTGTGCCTTTTTTTTTTTTTTTTTTTTTTGCTGTGAATGGGCAGCACATACTTTAGTTACTGTAAATAAATAAAGCAATTGTATCCAGAAATATTGCTATTTTTAGCACTACCTTTTCAGATTTAACTCAGAATAGTGTTATGACCTGTCTTCTCCATGGACCCGCCCAACTTGCCAGCTGATTGGGTCTGCAGGAGAACTGAATCCATTGGAAAAACATCCCACAGAGTATAATCCTGAAAAGGACCAGGTGGCCTGGTTTGTTGTAACAATGTTCCTACTCTTCCTTACTAAACACTCCCTCATCCTATGCCAAAACAGTGTGGGTCTGAAAGCCCCAATTCTCTTTTTGAGGGGCTTTTGTAACTTCCAGCTGAAGATATTGGGTTTTATGAGTTTGAAGTGCTGCTCAAGAATAAGCCAGTCTTGTGGTCTATGTCAGAATTGTGTATAATAAATTAGGTGTAGGTTATTTTTGCTTCTGTCACTGACCTTGTAGGTCTTTGCGCAGTATAATAGGCTAATAATAAAAAGCTGCACCATAGAAAAATCAGCTGGTTCTATTCTTAGAGCTCAAGAAATGGGTATCTGCTTCATGGAGGCTCAACACAGGAAGATCCAGGCCTGTGTTTTGTTCAGAGTCAAACCTCCTCTTTAGATCATTTACCTTCTTCAGAAGTATAAGTTCCCTGCTGACTGTTCTTCCCGGGCTAAAATCAACTCTTCTGAACTGTTTTCATATGAGGGAGGCTTTCCACTCATCCTACTGTAGATATTCTCCAGAGCTACTTTCTTCATCAGACCTTTATCTCCCAAATCACATTCAAGTGTCATTTCCACAGCTGGATTCTTTGGTCTTTTACTAGAAGAAAGAGACCAGCACCTCATATCAGTAAATGCTTATAAACAATCTCAACGTGGAGAGCTGGAGTTATTACATGATGTACTGGTAACAACATGTTCACTAGCTTAGGAAGATTAAGCTGTTTTTCTGACTCCTAAGGGCAGTCCTGGGGAGTTGTAGAGCCCATGACAACAGAGAAACAAAACAGCTGTAGGGGAAACTTGGACTGACTGATGTTATTCAGGACAAAACTGAGAAAATCACCATGTAGTGATAATTTTCCATTGTAAAACTTTTCTTAAAGGGGCAGCGAGCTATGGACTCCATAATTCCAGACTCTCTTTCCCAACACTATAAACTAATTGAATTAATCCTGTTGAAGTGGAAAGAAACATGGTAATCAAAGGGGAAGATGTGCATGGAAAGAAGACAAAATCTGTAGATTCATGATATCTTTGATCTCTGGACCTGTGTTTTGTTTTGTTTTCCAAGTTCAGGGGTTTGGGAAGAAAGAAGGTATTGAGTTGAAGCAAATAGACTTATTTTCAGGATGTTTCCAAAGCTTGACAACATAACATTTTTAAATAGAAGACACAAAGTAAGGAAATCTCAAATTTGCTAAAAACTCTACCCATCAGGAAACCATTGTACCCTGCACAGAAATGAGCACATTTGCAAAGGCACAAACATAAACTCTTTTATTATTACTATTTGAAATTAATAATGATGCATATTTTCCAAGGACTTTTAACTTGTCATGTGATTGAACTAAAATCTCTACTCAGAAATACCATAGTTACTTACATGCTACCTGTATGGACATTAAGGATGGTGTAAACATTGTGCTGAAGTTATGAGGAAGGTAGAGAATGGCCACGTCAGGGATTTTTAAACTCGGCACTCAATCTAGCCTAAGTATACTAGCATAACACTTTTTGGTTTTATGCAATCAATAGATTTGATCCCTAAACATCCTTAAATTTTGGCACTGTTATTGGCGTCATTGGTTCACGGAGCTTGTCAGAGCACTTAATTAATGTGAGTTCAATACACGTTTTAGGCACATCAATTTTTCCTGGAAAAGTACATGTGTCAGAGACGTTGAAAGTCATAAAGATGAGCAACTGCCTGCTACTGTGGAGATGCATAAGATTTCCAGCTTGCCTTTTCCTGCATTATCAAGGGGAAACTCTGTAAAACATCATTTGTTCTGGAGCGTGTGTATTTGCAAATTACCTTTATTCCTGAATTCAGTCTCATCTTAGGTACAGTATGACATTATTTCTGTTCATTATGTGCTAATATAGAATATCCTTCCTGAAATGTCCTTTCTTTTGGTAATGAAATGTAAAGCACTGAATAGCCTCTCACTACAAGGATGCATTTATATTAAATAATGCTTTTCGTGGAAATTCAATTATTATTGATCCTTTCAGTGGAAAGCCTAGCATGTTACTTGGTTAGAGAAATAAACCTTTTTAACTCGCTAAGTTTCACAGAATTGCAATTCAAAAAAACATTCTTCAGTAATGGTAAATTGTACCCTTTACTTCTTTTATTTGTCTAACTTTAAATTCTGTACTGCAATTAAGAAACTGAAAATCAACAAAATGACGGGAGATGATCAAATAAAAAAAAAATGCTTAAAATACAACAAGATTGTAGAATTGTAATTAAGTGTAGAGGGGGGAAAAACCCTATACAGTAGAAAATATCAAATAATTATTAAAATATCCAGAGAAGGCACGACCCATGCAAATGGAGAGAAATCACACTGATGGCTTTCACTGCACGTATCTTCCCAGCATGACACCAAGCAGCGGGAGAGCCGCTGGGGAGTCACCAAATGGGGCAGCCAGCACGGAGACACGCAGTGGGGAAGGCTGGTCCCCACTGCAGGGAGCACGCACAGACCGGAGCTCTCAAAGCAGCACCAGCCACCGCCCTTCCCTAGCGAGTCCTGGTTCCAATCACCGCCTGCGTGCCGGCTGGGAGGTGCAAAGCAACCCCAGAGAAGCCTTTACACTAAAACAAACCTGGGCTGCATTCTTCTGCTGCTTTTTAGCCTTATGTCTAGCAACGAAACCAATAAAAAATGGTGTAGCCAGCAATATCTATATTTCACCAATAAGGCTTATATTTTACTAGGAAATTTCTGCTACCCAGCACTATCCTGGAAATGCTAAAAGGATATCAACAGAGCAAAAATAGCAAGCAAGGTAGAGTTTAAAATTAATTAAGACAAGAAAACCAAAGAAGAAGCCCTTGATGTCCAGCTGCAATACTGGCAGGGGAGGGAAAAATCACAGAGAGGTATAAGCCAGCACTGAAGGAAATTACATTAAGTGTTTGACAAACTTCCACCAAATGCAGTAAGCCTAATGACAAGCAGGAATCAAAGCAAATGCAGTGCTAGAATAAAAGTGAGAATTTTCTTTCCAAATACATCTTGGAGATTCAATTGCAGGGGCTGGAGTTCTGCCAGAGTGTTGGGCAGGAAACCAGGTGTCTCATAAAACCACTTCCTCCAAAAGTCCTGGACAGCAGCCAGTAAGCCTCTGTTATCAGTGAGGGAGAGAAATCTTGTTCATATACACCAGTCTAAAAAAAAGTGTGATGAATATTTAGACTCTGCATGTGTGATAGGTACCCAGGTACTCCTGTGCATACAAACCTAGCCATCACAGACCATCCTGGATAAGTAAACAAAAGGAGGTAGAAAGAGCTCCTTTCCCCTGTTTTTATGTCTTTGTGTTTTGAGATACTCATAAATCAGAAGATGTAGACCTTGTTGTTGGTTTAAACACTCAGTCACCAGGCCTTGGTGGTCTTCACATCTTTCTCTTCCTGATCCATCAATATTTATCTTCTTAACTCGTGTTAATGATGGCCTATAGGTAAAGACCCTGGGAATAGAAGGCATATTTGAAGTTGTTACAGGAAAACAGCAAGGAACAGTGTGTATTTAAGTGGAAGTACTAGCACATCTTCCTCTTAAATCCTGTCTTTAACTGATGGAATCACATTTCACTACAAAAACTCGGTGGCCCAGGTGACATTACTCCAATTATTTTTTTTTCAGCAGGGTGTTGCAATAGCAACAAGATGTAGAGATTTGGCAAAACTGACATGGCACACGGTAATGTGGGTGCACACTTACCATTTCTGGGTTAAGAATTTTATATTGTGCACAACTTGGAACATGCTGGACAAGAGCAAGGCTCACTCATCACCCATTTGGTAGAGAAATGAGGAGGAGGTGAGGTAAAAGAAACCTAAGTGAGAATTTGTGGACAATGCAGTTTAAAATGTTTTCATTTCCCATAGGAGTGAGTTTGTTCTAAAGGGCTAAAAAGGTGATATCGAGCTTTTAAGTGCAAAAAGAATTTGCATTAATGACAAAATAAAATAAATTCACCTGTAGATGGATGTAACGGTTCCTGGATCTGTGGCTTTCTAAAGGAAAGGACAAAGTGATCTCATCCAGAAGAGCTTGAGAACTCACACTAACTCATAAAACAAAAGGTAGATGTTTTCAGATGTTATCTTTAACACAGAATTCTGTAATGCTGAAAGTCCTCTAAAGTACCTGAAACGCCTCTGTGTCCTGTAGTTCCCTGGCTCACAAGACAATGGTATATTTTCATTCGAGTTAGCTAAAAAGAGGTTATGACCAGAGGCTGCATTAAAGGTTGGATTAATTTCTACCTCTTTTCTTTCATCTCCAGCTCAACTCCAGATTACAGAGATATCTCAAAACTATTTCCTTCACAAATGTTGCTTTTTGCTCCTAATTTTTTGTAAGTTCATATATTACAATATATTACAGATTTATCTCATTTAACTATATGTGTTTTCTCACTTCCTAGAACTTTCAGTCTGATAAGCAACTTGGATACACAAGCTGTTTAAAAATCTTGCAGTCTGCTTGGAAGAGAAGTTTCCAAGCATCTCATAGACAGGTTTAGGTAGACCGTGCTGGTGCTGTGCAAAATCACCTCTCTCAGCATAGATATTATTACCTTTTATGTTACTGTATTCATTTCATAAATGATGGCAAATGATGACAAAAAGACCCCTCGGACAACACTTCCACTAGTCACTTGCATACTGACTCTTGACTCACCAAGCCACATCACCATGTGGTATCTGCTCAACAGTCTCTGTATTCTGGTGCAGAGGGTTTTTACAAAGCCATCAGCCTTTCCCAGTTCAATTAGCTCCTATGGAAAGGCTTAATAAAATTAACATTGCAGACTCCAGCTTCCTCAGAGTTCTCAGAAAAGGTGTTTTGTAAGAACCAAAAGAGATTGAGATGAGGCAATTCCATGCATCACTCTCACTAACTGGTTCAAAGGGATTATAAAACAAGTCTTTCTTCCCTTCATGTTTTTCTGCTGCCACGAGCTCACTCCCACTGCTCTGCTCTGGCACTCCCAGAAATTCTCCCTCATCCAGCAGGAGAAGGACAGCTATACAACACTCACTGAGTAACTTGGATGAAACAAAAAGGTGAACCTTTGTCATGCCAGGCCTAGTATTTCAAAGCATTCACAGCTACAAGGTTGCTGGAAGGAAACCACAACCTGCATGATAAACTGATGATAAATTGATGGTAGAACCTCCCCCTCCCAGGCTATTCCTCAGTGCCCACCAGTACTTTTGGTGCAGGAAGAGCTCAGGAGATTGCTCCAAGAAAAGAAAATACCAAGAAACTACCCAGCAAAAGATGTAATTCCCTCTGTAATATCTTTTTCAGCATTGTTGTGATTTAGACCCAAAATGTTGGTGTGTCACATACTTACAGGAGTCCAGATTCAGAATGATGTTTTAGAACAAACATCTGTGTGTCTAGACGCTTCTTGGGCATTTTTCATTATTCTGCAAAGAACACACTCAGGTCCTGCAATTACATGACTGTATTTACACATCTGTACCTGGCGCTCATCTGGATTACAGAGAGAATCTGAGTTTCTAGCACCACAAAATCATAAGTCATCCCTGGAATAATCAGTTTTGTTTTCTTTTTATCAAAGCTTTCAGAATGAAACAAAGTTTTGCACAAACTCATTAACTTCAATTAAGAAGGCAGAATATTTCTTTCAATCAGAACATAATATAAAATTTGACTGAAAAATAGGAGGAGAAAATGGGTCTTCACAATACCTAATCCCTTTTTCTTTGGCAATAGACAGATGTAAGAGTACACATGCCTTTATGCAGGCACATATACTGCTTTAGAAGATCACATTTTTTTTTATTTTGAAACCTAAGTGAATGAACAATTGTCTCTGCAAAAGCAGTATGAAAGGACCAAATAATGAGGTTTGGTCCAGGTCTTCAGTTCAGCAGTGGCAATGAATGACTAGGTTAATGTCATCATGGTTTATTTCTTTAAATTTTATGTGTTCCCTGCATAAGCAATATCTCCTTCTTAATACTGAAAAATGAAAAATTTGTAATCTTCATCTCTCTTAAAATTGTAGAGGGTTGAACATTTTTATTTGGCAAGAAATATTAAGGCCTTAGGCAAGTGAATTACGGCAAGTGAATTACCAGCTTGAAGGTAATGGCTTTCTTGTGAACCATACCACAGCATTTAAAAATTAGTTCTTCTCAAAGGCAAGCAAGAAAAAGCCTAGGAGAAGTATTTGCAGTCACAACAAATGCATCAGTTTTTACACACAGAAGTGCAGTCAAGCATTTTTATCTCTATTCACTTGCCTCATTGACACTCTACAATAAAAGTACCATCTAAACACAACTAAGAAAAATTTACAATTAATTAAAAGATCTCTCTGTTTCATAGCTCATATGGTTTTTCTCCAACTTCATTTGCAATACATCTGTTCCCATTAATAGATGCAGAAGGCCTATGGATAGCACTGTTAAAACATTTTAACAACACATCTTAGTTGTTCTTGTTTTGCATACCAAACTGAAAAAGCAGCAACACCCAGGAAATAAATTGGTTAAAAAATTATTGAGCCAAGAAAATGTTTGCATTGACCATTGAGTCTGCTGCATCTCTTCAGGAGCTCCTATTCACTCACCACACAGCAATATGCTATTCTCAAAACCTTTGTGGGCAAGCATTGTTAACATCAAGAATTATCACACTTACTTAAGGGGAAATTTTTCATTAGCTAGTGCAAAAAAAAAGCAGCTGAAATAATTTTTTCAGCTGTTTTATACATGGAAGGAAAATTAAATATATTTGTTATGTGAAATTTACAGAAGCCTCACAGAAGAAGAAAAAAGTATGTTGCAAGTGAAGGAAGGAAAAGACAAAAAGGAAGGAAAAGAGAAAAAAATTAGTCATGTAGCCAAAGTTGCTTTCCTCCTGAAGAGGTGGTGAGAAGGTGTCCTGTACTTTGACAGAGGACAAGGGAGTCCCGTATGGAGCTGTGCACCAGTGTACAGCAGATTTTTTCTGACAAACCCACACCAGTCCCTCCTTGGCTACTCAGGGTGTCCATCCTCAATCCCCAATATGTCTACTCGGGCACAAAGCAAAACGTTCAACTACAAATTTTGAGTTCTTCAACCTGAGTGAAAAAAGGCAATTAAAATTACCAAATGGCTTTTCTATGTATGTATGTTGTCAGTTCTGCCCTTCAACTGTCATACCCCTGCCACCTCTTCAACAGACAAAAATATCTTATTTCTCCTAGGATCCACAGCCAAGAAAGGGATCTATGCATAGAACACCATACTTAAACTGGGGAGATATTACATCGGATATTGGAAAAAATGCCTCCATAGAAAAGATTGTCAATTATTGGAATAAATAATTGAATAAATAACTGGTCAGAGAAGTGGTGGAGTCTCCATCTCTGGAAGTGTTCAAAAAACATGTGGATACAGAATGTAAGGGCCTGGTTTAATGGTGAACATGATGGTGATGCTAGTTGGATGATTGGACTAGATGATCCTAAAGATCTTTTCCAACTTTAATGATTCTAGGATTCAGTGACCCTCCAAGATCAGTGACATTTTGTGAAGGAGTCAGCATCAGTTGAGAACCTAGTGATCCTATGGATTTCTAGGCAAGATTTTCTTCTTTTAGTGAGTCTACAATATGTATGGGATAGCCTTTAAAATTAGCAGCAACTTGTCAACTGAAAAGAGCGTTTCGGCTTCATTCCAGAAGCAGGTTGGATTGAGTTGCAGTATCTGGATTTTTAGGAACTTTTTAGTGCCAGAAGAACAAAGATGTGCTACACTACAAATGTTTGTTGGCTCTTTCAGTCTGGAGCCCATGATACAGCAGAGATTTTTTTTTTTCCATTTTTATTTCAACTGCACCTGATTCATACAACCATGTTATTTCCCTCGGTTTGCTGCAGAGGAACAAAAAATCTAGTGAAGTCATTGAATCCATGCAGATTCACTCCTGAAAAGGTAAATTAATGTTCCCCAATTTTCTTTTTGTATTCCCTAGGGTGCACACAACTGAATGATGTCAATGATCATAATCTCTAAGGAAGGGACTGAATACCTAGCTAACAATATGACAATCTGCCACTAGTGCAGGTGTGCGAGCCTTCAGTCGCCAAGAACCAGTTGACACAGCTGTCGCTAGTGTATCTCAGTCTGAGTGACATCTGGGCTGCCAAGACTGAGACACGCAGGACAGGGACACATGTTTCCACACCTTGCAGATTCTCTTCTTTCTTGTGGTCCTAGCAGAAATTCCTGCCATGAATTGCATACAGCAGAACTTGATGTGGATGAAAATTGAGGCGCCCCATGTGCTCTCAGGGTACCCCAGGGCTGAAGCCATGGGCAGGGGTACATGAGGGACAGGCATCTTTCTGCAGCAACTTTCTTCTCCAGAGCTCAGTCAGTACCTGCAGAGAATAAAGCTGCTTTTCCATCTGGCCACTCCAACAGAAAAAAATCCAAAGCACTGCATTTCTACCATATTTCACAGTCTTATCAGACAGCTCTTACACAAACCAGTAGGAGTTTGACAATCACACAGTAGTCACTGATGTACAGGAAAGATTGGCTATATGGAAAAGGTCTAAACACGACTCCTTAAACACTCTTGAAACAGTATGTGTAACCTTTTCCCATTAATTCAGGTAGCAGTGAGTGAAAGGCCTTGGTAAAAGAGTTTGTAAAGGTCAAGGAAATTTTGCAACAGCAGAAACCACAAGTCTCGTTTCACTTTTGCATATATTTTACGAGAAGCTGATTAGAATTACTCTTAATTGACAGCTGAAATGAGGATCAGAGCCAGCAATATCACAATCTGGTATACAGAGTTTGCAGAAAAGCTTATTTTAATGATAAATTTCTCAGACACAGGAGGTGATGAAAATAATTTCAGTTATGTGTCTGCATTTTAGGAGGGAAGTTTCAGAGTCCCCCTGTGTCTGCAGACTTCCTTTATTTGTTGTGCTTCAAATCTCTTAATTGAATCCCTTAGAAACGCCACTGAAGTTTTCTGCAACTCTCTTAGCAATAGGATATTTATGATTGTTAACATTCAGATTTTTTTACGTACTTGGTCTAACATCACATTTAATTTTCATTAAGGGAACTGTTCCCATTAAAGTAAATGGCACAATTCTAGAGTGAGTAGCATCATTCCCAAATTGGTGTTCTGATGTCATTTTTTATTTTTAGATATTAAATGGAAATGTTTTGAACACACCAAATAAAAAGCAATATCCTCATTATCTAAGTTTATTTTTTTCTGTGAAACTGCTAAAAAGAAAACATCATCTCTATTCATGCTGGGTTCTTTTCAACAATGTCTACTGGAAATTAATGAAATTACATCTTCCCTCTCACCTTCTATTCAGTATGATGCAATGTCATTATTTCATCCTACATGAAGATTTTTAGTCTGCTTCTAAGATACAACTTTGGTAACTGCTGAGGCAATCCTGTATTTCTAAAATATCTATCTTGCTGTGGTCAGCTTTTCATTTCTACGAACCATCAGATGCATGAACAGGGTATTGGGTCTGAGACCATCAGTCCTCACCTCACCACACATGAACCTCAGCACCAAGGTGCAGATGTGACCTGCACACCTGGATGGGTGGAGAGTCCAGGTGCTCTGCCTGCAGCAGGGGTGTTTCGCCCACTCTCAGGAGCAGCATGGGGTCACCTGCAGACTGTGAATTGCAACCTGAATGTTCAGAGCATGCCAGACTTCACCATCAGTGCAGGCCTGTATGGGTTAAATAGCTCCTCACATCCCTTCACTTGTTTTCCTCCAATGAGGTGGTTTTCTTTTAGCTTGTGCAGTTTCATTTTTGGCTTTCAAGTGACTTTGGGAAGGAGAATGTACAGACTGGGAGTATTGCTTCAGCTGCTCTAGTTTATGGTTTCATTCAAGCTGACTAGATTTGGATTACCTATTAGTCAGACAAATTAAACTCCAAGGCTTTGACTCAGACCTGCCTTCAAATGACGAGGTCATGAAGCATCAAGTGAAAATATCATGGTCATAACACAGGGGAGGTACACAGGAAGAAAATCCTGGTTCTGCAGCAGGTTTACAGCACATTTTTATCTCCTTCCTCTCTAATAAGATAATAAAATATTTTAACTTCTCCAGACTTTGTGTCAGCCACTACATTCAAACAATACCTGGAAATAGAGTGGGATGGGGAACCTCAGAGAAGCTGTAAGTGCCACCTCATATTTTGTTAAGGAAAGATAAATATTGCTCATATCAAAGTGCTGAACTATTTAAACTACCATCAGATACCGGAGATTGTATTTTTCCTAACTGGGTCACAGCACAATCTGTCAGTCACTTGTAAAGCCTAAATGTGTTGCAAATGATGACCTGCTTGTACTGCTCAACAGGCATAAACAATTCTCCTAAGCCATTTCATAACAGACCACATACTGCCTTAACAGAAATCACCCCTCTGAGAAACTGATCTTTTCATTTGCTCTCATTTCTCCCACTGACCTAGTTTTGGAGTAGAACAGCACTTCTCCAAGCTATGCCAAGTTTTCTGAACTAGCAATAGGAGTCCTTCTGAAGACATCAACAGAAACTGCAAGCAGCATGTGAGATGGGTTGTGCCAGAGCACTGGTATCCCACCTGACATGCCTGCTTTTGGTGCCAGCCTACCCAGCAGCTGCATTTCACCAACTGTGCCAGCCACCCCAAAAATTCACCCTGAGGAAGGCACTCTGGCTTTCCAAACATGCAGATCCCACCCCTCCCACCCCCAGAAAACAGAAGTACTCAAGATCAGATAGGAAGTAGTTCCAGACTCTGCAGTTATGACTGTTGTGCCAAGAATGGCTTTCAGAATTGAGTGCTGGAGATGTTGTAATATCAGCTAAAGGAGAGCTATACCTGTATTTTAAATAAACAACATACACACAATGACTGTGAAACTCTTGCAAGAAAAGGAAAATCTCTTGACTGTGTGACAGAACTTCATTTCATGTGCGATGGCAGCCTTCCCCTGGTTCGAGAGATGCTTTACAAGTTATGCAAGGTGTAAGTGTGGCCTTATGCTCCTGCAGCAGCTTTTTTTCCTGTCCTCCCCTCAATGGTGGTGCTATATGCAATGGAAATGTAAATTGAAAACAAGAAGTTAATGCTCCCCTTGAAAAATTTTCATTCTGGCTACCAGAAAACAGCATTTGTCTCCTACTTTTCTGAGAAATTCACTGATCTCTCTTATCTTTTTTTCACAGAAGGTGTTTACTAATTTTACACATATTTCCAAATTGGTAACCCTATCCATTACCCACAATGCCAAGCATTAGACTGGACATTTCCAGCATCTGGCTGGAAAACGGTTTAATCTCTTTTAGACAGCTTAAAATCCACGGCTTATAATTATATAAAGGTAGAGCCAGGCTAGACATCACCAAAATGTTAACTTCAAGGCAAATGGGATGTCAGATGCCATCAAGAGCTCAAGTTTCCAGGACACACTCCAAGGAAATCACTAGTTTGTTTGATGTCATTCCATACCAGAGCATATTGGCACTAGGAGACTTCACGTGGAATGTGGGGCCCCTCCAAAGCACTTCCTGGAAAAGAGCTGTGCTGCTTCTCGGGTTGATAAGAATATTGTACAACATATGCAGTGATTAATGGATTGATCATTAAAAGTCAATGTGGTCTGGCAGGAGAGAGACAGAGACCACACAAAGACAGACAAAGAAGGAGGACTGCTGCAGTTGCAGGAGGCCCAGACTGAAGGGCTGAATTACCACCAAAACTCCTGTTCACTGGGCTGCTAAAGTAATTACTTCATTTCAAAAGCAGTGTCCACAGTGAAACTCACCTTCATGAAATGTATTTTCTCTATTTGTTACAGGCCACACTCAGCCTGATAGAGAAAAAGAGTCAATTCTAGCTTCTCCTTTTGGTGGCACCTATCTAAGCAGGAGCTTCAGAAGATTGTGCAATAATTCCCACAACCTGTAGTCTGATAGCACATTCCTTATTGCAAAACTTTCCAGCATCAAGCACCTGACAGAGTTTATTTTTCAATGACAAGTCATTTCTGTGTGTGTGTTTTCTCATTCTTCTCACTCAAACTTTCTCTCCAGTCTATCCAAAACTAAACAGACAAAATACATCTTTTTCCTTCATCTTTGAATCTACAGATTTTCACTTTGTCTCCTTTTCCCTTGAAGAAATCTAAAATTTTTCATTGTGTAATTCTCCTGTTCCCTGCTACAATATTTCACACTGTACCAGTATTTCATGTTGTTATTAAAGCCAACAAAATTTTCGACTAGATCAACTGCATGCCAATAGCTCTAAGATTTTGAGACATCAAGAAGGGCCCTGTCCAGGAATGGAAGCAGAAACTTAAAATCTTGGAAAGTTCATGAACAGATAGTGTGGAAAATACACCAAACTAGAGCAACTAAAATTAAACATAAAATCCTAATATTTCGTTATTCATAAAACATGTTTTATCTTTGATATTTGAACTTTTAATTAATTCTTTAGAAAATTTTCAAAATAAGTCATCTATAAAGTGTAAAAACCATATGCTTTAAAAGAGGCTTTTAACCAAAAACTCCCTCCCTCCAAATAACCAACAAAACCAAACAAACCCATCAAAACAACAACCCCAAAACCACATTTTAAACACAGAGATCTTAACAAATCTGTCCTGGAAAGGAATTTCATTTTCCTAAAAGGGCCCTCTCTAGTAAAAAAAAAAAAAAAAAAAGTCAGGATTTCTGTTTTTCATTTTTACCAAACTTGGCTCTCCCTCCTTCATCTTGGCAAGATGCTAATGGATTCAGAAATACTTAGCCTTTCCTGTTTACAAATGTTACAGCTATCACTTTATCTATCCTTTTAGGGCTTTCCAAGCCACTATGGCTTAACTTTGCCCAGATGGATGATCTCTTCTGTTGAAACTTGTGTCCTCCATCCCTGCCTTATGATTTGCCTGCAGTTGCTGAGGCTGAAATTTAGGTTGGAAGCTCTTTGCTGGGCCTTGCTGTTTAGGATTAACCCGGCCTTAGTGAAGGAGCTGCACAGGCTTGCCTTGGCCACCACCTCCTCACCCACCTGCCAGTGCTAATGAGGACATGGCCCACTCCTTTCACAACCTTTAGTAAATGTGTACTGGTGTTTGTGTAAAGTGTTGTTGCTTTTATAGCTCAGAGCTATAAAATAGCAAAATATTTTTCCAACAGTTAATAACAAATACAATGGACTTTTGATGATTCCTTGAACTTTATTCTGGTAACTTCCAAACTTATTGTGGAATTATGATTTCTTTTCCATCTCAAGAATTCACACTTCCTTTTTTCACCTTTTAAATATCTCTTTCAGGAAATACGTTTCTTATAGCTCCTTTCAGCCTGCATCCAGCCCATCCATTCCAGAGATTCAAGTCCTCCAAGTTCTCAGTTATCTCCTCGGACTTCCCCAAACTCCTATAAGAACTATGATGCAAACTAACATTGATAGAAAAAGAAGACATTAACCATGGCAGCATGGAGTGCTAACCATGCTCTTTCAGAGTCCCAAAGCTCTCAGGGGAAGTTAAGTTTTGAATGGATTGAGTGCTAATAATTCATGAGACACTTCATATCTCACAGCCCTGCCAGAGTGCTGGGAAGGGTATGTGTGAATTTGGTTTTCTTTAGGGAAGATGACTTGGAGTTGCAGGAAGGTCAGGCCTGGGGCTGGTGTTCAGCCCTGCATCCCTATACAGAAGAAAATGAATAGCATGACTCAGTCCAACCCTCTTTTCCTACACTCTGTGCTGCTGTTACATCTCCTGCCTCATGTGATCCTGATGCAATTCCAGTTACATCACCCACACCATGTAATAGCTCATCAAAATGACTGAAGATAACATTAAATAGAGATAAAATGAAAATATCAGATTTCCATGTTTAGCCGCTCATAAGGAACTTTTGAGACTAACTTAAAATTTACTGGGACTTTCTGTGCAAGCCAGTCCATATGATTGCTTTGCAGTTATAAGTACACCCAACTATTAACCTCCTTTCCTACTCATATACTCACATATTTTTTGGCCTGTGTTCTTTGTTTTTCAGTTTAAATTTATGAGAGGCAGTTAGGGGAGATGAGTGATTTAGGATTAAGCCTATATGCTGCAGTAGGACTGACTCTGTATTCAGAACTAAACTCTAATGATCTGCAATGGGAAGTAGATCAGGTTAGGGCTCTACCCTAGATTACAAAGGCAAAGTACTTGACAAAAAGTCCTTGCAGCATAGATAAACTCCTTTTAAGAATGTGCATATTCTTGTTTGCATAGTCTTTTTTTTTTTAGTTTTTGGTTGTAAGATACAATAATATAAATTGTAAGGACAATAACATAAATTAACCTCTTTACCCTACTGGACTTTGGACCGAGCTTGAACACAAGTCAAATCAGGAAGGACAAACTTAATACACGTTTTAAATACATCTCAAAAACACAGGATCTAGGTGTCCTAGATCAAATATTGACCTAATTTTACCCATAACAGCAAGGCCATATATTTCAAACCAATTAATTGCACCAATAAAATGCATAGCCTTTGATGAGAGAGATTGTTCAATGTGTGACAGCTTAGTCCAAACTCTTCCTGTTTGCTGCATCTTATGCTGCAATTGCCCCTAAGATAAATTATCTTGCTTATCTAATATATGTATTTCACTACTTCACCTGAAGTAAAGACAGAAACTTTTCATATGCACTAGACCACACTACCACCCCTTTGACTGCAAGCAATGCAATAGCTTGTAAATAAAACAGTAGCTGATGCAATAGCTTGTAAATAAAACTGTAGCTGTCTCCAAGACTTTAAACATGCTTATCGACTTGACAGGAAATGCATCTTTAGGACAGTTTTATTCGACAATAGTCTTCATGGGGTTAATTAACTATTTCCACTGGAAATAACAGCTCCCTTGCAAATTTTCTAATTAAATCTGCAGCTGCTTGGAACAGTACTAACACAGCAAAGACTCTCCAAGCAAGCCTTGTGGGAGGCTTACAGTGACCTTACCCTAGTTGTCAGCTGAACCAAGGACTAGGTAACATATCATACAATTCAGAAGGATTGCTCATAGCTGCTCACAAGGAGGCAGAAGCCCTGTTGAGGGTAAGAGTCAGGGAGAAAACACCTGAAGTTCCTTGCTGGTTAGTAGAACATTTTCTATGCTTTCCCTAAGAAAAAAGAGAGATGCAAGTAAAAAACCATCAGACTTGGAACAGACAAGAACTTGATGATTTTGCACACAGAAGCTATCTGGGGTTTAAATTCAGCATAAATAAACATGACCCCACTAACTCTGATCTCCCAGTTCCTCAGCAAGAGCCAGAGGTGAGGGGAGCTGTTTCAGGTGGAGAATGTCCTGGAAAAACAGGCTGAGTCTGTCTCAACATTTTGTCCTCTAACTAAAAAAAAAAAAAAAAAAAAAAAAAATCTGTACAACTGTCTTAACCTAGTGCAAACATTCATGAGTAGAACAGCCAAATCTGTACAAATCAGATAAGATAACCAACCAGTCTAGTTTCAGAAGTGATGCTCTGAAAGCTTGTGAAAGATTGACCTCTGCTTTTATCAAACACTTTTAATCACTAAACCTGCATATCCTATAGTGGTTTGATGAGTTGGGGATACTGCATATCAACTTCTCATGTTAGGCCACATTTTGTACTTTTTCTATATGTGCTTTTAGTTGAAACTTAGTTATAACGTGGCAATGTAAGTATTAATATAGCTGTATCTAGAGGTACAGCAAAATTTCTAGGTTCATCTGGTTCATTCTGGTTCATCAAGACAGGAGTAGATGATAACTTTTAGTCACCAAATCTGTTATTCATAGCTCTGAGCACACAGCCAGTTATATGTATTTTACATATGTCTTTCTGGGAGAATACATAAACCAATACACTAGTTTGCTGTATCCTTCAATCAGTAGGGAACCTCCAGCAAATCAACAATGAGATTGCAGACTACAAATTCTCGTACTCATGTGGCGTCCACATAGTCCCCAAACACAGAAAGAAGGATGATTAAACAGGTAAGTAAAAAACTTCTGAAAAGCCTCTATCTGTTTTACTTTTCTTAGGAGTCATACGGTTGGAAAATTCTTAACACAGAGAAAAAGGCTGCAAGTGATGTCAGAAAAAATTTCTAGTGCAGGGGCCATCAATAATGAAGAAACTGTGTGTATTTATCTGTCAATCCACAACTCGAGTACACAATTTTGTTTAATTTGTTTCAAAGGTATTAATTTTATGCCAAGGGATTCTGCAGATCATCTCCTCTCTTCTTCTAGGGATAAAGAGATTTGTGGCATTCTTAAATACCCCATGTAATTCCTCTCTTATACTGGTAGTAAGACTTTGCTAGCAGTTGTTCCTGATAGTTTTCTACTACAATTTTAATTGAATTTCTAACACAAGTAGGCCTAAAGAAAAAATACCCTCTTTTATGAAGCTACATACACTTTGTGCTTGAGGATCATTATCTAGTCTCCCTTCAGTCTTTTTTCCCTTTACAGTTTCGAGTTCCATAAATTTGTCCTCACGTGTTATTTATAATTTCTTTACTCTGGAATTTATTTAGATGGTTATCTATTTCTGGAAGTCCAGTGTCCAAATCAGGACAGCTGCGGGTTGAACACAATGCATCTTAAGACTAACAGATGCGGTTAGATATCTCCATGGGATGTTTACATTTCATACAACAGGGTGACATTGTTGACTCATCTTCAGTGTGTCATCTGCTGTAAAAGATAGAACTTTTCCAAAGAATTTTTTGTTACTGGTTTTGCTCATATGCTGTAAATACTAGATTTTTTCTATACTACTCTTTCTACAGGTTTACTGCTGCAGTGCCTTTAACGAACTGCATCTTATTTTTCAAAACCATATCCAGTTTATCACAATCATATCAAGCTCTAACTGCATCCCTAGGTGGAACTCTGGTTCTTCTCACTGGAGTATCTCTTGAACCTGTCCAACATGCTCTCTACTCGAGTAATTTACAAGTAATTTGGAAAAACACTGAAGAGAATGCAAAACAGGGTGGGCTGCAACAAATCACACCCTTCTGGCTCAACGCAATGCAGCTAATCAGTACACTTAGAACTCGCGTTCCTAGTTGAGTACTCCCTTTGGAGCAATTTTGCCAGGCTCCGTCCCTTCAACTTGTCTGTCAGGATGTCACCTGCTTGTCAGGCAGTCCTACCAAGCAATCAAGAAAATTGACTGCTGTGCACAGAGCCTGACACGCTGCTAGGACAGAAAATTAGACAGATTTGAAATCGTTTGTCCTGAGAACATTCACTTTGTCTGTTGTTCATCCTCGTATTTGTCTTCTTGGTATTTCAGTCCGAGTATTTGTTCCAGCACTTTTCTAGGAACTGAAATTGTAGTCAGAACTGATAACGTCAATCTCCTCTTCATTTGTGTTTTTTTTAAAGCTAGGACTATCATTACCTGCTACAGTCCCCTGCCTTCTGCAACAAGGACAGACGTTCCTGAAGGTGCGGCTTGGGGCTGAGCACAGCCAGTCCTCCAGGTTCAAGTCAGGTCCAGACAAACTGGAAATCTCTACCTTAGCTAAATATTTTCTGTTTAATCTGTCTTCAGCTCTTATTTCTCTACTGCTGAGTCAGCTGACCTTTCTGGAAAAGAGTAGACCATAACCAGCATCAGACATTTTACCCTTGTCAGCACCATCTAGCTTTTCCTTTCCACCTAGTGATGGATTACAACTTCTCTCACCTGCCTCTTACTAACTCTGCCATGATAGAAGACTGCTCAGTACTCTCACCTCAGTCTTTGCTTGGGATGAATCTTCAATTCATCCCTATCTCTTCACTTGTTTTTAGTAGCCTGAATGTTTGCATCTCTTCTATCTCCAATTTTATAGTAAAGATTTAGATTGATTTACTTGCTACAATTTCCAGCCTCCCAAACTGCCACAGGTTGAATCAGCATTATATTTGTCTTATGGGATTACTTACTAACTCTCATTAGCATTTTTAATTTCGCCTTTAAACAATTTTTCTATATGATTGTTCTTGTATATTTTCCAAGCACATTATTGTCTGGCTTTCCAAAAATCTTCTGGCTTTGCATTATTGTCCTACCTCCCCCATAAGTCAGCCTTTTGCCAAACATTCTCACCCTAAATGCTAGCACGTTGTTGTTCTTTGATAGTTCCTCCCTCTTAGCTGAAATTCCTTGTGTAGAAGACCTGTCTCTTTTGGGTCTCTTGGGTCTCTTTTCCTATTTTTCACATCAAGCAGTCCTCCAGACATAAAATATAGTTAGCCTCTACTCCAGTATACTTTAGTCAATTGGTTCTTCCTCCCACTTCACCCCTCCTTACCCTACAACCCCCACTACACAAAAGACATGACAGCATCTCACCATGCAAAAATCTTCCCATTAACTTCAAAACCATATCAGTCCAGGATAGCCAAACTGGCCTTGTAGCATTTTTGTTCATCATGCATACCTACTGATCCAAATTGCACTGCTCAGCCAGAGTGTAAATGGGTATGTTTGTTTTAACAGTGTCTGACACTATCAAAGTCTGCACATCTCACAGAAGTGCTAAAAGCTTTGTGCATATATTTCGTCTCCTTCTGATGTGGTTAGGGACTTTAAAGCTGTGCTTTCTGACTGACCATGTCTCTAAAGCATAAGTCAATTGAAAATAGGCCTGATGGTCCAAAGTGAATGCTCATTTGCAAACCTCAGTACAGCTGAAGTGGGTTGTGCTTTTTTAGGAGACTGGTAGATAAACAGACATCAAACACAGCCTGAGAACAGCTCTGGTGCACTTCTCAGAAGAAGCAAATTGATATCTTCCACCTCTCTGCAAATGAGGAATTAAAAATTTCAAGACTAGAAATTGCAAATTCATCTGCTGTGGTAAGACTTCAAGGAATATATACATACAGGCATTTTTCTTCAGTATAGAAAGGAGTGGGGTTTTTGCTAGCAAGGAGAATATTTAAATTCTTTTTCTGCCTGTGTTTTGTCATGCTAATAAAAAAAAATACAGCCTGCCACTTCTGTTTTTCACTAATACTTGTCTGCACATGTGTTAAACTTACTACCTAAGTAAAATACCACAATGTACCTCACAAGAAAAATCTGTGTAGTTGTCATGAGTAGTGAATGTTATGAGCTTATTTTAAATGCAAAAAATATAAATTGATTTCTTGTTATCTCCGTCAGATTTGCAAGAGTTCATTACTTGCTCACACCACAATTTGGGTTTATTAGATAGCTACTTTAATTCCTTTTGCTAGTTACATTTAATTTATATGCACCCATTTCCTGCACAATATTTTTAAAGGCTTGATTTGTAGCCATTCCTCTTTGGACTATAGAAAAATAAGCAGGCTGAGCAACATACCAAGGCTCTGCAAGATGTTAGTCTAAATAGCTGACCTTCTTATCTGAATATCAAAGCAGTATTTTGCCTGTGTCCCCTCACAAAGGTAGAAAATTGCGTCACTAAATGTGCCAGGTACAGAACCTTTCTATTCCTGGAAAGCAGGTGGTCCAGCATCCCTGGAAACTGAGTGGGGAACATGTGTCCATACCTCAGAAGCCCTGCTGATGGGCTGAAGTGCTTACAGCTTTGAGGGGTGCCTCAGAGATGGAGCCAAGGGCAGCTCCTCTCCGGGCAGCACCAGCAGGGCAGGCTGTGCCACACGGGTAACACGTGGCAGGCTTGTCCTCAGCACTGCCATCTGCCATCACGCAGCAGCAGGGGAATTCAGGCAATTAATGAGTGAATACTTCCTCTAAAGTTTCCTGTAGTGCTTTTTTCTTCTCTAGCCAAAGTAAGTTTATTAACTCCAGCAGCCTGGCCGGATGCCACTTTGGAAACTGTCCTGTCATCTGACTTGTGTTTTCCCTGCAGAGTCAACTGCGTGCAGAAAACTTCATTTTGTGGTCTAGACCCTGACTCTAGAAAGATTTCTGTCTATTCAGATGCTGACGTTGCACCTGGGAGTACTGAGGTAAACAAAGAGTGGCACAGCTGCAAGGGCCCACAAGGGCTGATTTCCTTAAAACACCTAAACCATGTTCCCTTTAGCAGTCACAGTGGTCACCTTTTGTCCTAGGAAGTACTGCATTTTGTTGCTGGATAAAGGGACTCCTTTGCAATAATCCTGAACACCACCCTGTCAAATCAAGAGCAGCATCGCCTTTATCTTTGACAATGGTAGTAATAAACATACTCTGCTATACTTACACTGACTACACATTCTTCAAGATTTTACATATAAAAATGAATGCATTTTCTTCTCTTCATACAACAATCCAAATTAATTAGAATGCATGTCAGTTTGGAGAGCAGTTACTTTTTGACAGGGTAAGTTTGATTTTACATTTGAAGCTTGTTGGAACTTTTGTAACTCTGCTATTTGTTTATTACAAATAATTGGCTCCAGAGATTACATTCAACAAAACCTATTATGGTGAAAGAGGGTGATTTCACTTTAGGTTAAAGCTTTCAGAAGAAATTCTCTACTGTGATGTTGGTGAGGTACTGGCACACAGAGAGAAGTTGTGGATGTTCCGTCCCTGGAAGTGTTCAAGGCCAGGTTAGATGGAGCTCTGAGCAGCCTGGTATAGTGGAAGGTGTCCCTTCCTATGGCAGTGGGTTTGGAACTAGATGATCATTAAAGTCTCAATCCAAATTACTCTGTGATTCTATCTGATATTTTTTTACTGTCTGCACAGAGAAGCATGACAATGCTGTTTATTCAAGTACAAACTCCCATTTCAAGCTGCACACACCTCTAGTACAGTGCCAAGATGGAGGCAATCTACCTCCTTTCCCCTTCACAGCACATGGCCATGGCAAATGCTTTTTGCCTCAGGAAAAAAAACAAAAACATGTTTAGAGAAGGAAACATCACTGCACGTTGCAGAAATAAATAAAACCTGATTTTTATTTGATCTTGTTTATCTCTAAGCTCCTGAAACTGAATGCCAGGATAAGTACAGAGAGTGCTCTCCAGCTGGCCTGGACAATCTGCCAGCACACTCCCCTCTGAAGGGCATGCTGTCACCCTGTCCCACTGCCACCCTATTCCTTCAAGCCTCCTACTCATGGAGTACTAGCAATGTGCCTGTGAATATGTGGTACAGAGGATTGTCATTTGAACTCCAGGTGAAATCACCCAGCTCCTTCCAATGCTCCAAGTCTGGCTGCAGATCATAGTGCTTAATGAAGGAAAACCCTTTTGGACAACTATTATCTGATCACAAAGTGAAGTCTGTGGTCTGCCAATGATGGTATAGGGGGTTTTATACCTGCAAACAGCATATGTATATTTCAAGTGCTTAAATTTGTTTGCTTCCTTTAAATTAACCTTCCACATGAAGGTAAAACTAATAGTATAATTCTAAAATCATTTGTCTCACTGCAGAGAGGAAGATTCACTTTTACTATGGCATAGTGCCAGTTCAAATAAGCATTAAGGTGCAGTCAGTGCAGTTTGCTACATGGAGTTGCCATTCATCACATGCCTGTGGTCTCCACATGCAGGGTAGGTGCAAGTGTGTATGCAGAGGCACAGGATTACATTTCCATGCCAAAAACTCAGCTTGCAACTGGGCATCCTAGGAGAGATGTGGTGAACTCAGTGCTTTCCCCATGCCACTGTGACTCCAGATGCAGGGCACCCAGAAGAATCAGGGCAGATATTCCTAAGCTTCTAGCATGGTAAGCCAGTAATGAGTATTTAGAGTGTTGATTTGGAGGCATGTATCTAAGGTGGTCCTGTGGAGCTCTATGATCACTTGCCATCAGGGCAAGGGAATCACCATGAAATCAGTGCCACAGGACACAGACATCTTGCCGGCAAAAGAGAGTGCATAAACATACTTCTTTTTTTTTTTTTTTTATGCTTTAAGCTAATAAAAGTACTACACAGACTTACACTTCACAGCAAAACACCCAATCTTTTGACAGAAAATCCAGCATTATTCTTTCTCTTCAAGTTGGAAATCCACAAGAAAGAAAGATTCTGACAGCTGCAAATTTCACACATGTCAAAGGCACAAGCCCTGCTCTTACAGATGGATTTCACAGAAATACGCCTTTTGTTAAAAGACAGAAAATTAAAGGAACATTTAATCATGCTCTGACAGGCTTCTTAGCCCAAGGCTAATACCCTGAGTCCTGTAATAATTCCTGAACTCAGACACTGGCTTACAGCAGGTGGCCACAGAGGTCTCAGGCAGTGGAAGTGCCAACTCTCTGGTTTAATAATAAGAAACGTGTTAATAATACTCCTTGCCATAAAAGCAATAATAAGCAATGCAAGCACACACTCATCATCATTTTCAATTACTACGCAAATAGTCCCTTAGCAGCTCAGTCTGAATTTTTTAAGTGCTAGGCCATCAGCTATTTTTCTTCTTAATAAAATAAATCAGATCTGAAAATCTTTTGGGAATTAATATTTATTGGAAGCAATAGTTCCAATAACTTCCAAGTACAAAGATTAGTCACTTCAGAGATGATCAAGAAATTTGTTAAAGCTGCTCTTCCCAAACTTTTTAGATTGGCTGGACCTTTGAATAATTTCAAAAATTTGATTCTTAGTCTGACTTTAGACATCATAAGTGTGAGTAAATATATATTTGTCTTTTCCTTCCAAATTTGCTCCTCACAACACCAAAAATTAACTTTGATTCTCAGGAGTTGTTTTAGAAATCTGTATTTAGAATATTTTAGAAACTACATAATGTCAGGAAAATGGAAATCCCCATTGAAAAGAAAAAGAATAAGCAAGGAAAAGAAAGAAAAAAAAGAAAAGGAAGAAAGAAGAAAAGAAAAGAAAAGAAAAGAAAAGAAAAGAAAAGAAAAGAAAAGAAAAGAAAAGAAAAGAAAAGAAAAGAAAAGAAAAGAAAAGAAAAGAAAAGAAAAGAAAAGAAAAGAAAAGAAAAGAAAAAAGAAAAGAAAAGAAAAGAAAAGAAAAGAAAAGAAAAGAAAAGAAAAGAAAAGAAAAGAAAAGAAAAGAAAGAAAAGACTTCTACATGGCTTAAGTACATTAAAATGAAAAATTAAAAAAATAAAGAAGTAGGCCTTACATGTTTATCTAAAAGCTACAAATACCACTGCTTCCCTTTGCAAGAATTTGTTAAGAAATATTTGCATGACCCTAAATTATCTGAAGTTCCTAGTGTAAAGCAGGCAGCCACCTATGCCACATTATATGATCTCATTCAAGTACCTTGCAAACATAACAAAAATGATGACTCAGAGCCTTCAGGTTTCTTTCATGCTCTTCTGCACAGCACATCAGCAGTGATTTAAGGCATGGCATTAGGAAAAGAAATCCTCTACCCTAAACTTCATGACCTAGAGTCAAACCAATCACAAGTGTGTAGGCTCCAATCTTCCAAAGATTTGATTTCAAATTAGTGCATGCCCACACTTTGAATACAGCCCTCGTCTACTGCAGCAGATGTCAGCTAGTAGCTGGCTCACATTTACATTTAGAGGGGCCTTTTCTGACACATGTTCGGCAGAAATCCTTGCAGATAACATGGAGGCGAGTTAGTTTGGTGTTCTGTTTCCCTAAATGCACATGTAGTCAGAGGCGGTGGATTGTCAGGTCAGAGATTTCCCCGACGCTTTCTTTCCCTCAGCCCCGTACAGAATTTTTTTTCCAGCACCCCCTAGTGCTTTGAATCAGAAATAACACCTCTCCACGACCCCGCTCCAGCCGTGAATTCCAGAGCAGCCTTTTATGGGAAGGTTCCGGTGGCAATTTCTGACCAGATGGGAAGCCAGAGTGGAGTAGGGTAGAGCAGGCAGCTGCTGGTCCCTGTACCTGCAGGTCCACAGGCTCTGTCGGTCACATCACACTTTTCTCTGTTTCCTGACACTTCAAACGGGGCTACTCTGTGTTTGACAAGAAACATCAAACGTGGCAGGTGAGTTTCCCCAAGCCACTCTCTTTGATGACATCCTCTGAATGCTTTCTGGCTCTATGTCCCCTAAGAGAATTCCTTTTCACCGACTTGCAAAGAAAAATTTACATTTACATTTGGAGTCTAAATATTTCTACTACCTTTTTTCCTGGCTTGGGGGTTTTGGGGGTTGTTTGTTTGCTTGTTTTCCTGATTGTTTGTTTGTTTTTAGGCTCAAAGGGCCAAGGCCAAAAGTAAATTAAGATGACACTAGCAATTTTTCCCCTGTGCTGGCCACATCTAAGCGCTCTGAGTGCTCACAAGGAAATCAGTGCAAGTACTATAGGGCTGGGAACTTAAGTTGGAACAATTCCAGGCTCATCTGGAGTTCATCTCTTGGTCTGGTCTGTAATCACTTGTTTTCCTTACTTAACATCACCGCCTATTAGAGAAAAAAGTTGTGTGTGGAGAGTCTGGAGGAAGACATCAGCTGATTTCAAAGCAGTTACAACAGCCTGCGTGTCTAATTCAGGTGCTTTCCCTCAGTTGCGCAAGCTCTCGTAGCAATCTGACCCTCTGTGTCCTGCAAAGTCAGGAAGCTTTGCAAGAGAGGCCAAACAGGAATGGCAATGTGCCCAAATGCCCATGTTTGTAGAAGCCCTGGAGAGCTGTTGACCTAGTGCACATGACTGCAAAAGCTGGCTCACTAGTCACCCTGCCTCCTCCTCCGAGGAAGCAGTGTACAGCACAGCAGGCTCATACAAACAGCCATGGTGCCTGCACTCCATATGCAAAATGTGACTGTGCAAATGACATTTTCCATGCCCTTCTTGTTATTTCCTGCAGGAGCTACACAGCTATCAAGGCAAGAGGCTTCTCTTCATTCAGGGCAGAAGGAGAATGCTGTGAGCCCATTAAGTTTGTATTGCCCGTGATGTGGCACCACTGAAATGGATGAGCATTGACACCACTGTACAACGAATTTTTAAAGTTATTTCTGACCTTATGACCTGGCTAGTGATAAAAGCACGGTCTCATTGAGTGACAGCCAACAAACTATTGCTGCTCCCATCATGCCATGAGCAGGGAGACAGCTGGCAGCACCTAAGACGGTGAAACAGCACATAAAGCTGGCATGTGGCACTTACCACTGTTCTTGTCCTGGCTTGGCAAAGCTCTGTATCTGCCTTACTCATATCCACATTTCTGTCTGATGTCAACCACTCCCTTCTTGCAAACATAAATTGTCTGGGCTGAGGTATCATTTGTCATGCAGGTGAAACCCAGTAAAATCCTTCCAGAAATACTTGCTGTCACTTTGACAACTGAGACCAAGCAGATCAGAAGGAAAAAATGTATTTCCATCTTCATCAAAATTATTAAAATCAGGTCCTCATTTAGGCATCTCCATAGACAAGCAGAGTCTAGCCCTGACAGTTCATTAGAGAGAAATCTTATGAACAGCGAAGACCCCTTAAAAGAAAATCGAGGAGAGGGCTGAATGAAGTATGTTTCTGTGTACCCCCTAGAAGCTGTTATTTTTATGTTTTGTAATGTTTCTTTAAAAGTCTCAGGAGTATATCTGCAGCTCATCTTATACTGGAAAAAGGCGCTAAACAAGCATGAAGTGGCAGGTGTAACTCATTGAAACAAAATAGTTCTTTATTTAATGTAGCAGGTATCTTAATGAAAAATATGTATGTTCTGAATCCCATAAAATAGAATATTTCATAAGATAGTGAATGTAACCATACACCAGGATATGATTTACTTTGCAGATTAATAAGTGGTAATAAGTTCCCAAATCAAACACCAACATGAACCAGCCATGTGCTGTTCAAAAGGCAGTGAGACCCCTCAGAAGTCACCAGTGAGGCTAATTAAAGCACAGCAGCACTAATAGGGGGCATCGTGTCCCCTCAGTCCTATCACAGTGAGCCCCAATGCACCTTGCAAATTCCAAAGGCAGAAAACATCCTGTCGGCTCATGGGCAGCCCCTGGATTTTGTTGGCCACTGCAGACAGAGTGCCCCTCCTGCCACAACTCCTGCCCCACGCAGGGCTTAGTTAGCAAAATTCCCTCTTGCTCATGCCCTGCAGTGATGCCCTGGCATGCTGGATTCAATGGCGATGCCTCAGTCCATGGCACATGAGAAGAACTGCTTCTCTCAGCTGGAGTCCAAACCAGGTAAATGTAGTCATCACAGAAGCCATCCTGGCATGTCTCCCTGCCAGCTGTTTCTCTGTAAGTCCCAAATTTGGGGGGTAGTGGAAATGATAAAAAACTGTTGTGCTGCTTTTCTGGGATTTTTATATATGTTGTAATCTAGAAGCAAAGTATAAATAAGAGGAATCAAAAGCCAGTGAGATCTTAAATGTGTGCATGTTACATGCTGCCTTCTGATTCCCTATGCTTTCTGCATCACCTAGTAGCAACATGCCTTTTATGTCAAAAAAGCAAGCAAGAGCACCAGGCCCCACACATCCTCTTCTGTTTCCCTAACTAGCATGTACCAAAGGTATGAGTATCATCCTTTTGAACCAACCATTCAAAAAATATTTGTCACCTGCTTTTTTTAGTTGCTTGAAATGAATAAAATATGATGATATATAGTATCTGTAGTTTCTACATACAACTGAGAACCAATAATATCAACTTATTCACTACTATGCTATAAGAAAACTAAGTATTCCTTCAACATTTAATTTAGAGACTAGAAATTCTTTAAGCGTTATAGAGCCGTGGGGCCAAAGGCATCCTGCAAATGGCTGAGGTACTCTTATCATTTCTCTGGCACTGGGAAGGTGCAGACACCCCTTTTTCAGCAAATCTGGGATGCCCCCGAGAGTGCAAAGATCTCTTCCTTTTGTCCTAGCGATAAAAGAGATGGAACCTCTTTGGAAATATTCTTTACTTTGATACCCACACTTGTCTTTTGAAAAAAATCCTTTAAGCTGTCGTTTTTAGATCAATCATGCATAATGTTATGCTGAGTTAAAAATTCATGATGATTAGTTAGATACTTTTGTCTGACTGTCCTATTTTCACCTGTTTTAAAAGAAAATGTGAAATGCTGGGTCATAAAACGAAGACAGTTTAGAGAAGCATTAAACTATTAAAGTGCTAATTTTGGATGTGCCAAATAAATAATTTCCCAGTAGTACTTCTGCAACACTGCTCAGTGTTTATTTGCAGAGTAGCTGATAAAGCAGAAATCATCCATTTTGGAACATTGAGGGCCATTGATAGTGGTTGCACCAAATGAAAATGCTATGTGTGTTCCTGGCTCTTCTAACAGGTGGCAAAAGAACAAATGCCATTAGCATGGAAGAATAATAACAGTATTTGAAACTGAAACAAATGGCTTCATTTTCAAAGGTTAGTCACTTCAGACTTTGTGTCCTTCACTGAACTTAAAGATTTTGATCCCTTGGAAAGCCAAGCACTCTACTGCAAATTAAATGGTCCTTATAATTCTATACCCAAGCTTTATGCAGTGACTCTTTCCTTCTGTTAACACATCATATCTTCATAAGAGGGAGCAGGTATGCTTGAGGGTGGGTCACAGACTGCAGATCTTCCACAAAGCCTTGGCCCTTGCCTTCTTATAAGCAAAATGAGAAGTTCAGCAGGTTAAATTAGCTGAACCGATCCACTTACCCATCTAAAAACATGGTGAAATAAAAAGGCAAGACACATGATATTGGCTAACTCTAGCAAATTCTGTAGTTTGATGCAACTAACAGATAAAAGCATCAGAAGTGTAATGAATCAGAATGCCCTTCCTCATAAAAATCAATGTTTTTTTGAACAAAATGTTCTTCATATTCATAATCAGCACCAAGTTTCTATAGGGCAAGATGTCCATTTTCTTCAGGAATCTCTTAATCATAAATTGATATCAACAATCCTATTTCTAGCCACTAGACAGCAAATCTGAACTAAAGCAGGACAACTTTGTAGCTCTTTCAATCTGTGTATTAAAATGCCCTCAGGAATGGAGGGAACATATATGTGCTTGTGACAGAGTGACAGGAAGACAGGAGGAAGCTAAAAATTGCCATAAGCAGACGCATAAAATGAGAGAAACCATGCTACATGCACTTTGGGTAGGACATGTAATTAAAGCATTATCCACTGTATCTGCTGGGGAACACGGGACCTCTAAGGTGTGGTAACAAGGCTTATTTTTATTAAGATTACCATTTAGCATTTAGCAGTTAACATCTTAAATGGTTTCACACTGAATTTTGCAATCTGTAGTTTTTATGCTTCTCCTGTAAGCACACACTAGCCACATCACCAGCACAGCATAACTGTATTCTCATCCTGACAACGGGCTCTGGTGAGATACAGTCTAAAGACAGGTAAGATTTACTATCCCAGTCAGATATGTCATGTACTGGGAGGAAAATAGCATCATGCTACATTTATGATGTCATTCTGACAGCTTTTATTTTTGTCAGAATTAAAAGGTAAGAGAAAGGCATTGGTGAGGAGTGATGCAGACAATAGAAGAAAAAACATGTAAGATCTCATAGAGAAGGTTTCTCAGCTCTGCTTCAAAGCTAATCATTCGTTGTTCATGCACAGTACCTGGATAGCAATTGATCACTGGGCAAGATACCTTGCAGATTTTTTTGTTACTACCCATCTTAATGTTTCACGTATCCTCATGAAATTTCACAGGACTTTGTGTATTTGCTAACTTACAGCAGAAATCACTGCTGCCAGCTGTTTTCTGCCATCATTTTTCCCAAAACAAATGTGTTGCATTTTGTGACATTCAGATTTGACACAACTGCTCTGAGAAGAGCAAAAGTGATTTTACAGGTAATCATAGGTTGTAAGGTCTTTCACAATTCCATTCCTACAGGATACAGACACTCTTCAAAGGGGTTCCCTCATTCTGTTGGCCTCAAAAAGATAAATTGGTTTTGATACTGCTAAGAAACACACTTTGCAAAATTGCATTGTTATAGAAGAAAAAAGAAAGAGAGAGAAGAGAAAGAGACCAGCTAGATTTCAATGGTCAACATTTTCTCAGCGGTGGAGGTAAAATGCTGTGTTCATTTGTATTTGAAAGTTATGAAGCATTATTAAGTATTTCATTGGAAGTGTTATATACTGAAAGCATTTTGTTGGTTTTAGATATATTTTATCATTGCAAAAGTGTCAAGAATTACTGCACCTGTGATAAGCATTATTATGTGCTAATCTTAAAGGGACATGTGAGAGTGTGGATATGCAACAAGTTTGCATTTGTGCATAAAAAATACAGTACAGACATTACCTAAGTTCAAGTGCATAAGCTGCTAAATTTTTATGGCTCTGTGTAAACATGGACACGTTAGACTTTGATACTCCAGAAGGCACCTTACATACTCTGGGTCTTGTTACAGAAACAGTTACCTAATAATTTTTAGGCTTTGGGGGCTCTCTGAGATGTCTGAATAGGCTGACAGATGGTACAAGACCTCTGTGCCCTTCTGGGAGCAACTGGGAGGCCCCCAGACAAGGCTCATTAGCATGTCAGATAGCACAGGATGACTGCATGGAGGGAATGAAATCCCAGCCTCCCATGTCCACCCGCCAAAATCCAGATCTCCCGCAACTGGCCTTTTCTTTTTTTGACCTCTGATGCCCCCAGTGCATTAAGCCAGAGCTGAAGGACAGACTACTGGCACTCCATTGTGGAGTGGGATAGGAAAGCAGCCATTCCTGAGCTGGAGAGCTTTCTGATCACACTGTATTTACATGGGAAGTTAGTCCTGGAAGCCTCAATTATGTAAACAAGCTTTTTAAACTAATCTCTTTCTGAGCCAAACCTCCAGATAGGCCCTGAACTTTAATTTTACCTATTACACAACTTAGAGTAAAGCTCAAATCCATTAAATTGTCACGTTATGAATACTTGCTGTTAAACTTTGAAGATGGAATATATCTAAATCCCTAAGAGCAAATCAGGAAACCTGCTCCCTCTGAAGCCTCCAGACGGCCAGCTAGCAAGATAATTGATGTCTACTCTCTGTACAGTAACAGACCAGCCAAAAGTGTAACATGTCTGTTATTACATTAAGGTATCAGGGAATGGAATGAAAAAGGACACTTTATGTCAGCATAACAAAGGCCCAAGACATAATTGCTCAAATTGGCTAGAAAAACTGAACATTTAAAAGGCATCTTTTTTTCTCCAAGTGTCTGTCTATGGTGTGACATGGAAGCATATTTAGCCCTTCTACAAAAAGAGTCTGTGAACCACATGTTGTCTTGTAGAGATGGGTGAATGTCTCTCACTGAAAATGTTAACTGCCAACATATTAACGTGGGGCTCCAGAGAAACCCTGTTGTTACTGTCAGTATTTTAGCAATAAGGACCTGGATTCCCTAAAACTGGACTGAAACATCACTGTACTACAGACACAAAAATAGACTCCTGCCCGTTAAGGAATCCAATACAACAAACATGCACACTCAGATCCAGCCTGCTGAGCAGCAGACAGACATCCCCAAACTCAAAGCCATGGTCCTGCCTGATGCACCCTTCATTCTCAGCAGCCTTTAATACCGGATATAGATCAAGCAACAGGATGTACTGGGTTCTCATTTCATTGTTGCTGGCAACTAGCCTGCTATGATTCCCATAAACACCTTGATAGGGGTGAACTTTGACATCATAAATAATCTGTAAAACCATGCCCAGTAAGCTTTCTGAAACAACCTCTCACCCAGAGGAGCTATATGCTGAATTAAGATCACTCACATAAACGTGTTAAAATCAACTTTACAGAGAGTTAAAGTGAGCAATCCAAGTTTATAAATCTTTGGGCAGAACTTAAATAGTACAACAATGAAGTCCTATCTGCTATGATTCCAGTTACTGCTTTGTCCTCAGCACTGGTTTTGGCAAAATTAGGATGGTGAGTCATGTAACCCCAAGGGAAAGTAAGATGTTGCAGGTTTCACTGAAGAGTTCAGCCATTCAGGATTCAGCCCCACTACAGAACATCAAACATCCTCCATGCCACAAAGAAAATATGACCCTCAACTACTGCTGCTCCTTGGAGCACTTTGGCTCCAAGGAGAGCTCCTTCCATTTCTCCCTTAGGCACCTGAGAAGGCATTTTTGCTTAAGTTTTGCCAGGCTGGGCACACTGAACTTCGCAGAGCGTAGATGAGGCAGACACGTTAGTCATTTCACTTGTTAGCTAATGGGGCTGGAAAGGCTTTCTGTAATTCTGTAAGGCAACAGGACAGGAATGTGGTGACCAGCACAGCATGGCAAGGTAGTCCACAAACTGCTATTTGATCATCGTGTGTCTTATGTGTGTGTGTGTGTGCGTGTGTGTGTGTGTGTACATGCAGGAAGGCACAGGAGAAGGGAGAACAGATAGATAGCCATTAGATAGGTTTACAGTAACAAACCAGCTTCATATTCCCCTTCTCACATTTCAGCTATCAAATTTCCTGCAGTCGGGTTCTGACTATCATGCAAGCTGCAAATTCATGCAAATCTTGAGTCACTGTTTGGCAGGGTATAGTATTTTGGTGTACGCTGTTGTGGTTAATCACTGCATCTGAAATTCAGTCCTTCTTTGCCTTCTTCAGGAAGGTGTTACAGAAAATCATCATTTAAGCAGCCAGCTGATTAGGAGTCTGATGAAACACTAGCAGAGAAAATGTTGCTCTCTGATTGAGTCATTTGCATTGGATGTAATAGGGTTTTTTACAGGTTTTATTAAAACAAATAAGTCATTAAATTCATGGCAATGCTATAGTTGAAAAAAGACTCCTAGCATTGCTATTTAGATTCAGAAATTCATTGTGTGAGAGCACAATGGATTCAGCTGTGTTAAATTATCAAAAGTTGGCAAAGGCACATGAAAATTTCACTTTCCTATACTTCCAGGACATCATTATTTATTTGATGGGGAACTTAGCCAGGGAGCAAGAAACAAGTATTTCCAGAGGAACCTTCACTCAAATTTACAGACAAAAGAATGAGGAATTTGAATGATATACATATTTGACCTAATCTGCTCTGGTGCTATACTGGTTTTCAAACACATATGAGAGGACAGCAACAAGTGCTTCAGTGTAACCCTAACCTATAGCTGAAACTACAGCCTGGGGCTCTCTGTCAACAAATAGAACCTAGTATCTTTTCCTAGAACTTCTTTATGGTTAGAAGAATATAATTCAGGCTACCCTTTCCTATGCCTCAATCAGATTTGATCAATAATGTACTTAAGAAACAAACATTTTTTATAATAGCACTTGTCTCACCAGCACTTTTTCTCAGAAATAGAAAACAGGTACAGCTCAGCTGGTCTTTGGAAAATAGCATCATCACCAAGGAGCAGTGTGCAGAGACCTGGCAAGAACACAAGTCTATATATTGCTTTTTTAGTTTCTTAAGTCCCACAGAGCTTTTTTATAATATGGAATTTCTCAATTAATGAAAATCAAACACAAAGGAATACATAAAGGACAAGCTACCTAAAATAGCATTTGTTCCTCTCAGCATAAGTTTAATATATTTCACACCATATTAATCTTATGTACCATATGGTGTTCCTTGTACATACTCTCATTTCTGTGGTGTTTTCGAGAGGCAGAAACCATACAGGACAGGAACTCATTAACTGGCCAATAAGACGTTTCTCATTATTATTTTCTGAACATTGATGTCCACAGTACATTCAGTAGCTCAAACAGAGCCATATTACCGTGGGTAACACCTCCACACTCGATGTGGCTAGTGAAAGATACCCTCCCTGACCTCACTATCCTACACAAGTTTGAATTCATTTATTCTGTCAGAACATAAACAGATATAATGATGGCCCAGTCTCTCCCTGGTCTCATGCCAGCTACCTGAAGTCCTTAGTCTCTAGACAGGGTGAGAAGCAATATCTCAGGCCACACCATAAGCCCAGGGACACACAGGCAAAAGGACCAGTACCCCTGGGGACATGCTGGTCTGGTGCTGCACGCTCTGGAGGCTCCACAGGCACTTTACAGCTGTTGGAATCACCATAAACAGCAGCACACATTTGCAGGTTGGCCTCCTCCACCAACCACATCTCATGGAGATAGTTCTGTGGCAGTTGTAGCTGTAATAGGGAAACATTCTTCCAAATGGTCCATTAACCACTTCATTTTCTATATTAAAATTACCTGGGTGGATAGAAGGGAACTGGCAGCAGAATATGGTTGTGCTAAATAAATCCCTGCACTTAACTGCACTGATGTGCTATAGTAGGCTAAAGTGATTTTGCTACTATTCCCACAAGAAGAGCAGAAAAGTCAGGATTTTTGCTCGTATTTTAATCACTCCAGTTTGCAGCATGTTCATTTTAGGTGTTGATAGAGGTGGTTGTGCAATTACAGTACTCTTGAAGCTCAAAGTAGATGCACACTCTATCTGATGCCACTGCAGAGAAGGTGGTGAGCAGTACTTGAGAAGGTGTGGAAAGCAGCTAGGAGAAGTGATGTTTGAAAAGATCTTGGCTAGACCTCCTCAAGCTTCTCCACATTAAAAAGAGCAGAGAAACCTGCAGACTAGTCCAGTACATTTAAACACCTTGTCAAAGGCCATCCGGTTTGAAAACTTTAGCTTAAAATAAAAAAATTAGTTTCAAGAGGTTTGATTAATTTAACAACCCACATAGCCAGAAAGAAGAAAATATGTTTGCAAATGTCGATTCAGAGTTGTTACAGAGGCAGGCAAGAGCAATCTGAATTGTAAACAAAGTAAATATCCTCTGATCTCACTAATGAGAGTCAAAAATATGACACACAATATGTTGCATAACATTTTTTCAATTAAGCTGCTGAGGTCTTTATCAGGATGTCAATTAAGGTTATCTTTCCATCTCTTCCATACATGCGCTCACATATTGGTCTGACCCCACACAGGAAAAAACTACATTTGAAATCCCAGGTGAAATAAATAGAAATGTCATAGCAGAAAGGCTGAATGTAAAATAAATGCCAACAATACTGTCAATGAAACCTTGGTCCATTGGTAAAAAATTCTTTTAGAGGACTGATAATTTTTTGCCATTTGTTTCATGACTTTTTGCCTTCCTCCTTTCTTCAGATTTGCATTTTTACCACTGGTACAAACAACTCTCTCTGCCAAGCAGTTACCATAATTACGTCACTACCAAATCATTCTTCCCCATGATTTCCTGAGGCTGCTGTTTAGTGATTCATTGTCACATCATGCCTCACAGTAATTTAAGTTCTTCCTATCAAACCTGCTAAGAATTTTTGGAAAGGTGAATCAGAAGACATCCTCCCCATTACTTAAGTATCACAATATTTATTTCCCTCATAGATGAGTTATTATCCCTCTAGTAGTGAAATGAATGCAAAGTGAGTATCAAAGATCAGTGTCAGTCATTTGTACAGCAGCAAGTAGCAGCCACTTGAGAAGAGAATCAAAAGACCTGGAGTTCTTTTGAGAACTAGGATTCAAAAAGGATCCTCGACTGTTGTAATTATTTTTAAAGATCTATGCAACAGTCTTGCAGTGCCACTGAAGACCCTTTGTGACACACAACACTGTAAAGACTGTCCCTAGCCCTGCACAGTTCAGCTAGATCCTCATGGATATTAGATACTCAGTTTTACACAATCTCGGTGGAAGAAGGTGCAAACTTTGAGAGGACTTAGACTTTTACAGGTCTTTTAAAATCTGAACTCTGTAGGAGGGGGAAAGAGGGAAAGACAGAGCCTGAGACAGATGGATAGACACACAGAGATCTGGAGTAGAGGAAGGCAAATATTGCAATTAGTTTTTCAAATAAAAAAGTTGTGCACAGACACTACAGGTGAGATTTTCAAAAGAGGATAGTACTGATTTAAACATTCAACAATGTGATGTCAGAAGCTCCATTTTGTTTTAGTGGTCCTCAATTAGACTAGCAGGAGGAATTTTTCAAAAGTCAGCTATGGTCTTGTGAAATAATCCGTGGCAGAAATATGAACTGAACCTAGAGTATGAAGAAGCCTACTAACCATATTTTCCACTACAAATTCCTCCGAGTTTTATCAAGTTGTGACTGCTTTTTATAGAAAAAAAAAAGCTTTTATAGGAAATTAATGATTGTTATTCAGCTTTTTCATGCCATGTGTTACTTACAGAAAGCCAGAGTGTTATCTGTTGCAGTGGTTGTGTGTCATCTATATACAATAGCTTATCCAATAAGAACATCATTACAATATTAATAATACTTGTGGCTTTGCAGGGACAGTTTGTTCGGTTAAACAATTTACTTCAAATGCAACATCTGTTTCAAATGTGGCTACAATTTTGTAAATAACACTGCTACTGTTATGTAATTGTGTGTAATTTAATATCTACACACAAACAAAATCAACAGTGGGGTTTACAGTTTCAATTCCACTGAATACCTTTGTTGTTGCGTTAGAGTAGCCTAAAGTCTTCAGGTCTTTCATAACTTGATTTAAAATTACTAATATTATTCAACTTCATGATTTTCTATGCTGATATCCACTAACATTATGTCAGGAAACAAAAAAGCTTGTTGCAGTGCCATCCCTTTCATAGTCTGCGTAAGTTCATCACAGATAGCTCCACCTTGGTTTGAAAATTTAGCATGATAATGAACCTCTCATGAAAATATTGTGAGGACCAATAATGTCACCAAAAAGCACCAGAACTGTATTTTGATAATGCAATCATGAAAGGTTTGTGAAGGTAAGAGGGCATATACAAAATTAACCTCAGCTCTGGATCGAAACATCCTGAAGAAATACAAAGCAGTCACTGAAGGCCAGGACATAGTAAGCTGAACTGTGTGGACTGACTTCAGTCATCACTGCCCTTGTCTTGGACTTGCTAGGGCACTTCTGCTTGACCAGGTCTCAAAAAGAGTTGTTCCACAGTTGTCTGTCCAAAATAACAAGGAATTAAATAACAGCAGAGCATTTTTTGCAGCAGGATGGAGGGATCTGGAGAACAAATATCCCACTGGCAAAGATTAAGAGTAGAACAAAAAACTCAACCAAACAAAGATCAAGACAAATTGACACTGCAGACACATGAAATGAGTCAAGCAGATTCCTTGGCACAAAACCACAACTTCATCTACCAAAGTCCCCACCAAAAAGCACTGTGATTGGTAACACATCCTCATGCATCGGTCTTCAGTATTAAAGGAACACAGTTCAGAACTTCATAAAATTCTTCATTATCATTTAATGTAAAATTATTAATTTGTACATGTCATATACAGTAGCCTAAATTTATTCCACCTGATTGCTGACAATATGGTGTGATACACACTACATCAGGAACCTGTAGAGGGAATGTCTCTTTAGAAATGTCTGTTAGTAATCCACAGATGAAGGGATAGTTGCACCACTCATTCTAAGAAAACATTTACACAGAGAGTCAAGAATTTTTAAGATTCATGAATGCCCAATGTTCATCTCTAAGGCACCCAACATTCAAAAGCTTATATTGAGAAGCTTAGTGGAAGTTCATAATATCTGTATTTTAGACTCTAATTAGGTACCTAAATCAGCAGCTACAACCCGCTTGACAGGAAATGGAGAAGAGCCGACTTTAACATAGAAGTATCAGCACTATGCTAGGTCAGAATTTCATGTAGGAGAATATCCTCTTCCCACTTGTGATCATTATTTTATTAAGGATGGTCATAAGTACCACACAACATGGGCATCCCAGATCCTAGCACAAATTCATCATGGACTTCCATTGCTGTCCCTGCCCCAGTAGGAAAGGTCACCACTCTCTACCTCCCCAGTGTGGTTACTGCCTTTCAGCTTATTTTTTATCAGTGCTTTCCCTTGTATATCTATACTGTTTATCTAGTGCACTTCAAAGACCTTGCTGAAGGAATTTTGCCAAAAGCCTTTCAGAAATTCGGGTAGTTTATATCAAAAGGTCTCTCATAGCTAACATGTTTTGGCAAATCACTTCAAAGAACACACAGGTTATTGAGGTAGGACTTCCCTTTGCACAAGTTAGTATTAACTCTTTGCAAACACATCATATTTGTCTGCGTTCACTCTTTCTATTTTTTTCTTACCATCTCTTCCAGTTTTTCTACAATGTACATTATTTATACATGCCCCAACTTTCCTGGAACCTCGACTGAAATGCAGGAATTTTTAATCTGGTGTCACATTTACCAGCTATGAAAGCAGTGCAAAACAAGTGGTTACACAGCAGTGTTAATCATTGAGATGTTTCACTTCTGAATACCTCTGAAACTCTTAAGTCAATGACATCTGCTTCTAGTACTGTTTTACTGTTCATTTACTGCTCCAATTTTAATTTCAGGATGGTCATCTGATGAGCCTGTCACAAAGAAGAGCTCCAAGACGGGAATCTCCCTGGCATCTTCTACTCTGAAGGCTTTATTTACTTGTTCTTTGACAGCTTTGTCTTATCTAAGTCCTCCTTTGATATATGTATCATTTATTTGGCCCTACAAACACTCTGGCATGGTTCCTGTTCTTGATGCATTTGAAGAGAGATTTATTACGTCTGCTTACTGTTTCTCAAACTCTTTATTGGACAGATAGTTGTATTTATACACTCATTCTGCCAGGGCTTATGATCCTTTTAATTTTCTTTGTTTGGATAGCACTTCAGCCTTTTGAAGTATTAACTTTGAAATGGGGTAAGTTTTCTCTCCCTACTCAACAAAACTTGGCTTCCTTTTGCACTCAATCCTTTCTTAGTAGGTGTAACCTCTGGTGTGTGCATTTAATGTGGGTCTGCAGAAAGCCTCCATACAGCCTGAAAAATAAAACAAACAAAAAGTTCAGGTGCTGTGAAAGACATATGGACATAAAGACTTCTGATTTGCTCCAGGATTGTATTATGATTAAAGTTTGACAGCACCAATTTTACCTTTAAGTATAAGGAGGAGGAATCAGCCAAGCCCTTTAAGAAAAAGTCTATAACAGACTGTGACAGGATTTACAATTGAAAGACTTGGATGGTATTAACCACATATTTACTAATACTGCATTACTGAATTAGTAATGAAAAAACATTACAGTGGTAGAATGCACCCATAAGAGTAAAGATTTGGTGCTCAGTCCTCAGAAATGCCAGGCACACTTCATGATTTAGATTTGCTCAACTTTTACTGTCTTCTTCTGAAGGCAAAAAAAGCAGACTAGGTCCCTTCCCCTCTGCTACAGGTGTTCTTTGATGTGCACAAGACAAGGATCCAGCAACATCAATACACTTCTTTAAAGAGCAAGATTTGACTACATCTGATGAAAGGTAGTGAGTTAGTCCCTGGAATTAGGTATTACAATATAGTAGATGGAATTACATTATACTTCAAACTTTCAGCAAATGATTCATTCAAGAACATAGTCATTATCTTTGAATTCCTTGTCTTTGAAAATGCTGATCAATGGAACTGGGTTTTTTTCTTGTAACAAACTCCTTTGAGGGTTTATTAATACAGGTCATTGAAAAGTTTCCTATCCTACTAACTACAGAGAAGGGAAATTCCTCCTAGCTTTACATGTACATCTGCAAATATACAACACCCTAAAGGCAGCTCCCAGAAGACCAAGACTCCTTTCAATGTTCAGAGCAAAGTACCTTTTTCTTCCGGTGATCTGTGAATCCAAGAAAACATACTTTCTTGTCCTAGAATATTGAATTAATAAAGACAAGTCACATTTCATGACCATGGCAAAATGCCAGCCAACATTTCAGAGCCCTAAAGACTGTGAAGCAAAAGGCTGCTATCAGAACCTTAGCAGAAAATACTTTTCAGCTAATTTATAAAAAGGACAAGTGCTTAATCTCTGACATTATTCTAAACCTTGAAAGAGATGTGTACATTTCTCAATGCAGCTGCTTTCTTTTACAGACATCTCTTATATGTGCCTGGAGTCGTGTTGACCAGACATGGGAGTGAGCTGGTGATGGGCATCTGCCATTGCTAAGCACAGCTAATCCAATCCTGAAGCAAGGTGCTGACACTCCAGTCCTTTGAAATAGCACTTAGGAGTGAGGGACACAAGGAGAAGTACAGTTCAGCAGGGGAAAACCTACTTGACTGAGCCCAATGTTTACACAAAAGTGGATACACTGCTTGAACTCATCAGGTTCTGCAGATGTCACTCTGTCTTCATGCAGCATGTACAATTGATTTCTTTAACCCTGCACCATCTTCCTGCTGTTAAAGCTACTGGCTCACAACTCTGCCAATGGCTGCAGCGTGAAGACATCTGCAAAGGGACCAGAGCAAGCCTTGGCTTGTAACAGACCAAAATCATGCAGCAGAATGCAGGAGTTCACCACAGTGCTGGGCAAGTGGTGTATGTCCATCGACGTGATCTGCTCCAGCTGGATGGCACTTTCTCACTAAAGAAGGAGTAGAATTTAAATAAAACTGCAGAGGAGGGTATGATAGGAAGACCAGCCAAGCAGGATAGGATACTTGCACAGATCAGTGAGCACAGAAATCCCCTAACCTCTCTTCCCCTACTCCTTCACATGGGAGGTGCCAAAGTGATGTCACCCTGAAATCTGGTCCCCTTCTAAGTTCGGGGGGGGATGGCAGAGGCCCTGGGAAATGTCTAAATTACATTCTTACACTATCATGCTTTGAAGACTATAGCCTGCTGTATGAACAGTTCACTTTAAGGACTTACAAGAGTTGAGGCATAACAGGCCCTTACTGCTCTGATACTGCTCATTTTTGTAGTTTCTCAGAGGGTTAAGGACTTGGGATGCAGGTTATCTTCTTCCTGGCACCACTGTTTCACAAATGAAACTGATTCAGTCCATCAGAAACAAAACAAAACAAAACAAAAAAACAAACAAAAAAAAAAAAAACAAAACCAAACCAAAACAAAAAAGCCCAACATAACCTATACAGTATAAAATAATGTACATACAGAAACTCTGACCACTCTTGAAACATTATTTTTATATGGCCCCTTCCAAAAACACACAGCTTGATCAAAGTTTGTGTACTTTTGCCAAGACTTTTCCTTTGAAAACGAGCTGTATAAATAATATTTTTTTGTGCTGAGAAGCATATCTTAAGTGTTAGTGAAAGTGAGTTAAATCTCCAGATTGCACAAAAATGTGAGTGCAAGTCCACAGACACCAAGTAGGACAGTAAACTGGGAGTTTACTACAGGCCATCCAGCCAAGATAACAATACAAATTAATTACACTTTAAGGAACTAAAGGTTGCCTCTAAATCAATGGCCCTTATCCTTATGAGGGACTTCAACCTGTCATGTTAAGTCAGAGCACCACACAGCTGGTACAAACAGGTCCATAAGATTTCTAAAACACGTGGCAACATTTCTAAAACACGTGGTAACTTCATGGTACAGGTGCTAAGGGAGCCAACCAGGAAAACTGCCCTCCTTGATTTGATGCTTGTTAGTAGAGAAGGTATCATGAATGAAGTGGTACTGTTGACTTTCTTGGTCACAGTGAACACAAAAAGGACCATTTTAAAAATCTCTGTCACTCTGGTGACAGGAGTGCCAGAAAAGCTTCAAGATAAGGAGAGCAGTCTCACTTCAGTGTCTGGTAAAATTATGGAGAAGATAATTCTGGTAGTTACTGAAAAACACCTGAAACACAATGCATTCATGAGTCACAGCCAGCATGGCTTCATGAGAGGGATGTCCTTCTTGACCACTCAATTTGCTTTTATGAAAATATAAACCAGGAAGCCAGTTGATGTAATATTTTTGGGTTTCAATATAGATTTCAATGCTGTCTCTCTCAGCATCCTTCTGGAGAACATGTCCAGGCCACAGCTGGATAAATACATCATGTGATGGGTGAGCAGCTGGCTCATGTGTTGGGCACAAAGGGTTACAGTAATGGGGTGACATCAGACTGGAGACCTGTCACTGGTGGGGTTCCACAGGCCTCTGTCCTTAGCCCTGTGCTCCTCAACATCTTCATAAATGACTTGGATGTAGCACTCAAAAGTACAGTAAGTTTGAAAATAATACTTGAAGACATAGAGGCCCTGCAGAGAGACCTCAACTAATGTGAGGGCTGGGCAGTCACCAACCATGCAAAGCTTGACAAAAACAAGAGGCGGATTCTGCACCTGGAATGGTGCAAACTCTGGCTGTACGGACATAGTGGGGAATGAGAGGCTGGAGAGCAATGGAGTGGAAAGGGATCTGAGAGTCCGGGTTGAGGGCGAGTTGAACCTGGGTCAGCAGTGCCCTGCAGCCAGGAGGGCCAACCCTGTCCTGGGGGGCATCAGGCACAGCATCACAGCCAGGCAAGGGAGGGGATTGTCCTGCTCTGCTCTGAGCCAGGTTTTGATGTTCTTTATCTCTCACATAAACCTCTTCTTAGTAACAAGAAAACTAGTTTTAAAGTATCCTAGAGTCTTTTTTATCTTAGAGCAGAAAAAGAAAGCTAAAAGCAGAGCACTGTCTTTTCTAAGCCACCTGCAAGTTCATGAAAAATCTTCAGACTTGAAAGGAAAACTTGCTGAGGTGTTTAAACAAAACAGGCTGAGAATCTATTGAAAAACCACAAGAAAAATTCCCCTCTTATGTGGTAAGATTATTCAGCAGGGCTAAATATTAATGGGTTTTGCGGGTTTTATTACAAATATCAAGGAGGAACTTGTTATATTAAAAAAAAAGTGAGTCAGTGAGAAGCAAAAGCTTTCAGGATGTTATTCATTTGTGAAGCTTGACCACATTTTGATTTTTTAACTAGTATTTTACTAGTATCCTACACACTTTACTCAAAACCTTAAATTGCAGTGAATAAATTCGAGTCACAAATGTGGGAATGTTTTGGTCCATTGAAGATATTTTTGCTTGACCCACTTGGAAAGCCTGCATTTTAAAACCAAAGTAGTATTCCCAGAAACATGCAACTGACCCTTGCAGTCAAAACTGTTATGTGTTTCCTCAGATCCTGGATAAGTGCAGCAAAATCAAAGTGCAGTCAGCTTGCTAAGCACTGTTTTACCTGTTTGGGCATGTAACAGAACCAATAGATAGGGAGAGGAGAATGCAGAGGTTTGTTTTTGTTCCATCCACAATTACTGTTTAACAAAAGCACATCTGAGACAAAGGTTACTCTGTACAGAGGGCATGACAGCCACTTTCCTATCTGCTGGGATAACCTGTGAGGACACGGCTAAGCTTTCACACTGTCAGTTGCACACACTTCCCTAAAAATAATAGCATTTTCTCTGGATCCCGAGCCCAGACTTCTGGAGGCTTTGATTCCATCCTGACAAAAGAAATTAACTACATATTTCCCACTAGTGCTAACTGATGCAACTCTCTGACATCAACCAAGGCACAAGCCTTTGTTCATATAGGCATTTGGCTTTTTGCAATGCCACATCAATTAGAGCTGCCACTTGCACCCTCTGAGCTCCAGGATCCCAGCTGGTTCTCTTTTGTCTCATACAAGCAGCAAGCTCCTTCTGTGATATTTGCAGTAACCCCCTCCTCCTCATCTTGGTAGGGAAAAAGATGTGTTCTAGTGGGTTTTCACATATATTACCCAATAGATTCCCTTTGAAAAACAGCAGTCCTCCCCTCCCCACAAATGCAGGCAATCTAAGTACACGGCAGATCCTGAAACTGACTTAAAAACTGACATGCAAAGGGACACCTTGGAAAATACCTAGCTTTTTTTCCTATGATTCCTGTATCCTTTTATCCGAATCTTGCCCATTTCTGACAATTCAGAAAATATCTTTTACTTATTTGTGTTTTAAAACTATTATTTAGGAAGATAATCAGACTAAATATTATAATAAAGAAGGGGAAATGGAAAATTACAAAGAGGTAAAGTGAAACATTTGTAAGAAAGTAAAATAAGCTAAGTAGAAACAAGTGGGAGGGTGGGGAGGGAGAGTGTGTTTTATATTTTTTTTCCCTAAAAGATGCTCTAAGGTGTGAAGCTCCCATATAGTTCTGCAAACAAATATGTTGTCTAATTTTGTTGCCTTTTAGACAATTTGTCTGGTTGAACAACTAAGCATTTATGCAACTCCCTTAAAAAATTACCTGCAGTAGCGTGGCCAACTCAGTTCTCAGCAGAGCAAAGGAAGGAAGAATTTTAGCCAATTCAGCTGCAAAATAACACCACTTGCTGAAGACCCATTCAAGTTGACAAAATGGCACTGGCTTCTTCTACTGATTAGAACAATCCCTAGTTTCAATCCAGGGAAGCAGGGTACTGTCCCTGTGGGATTTCTTTGTGCAAGATCTACAGCTGCTATCTCTCTCTCATACCTGGGATAAAATCTCTGACAGTCCCAAAAATACAAACCCCAGCACTAGCAGTGCTTCTCCCAGGGAGGATGCTAGGCTTGCAGGGCAAGCAGAGGCTGCCCAGACAATGCTGCTGCCAGCAGACCCTCCCTTGCTAGGGGCAGACCCTCATCTTCAAAGTATTTGCCATCACTCACAACACCTGCATGCATGGTCTGGTTGTAGCTCTTTCTACCACCAGACCCTTCCAAGGAAGCAGAGGGGATGTTGTGACATATTGCCTTTAACAATTTCGGCAATTAGAAAGCTTTTCATAGGCCCTCACTGTACCTGTCAAGGCCAGCACACAACTCAGCTCTAAGGACTCTTTTTCTTCATCTTATGCCCAAACCCACTTGCGTGGGTGGATGAGGAGGGCAATGTTCCCTGTCTTGACTTCTTGCGTACATCTGTCCTTGCTCTGCCAAATTTAAGACATAACTGCACTAGAAGGTGGTACACTGACCCCAGCCTACCAGCTGAACAAACTTTGCAGCCATAAATTACGAAAACACACAAAGAGAAAGGTCAGGAGGAAGTGTTTCCTCATCATGGTCAAGTGACAGGTTCTCACTCTCAATGTGAGCCCTCCCCATTTGAGCTGCACTGGCTGGGCGATTAAAGAAAAGCAGCTGGGAGAGAGAGGATGTGGTTACTGCTTAGGGGACTTAGAAATCAAAAAAGGTGTTTTTTAATTCTATTTATTTTCTCCCCAACTTTTTTTTTTGTAGTGTTTCCTTCAAAGCCTATTCTAGTCCATAAAACCTGCTACCTATGTGTGTCCTGTGTGCTGCTATCTCTTCTGGCAGGAACTATTACCTCCGAAATTTACCTTTTTGTCTCCAGTTTGTGGTTTATTGGTTTGGTGGGCTTCTTTCCCTATATTTGCCACATATCCTGTTTGGGGTTTTATTATCACAGCACCTGAAGCAGTTTTTTAGGGTCTTATCCTGTACTCTTGCTTATCCACTCCTGAAGTAGTTATAAATAGCTCCAAATCTGCACTCTGAGATAAAATGCTCTCTTTCACCATCTTTTCTCTTCTTCTGCTCAAGAGTAAGTGCACTAGCTCTAGAACACTACACTCCACTCTCTTATTTAGACTGGAAATTGGTAAGACAAAAACTCAGCAGTTCCCTTTCCATCTGCATGGAGCACTCTAAACTGGGAGTCAAGTCTGCACATTGCAATTCTTGAAACACAGCAAAAGGGACTGTACCTTTGAGTAGCCACCTCTAGCAGTGTTTCTCCACAGACTGCTTATGAGAAGGCCTCTGAAATATGGCAAAGACATAGTGTCAAGGGGAGCTCTCAAATAAACTGCTGCACTGTGGAGAAGAAAGAAAAAGAGAGGAAAAAATATTACCAAGAAAAATGTCTCAGGAGAATTCTGAAAAGTCATTAGTAGCTTAGTACAGTTTCTCCCTAAAAGCTCTTAGCAATTTATTAATAAACACCCTCTTGAAGAGCAGTCTAATATATTTACCTTATTTTTCAAAAGCCTTCAGTTTTACTTAGGATGTACTAGTCAACAAACAAATAAAAGCATGTTTACTTCAGAGAAAAAATAAACAAAACTAAAACATACTGCTCAATTTTTTTGTAACAGAGCACCAACAGTGAGCTTTCTGCTGGCCCTGACCCTTGACTGTAGTATTTTGCTGGCCAGTGAAGGCATACAATACTGTATCTGGATTCCCAAAAGGGACAGATATGTTAATACTCTATCTGCACTACATCACTTCAAAAGCTCAAAATTCTCAATACTACGAAGACTAAACAGTAAGTGAGTACACCCTAAATCAGTGCTTGGGTGATATTTTTGTCAATGTGTTTCTGCAGCATGTATAGCCACTCCTTGATACTGGGAACTCAGGACAATGCAAATGAAACAAGGTGGGGAAAAACCCAAACAAACCAAACAAAACAAACCAAACAAACCAAAACTACCAAACGAACAAACAAACCACCAAAATATTGTCTTCTGTAGTCCCTGTACCAGTTATATCTGCAAGATAACCATTGAAAACTAGAGTTCAGTGCTGGGACTGGCAAAAACACATATGAAAGAAAAAGTTTAGTCATTTGATATTACCTGAAGAATGAAAACGAGAAAAGAAGGAGGAAAAGAGAATAGAAACAATAGGTTACATCCAAGAAATCCTCTTAGAAAAAGTCAGACTGTAATAAACCAGAGAATTGGAACATAGCCTCTTTCAATCCATACAGGAGAAGATCCACATTCCTGTCCTTCCCATGACAGAATCTATTAGCAGGCTATTTTTTCTAGCAGAGCTTATTTATAATGTTCTCTAACTTGCAGGAGATTGAGTGTGTTTCTACAGCTAGAAAAAGTCAGGTAAGTGTGATAAAACAGAAAAAACAGTCATCCATTAGAGAAAGCCTTCTAACATATCAAGTACAGATTTTTAACAGAGGGTTTTTAAATCAAGTTCTCTCAAAAGTTATTGATTTATCCCATTTCTAAGCACTATGAAATTCTATCACAACAGTAAGTAACCAATTATTTATGAAGACGGTGTTGAAAGAACAATATGTTCCAAGAACAAAATATTTCAGAAAACCAAGATTTTACACTTATGTTGAAGTGAAATGAGATAAAAATTCATATGTTAAATATACACTTTTAATTATAATAAGATTTACGTACCAGGGAACAAACAGCTGACAACAGCAAGAGCTTTGCAACTCAAACCATTACTCATATTTATAAACTTCATAAAAGCAAAATTAACTCAGGGTGGGTTTTTTTCTTTCATTTATTGGCAGTGTCACACATAGCTATGACACTGCCAAAAGCAATTTGATTTAAATAGCTCAGCTTCCAAAAAGTTTGACTGGTTTTTCTGTGGCATCTCATAGAAAACCTCTTTATTTTTGCAGGTATTCTTGTTTGTTTGCTTTTGGTAGGAAATGAGAAGCCTGCTTACTTTCCAAGTGGTATTGGAATACCCAAAGCAGCCTTCTTTTTCTTTTCTTCATGCCTCTCAACAAAATACAAACACTGTAAATTGAAGTCTAACCACAAGGCATATCATTCACTGCCACATTACTCTTGATGTTGCTCCTTTCATTATTACAACCACGAATACTCTTCATCACAGACAGGACACAAATAAAGCCCATCCAAACCAAAGACCATTTGTTTGGATGGGCTTTATTTATTTTGGCTGTGCTGTTTAGTTCTTCAGCACTTTTGCATATTCATCCTGTATTTATGTACAATGTACCTGTACAATGAACTTCTATAAGGCAAGGGATTTTTCACCAGTAGTCATATTTCATTTGGAACTGAGGAAAATTCTGATGCATGCATAGATCTCCCTGCTGAGCAAGAGAAAACCCAAAAGAAAGCCATTTCACCATGGGAAACAGGTTGATAAACATGTTCAGAAAAGGACAAATGGTCTTCAGCAATATTTATTAAAGCAGATGGGCTGACTGTAACCTTATTGTGTACCACACTCATTGGAGATCACTGTCAGCAAAACAGCCCTGGAAAAGAGGAGGAAAGACAGTTGATTCACCCAGATACAGGGAGTCAGGTAGCACACTCACAGGAAATGCTGCTGACGGCAGTGACATCATTAAAACTCCCTGATATTCCCATTCCCTCTGCTGGATGTCCAGCACAGCCAAAGTCTGTCCAATGCAGTGATCCTGCCTGCCTTACCCCTGTGCCTGTGCACTGCCTGTGCTCTTGATGGGCTGCCACAGTGACCACTTGGCCAGGTCCCACCCCACCACCACCCTGCACGGGCTGACCCTCTGCAGGGCACTTTCCTGTGTCCCCCTGGGGGCTGCTGTGTCCCACCAGGCCCTGTGGCAACGGCTGTTGTGTCTAAAATGCAACAGACACTTCCCTATCCCTGCCTGATTTTTATTTTTTATTCTATGAGGAAGTCAAACTGCTTTTCCTTAATCTCCCCAACTAATTAGAGAGCTGTGGTGCATGCATTTCTGCCAAGGAACATGCTATGGGAGGAGGTCTCAGATCTCATGACACTTTGCCACCAGTATCGGGCCTGCCTGTTTATCAGCAAAAAGCAAAAGACAGTAGCTGCAGCTATTTGAATAAATCAAGCTTGTTACTCCATTCTTTGGCATGGAGTAACCTGGGTCCCTACTATTAAATCTCCCTTCTTTCCACAGGAGAGTGGCTGGATGTAAACTGCCTGCTGGATATGGGCCATGGCCCACGCTAAATTTCAAGTAAGTGCCTGGCAATTTTCTAGGAGAACTCTCTCTGGCAGGGGCTGAAACTCCAAGTGTTTTAGCAATTTAAGAGTATAGATTGCCAGGTTCCAGCACCTGGGAACATTCCTTACAGTGTATAGCTTACAAATATAGACACAGCCATCACACACAGCAGTGCACTGCCCTCACCCCCAGAGGAGCACAGCTTGGCAGCCACAGAAAGGGATAGCTGGAGCATTGGGCTGCACACTGCAAGGCACAGGGCATCACAGCTGAATCACAGCCTTCAAGGCTGACTCAGTGCTGACCTTAATTATACACATTTGATTTTCGACTGCCCACCCCAAAAGCTAATAACTATATTTTTTCCCCTAATGCAGAACTGGAGAACAATATGACCATAGGTCACCTGCTGCTCTGCTCAAGTGGGAAGTAGAAACAAATCAATTTTTACTGCAGTACCATCAGGACATAATCTAGCCGATGTATTGAAGAGTATGCAGGTATTTCTGGAAGGGACTTGAAATAAAACATACAGGACATACAGGTATCTTGATGAATCAGTGTAAAAAGAAGAGAATAAAGACTGAAAACTTGATAATGATAAATGGCAGGTTGCATATCATAAAGAACACTAGAAACCATATAGTGGCATGTACAAAGAGCCATAAGTATGAAGAGTCACAAGCATCCAAACAAGTTATTTCCTGAAAAAGCAGGAAACAAACAACTACCATGAGACTTTTTGTTATATTAAAAGAGAAAAATTAGAAGGCTGGGGAAGATTTTGTAATTACTGTTATTGTTGTTTTTGTTGTTATTGTTGTGGTGTTGTTCTTTCTGAACTTTCCCTTCTCTTTCCCCCTTATCAAGATCCCTCACTAGGAAAATAAGAGCCCACTATCCTCATCAGAGGGCTGCATATAAGGGGGAGAGGGATCATTTCCTGCACAGTTTGAGAAGCTCCAGCAAGGACCACAGACCCTCTTCACTCTTTCTGCAGAGAAAGGTGGAGAAAATCCCCCAGAGTCCAAACCAGCTTGCAGCTACCCTCCTCCAAAGCAGCATAGCTCCCAGAAATGAAAGCTATCAAATACTGATGGGTCAGAACAGAAATGGTCCACAAGAAAAGAACCTATTTCTCTTTGTTTCTGCAGTGAGCAAGACTTTTAATCAACTTCTAATTAGAGAATATATCTTATGGTGTCCTCCATGTCAGGGTTCAGAAAACAAAGGAGGCAGCAGGAAACTACTTGGAATAGATACTACAAAAAAAAAAAGTCTGCCAGGACTACAAATGGTCGAAGACCAGGACACTAATTTCCTACATTAAGGTTCATCACCATGTTCATTACCTCTACCCAGTGAGCAGCAGTATTCAACTGATGGCTAAAAGCAAATGGATTACATTTCAGGAGTTAGAAAAAACTTTTACATTCTAATATTGCCCAGAGCAAATTCTCATTTCTAAATAAAGCAGATGTGAACAGTTACCTTCAAAGCAGAAGCAGACAGGGAATCTCATATGCAGTGTCATCTCCAAAGGAAAGATTTTAATCAATCTGCAAGTGTTAGATGCAATACACAACAGAAAACCTCTCTCCATCATTTTTTACCTTTCAAAAAAGAACCTGTAAAATATACGTCGATTATCTTAGGTTTGCTATCTCTGATGCAGCAGTGAGCTGGGAAATCCAGTCCCCCAGATACTTCTGAGAAGATGGAACTTTTAATATTCATGGCAGGTTTAAGACATAGTATATTCAATTTTTATATTGAAAAAAAGCAAAAACAAACAAAAACAAACAAACAAACAAAAAATCATATTATCATATAATATTTTCAGTTGGAAGGGATTTTCTAAGGTCATCAACTCTCCTGGAATGAGAAGGGACGCCTTCAACTTGCTCAGAGCCCCATCCTGTCTGACCTGAAATGTTCCCAGTGATATGCCATCTGTCATCACTCTGGGCCACCTGTTCCAGTGTTTTACCACTCTCATAGTTCAAAGTTTCTTCCATACAACTTATACAAATTTACCCTCTTTTAGTCTAAAACCATTACCCCTTGGCCTACTGCTACAAGTCCTGTTGAAAACCTTCACCCTGTTTTTCATATAAGCCCCCTTAAAGTATTGAAAGTCCACAACAAGATCTCCCCAGAACCTTCTCTTTCCCAGGCTGAACAATGCCAACTCTCTCAGCCTTTCCTCATAGGAGAGGTGCTCCAGCCTTCTGATCCTCCTCTGGTGGCCTCCTCCAGACTCTCTCCAACAGCTCCATGTCCTTCCTGTGCAGGGACCCCAGAGCTGGGTGCAGGGTTCCAGCTGGGGTCTCACCAGAGCAGAGCAGAGGGGCAGAATCCCCTCCCTCCCCTGCTGCCCACACGGCTTTGGATGCAGCCCAGGACACGTTTGCCTTTCTGGGCTGGGAGTGCCCATGGCTGGGTCATGTCCAGCCTCTCACCCACCAGCACCCCCAAATCCTTCTCACAAGGCTGCTCTCCATCTGCTCATCCCCAGCCTGTGCTGACACCATGGGTCTCCATAGCCCAATTGCAGCACCTTGCACTTGGTCTTGTTAAACGTCATGAGATTCCCATAGGTCCAGTTCTTGAGCTTGTCCAGGTCCCTCTGGATGGCATCCCATCCTTCAGTTGTGTCAACAGCACCACTCAGCTCGGTGTCATCTAAAAATTTGCTGAGGGTGCACTCTATCCATCTGTCCATGTCATTGATGAAGACATAAAATAACACTTGTCCCCATACAGACTCCTTAAGGACACCACTTGTCACTAATCTGCATTGAGACCCTGAGACATTGACCACTACCCTCTGGATGTGACTGTGCAATTAATTTCTCATCCACCAAACAGTCCACCCATCAAATCCATCTATCTCCAGGTCTCCAGTTTAGAGAGAAGGATGTTAAGGGGGAATGTGCCAAAGTCCGAATAAATGACATCTGTAGCCGTTCCCTTGACTACTGATGGAGTGAACTCCATCACAGAAGGCCACTGGGCTGGTCAGGCAGGACTTGCCCTTGGTGAAGCCATGCTTCACAGCCTTGAATCACCTCCCTGTGCATGTGCCTTAGCATAGCCTATAGAGCATTTCTTCCATGATCTTCCCAGGAACAGAGGTGAGGCATCCCCATTTAACTTTTTCTTTCATGCCATGACATGACCTCACCAGTAAGGATTCCCTAAGAACATTGCATCCTCTGTACTGTGGGAATTACACAGCACAGCAGTACTTACACCCCAGATTTATCTATGCTGTACAGAACAAATGAATTAAGTAATTTTTCCTAAACATAAATCTTCATACAGCAGGTGGGACAAGGGACTACAGTTGTCATTCAACCACTTAAGAATAATTAATTGCCTTTATTTGGCAGCTGGATCCAGTAAAACCAGTAGACATCTGACAGCTGCCAGAGCTTGAGTCTGTCTTCAATGTGATATGAGCTGATTTGCTGCTTCATACACACAGAGCAGGCAATAGAAGAAAAGGCTGGGTCTATGCTGCTGCCCTGGTTTTGCACATTTGACATTTGGTGAGGAGGGAAGAAGCCACACACAGAAATTATTTTTCTCAGAGGAGCTGCTGAGAGCTTCTTCTATGTCTGACAGAAACCAATCAGTGATTAGTTTTGAGAACTGACAACCTGTTAAACCACTGAGAAAGCTGAACACGCCTCTGTGAACACACATGTTAAAAACAAACAAGCCCAGGAAAAGCTCTCTTGCTTTCCGGCCTGTGGAGAGAGAAGCTCTTCCCGCTCCCGGCCCGGTGCCCAGGCAGAGGAGGGGAGGCCGCGGGCCCCGGCCGAGGCTGGGCAGGCCGTGGCTGCTGACATCTCCCCAGCACCGATCCCTGCCCGCTGCTGGCCCGGGCCCAGCCGGGATCCACCGGGCCCCGGGAGCAGCTCCGGGCCGGGCCAGGCCTCCTCAGCCACGGCCTGCACAGCCCAGCAGGGACTGGGCAGGGTCGGGCAGCCATGGACCCGTGGGTGCTGCCTCCGGCCTGGCTGCTGAGATCCTGGCCACCCCCCAGCATGGAGGGGAGAATTCTCCACCCTAAACTGCTCCGGCTGCCACCTGGCAGGGAGCACATGGCTGTCTCCAGCGAGATATGAACTCTTTCACTGCAGATGAGACCTGCAGACCTTCAGTCCTCTCTCAAGTGAGAGGAAAGGACAGAGTGAAGACACGTAGAGAAATAACATGAATACGCCAAGGTCACTAAAGAAGTCAGGTCCCAGATATGAGGAGAAGATGCCTTAGTCTTATTCTCTTGTAAGCCATGGTGATGGACTATGATACGCTGAATATCCCTATAAATCATGGACAAAGCACAGGGAAATGGAGCATTCACACTGTAGATATGAGCAAAGGCAACATTCAACAAGCAGATGTTGAAGTAGGTGTGATCCCAAGAGAAATTCTAACAGAGAGACAGAAGAGTGATTACGACCCTGTGCCCCCAGGGAAAGAAGAAGAAAGGACCTCTGTTCCCAGAGATTAAGATTATCTCAGAGACAGATAAAGAGAACCTTTGCTTTTGAACAGCTCATCCTTAAAATAGTACCCCATAAGTTGACATGAACTCAGCTGTGGGAAGGTTGCAAGAGATGGGAGAGACTTCAGGATTGCAGATTCCTGGGTGGCTGCTATTTGTGGAAATTAGAAGCCACGAGAGAATTGTTTTCTTGTTGAGAAGTCTCCTTAGACTGACGAGAGAGACCCCACTCCCTAAGTGAACTGAAGAAAGACTATTCTAGAGATAAACTGACAGGTTTGTTTCTGTACACTGTCAGTGGGAAAGAAAAGAGAGTGGGGGGGTGGTAAGGAGAAGTGTTCTGAAGGTTCATTCTGATTCTTATTATTCTTTTAATTCTGTTATTGAAGTTTTTCTTTATACCCTTTAAAGTCTGAGCCTGCTGTGTCTTCTTCCTAATCTTATCTCACAGAAGAAAAAATGAGTAAGTATATTCTAGTGGGTGCACTGGCCAGTGCTAGACCCACCACATAAATTGGTGCATTGGCTTGGAAATCTCAAATTGGTGAACCAAAACCACTACATGAAATTGGTGTTTCTGCCTGGTTTCAAACTGAAATAGATACAACTGCACATCAAAACTTTTGCCAGTGCCACTGTGTCAGCAAGGGGATTGACTTGTGATATAGCCCTGTAGCATGAAAACACCTAGTTTATTATAGTTAGATCCTACCAGAAAAGTACTTCCACCATGTAGGGGTTTTTTTCCCCATTTAAGCTATAGAAGGAATGCACCTTTAAAGATATGCACAAATAAGACAGGTCTTCAAATAAAGATATCCAAGCAAATCTTACCCATATAGACCACAACAAAATAAAAAAAGCCACACTTTCAGCTGCTCCTTGAATATTGATCCAGACATCTTCAGTAAATGCAAGTCAATACCAGTCCAGATTTTTGTGCAACTGCAGTTAATACCACTGAGAAACTGCATTTTCCAGATTGGAAGACAAAAGTTAAATTGTCAAAGAGGACACTCTGGGTTTCATTTGAAATGTCACATATAAGTAGACATTTATTCCCAGGAAACATTCACTCTAATCTCTTGAAACAGCTGCAGAATCATGTATCTTTAGAGTTTGGGGCACAAGATATTTTCTGACAAGTTCTGAAACTCACATCTTTGTACCACAAGAGGAATCTCATTCTTCTTCCCACTTTTGACTTAAAAGACATGTCAAGAAGAACATGTCACCACAGAGGTGGTCACATTAAGAAGGAAATTCATCCCCTAGCAAAATGGGCCTGAGGCAAAGTGTATCACTTGAGATGTACTCCGCCAAGATCCCAGCCCTGCTGCTGGGAAGGAGATGTTGTTCCTAAGGCACAGATGCCATCTCTGCTTGGCATCCTCCATGGGAGGAGATGCTTTGCAGAATCCAAATACACACAGATCTGAGTCTGGCATTGTAACCTTGGGCAAATCACTTCCTTCCCCATCACATTCTCTTCTGCTGCAATATCATGGCCTGCCAGGATGAGAGAATATGCTAATCATGATTTATAAAACTTTAGGACAGTTAAGGAAAGTCAATTAAAATTGAGACAACCCCCTCGAAATGCCCCTAGGAAAGAATCACAGAAAACAGTCTTCAAATAGTGTCATAGCAGTAGGTCATGCTTTCCAGTCTCAGGGACTTTGTACCATAGCTCTGCAGGGCAGGATGCCAGGCTCCTCACCAAGCAGGGCAGTCGGCTGGCACAGCACCAGCACAGGAGGGAGCAGTGCATGCTCCCAGAGACAGTGCTGGCTGTGCCACCTGGACCCAATCCTCCCACTCCTAAGGTAAAGAGTCCACAGTACCCACCCACACAGAAAGATAACACCCCAGCATGACACCCCACAGCTCCCCAAAACCTCTCCCCAAGAATTCTACACCATCTACAGTGTGATGTCTATCAAATGTCACTGTGATGGGGGAGAGAGAAAGTCACTTAAGATACAGCACCAAAAAAAGGCATTTGAAAATGTTCTCAGACCAATATAAAATCAGTATTTTAACTGATGAGAAAAGCGCTATCCAAATATATTTTTAAAAAATGCAAATATCAGCAATTCAGTTACACACTAAATATGCATCCACAGAATCTACTCTAAATATAAAGAGGTCTACCACCAATCATTATAACATTTCATCTGCAAGTGCAAGTGCATATTAATGAATGCCAAAAGTATGGTATATCCTGAAAGGAGACAGTCTTCACAGTAGGTAGGGGTAAACATAATTTATGTTTTGAAGATGTCATTAAAGTAACCACTACATCCTTGCAGAAGACTCAATCCAAGTATTACTTGAACTATATTTTACCAGGGATCATTAGTAATTTTGCAAAAACTACTTTTTCCCAGAATCAGAGTTACGTAAATTTTTGCCTCAAACTAGAAAATGTGCAGGAGAGAATCCGAGGGGGAAAAGAAGGTTGCTCTCTTTATCTAGACAGTACAGCAGGTTACATTGAAAGGAAACCTATTTGAGAAAAACAAATGTAGATGCCCATTAATTATGTAAAGACAAGCATGATAACTATGTGTGCAATGAAGAAAATTAAAAAGAACACAGAGTACTAAAATGATTTGTGTATTTGTTGCTATAATTTCTAAATTTTTCTCAGAAATTTGATCTTCTTTTGCTCATTTGTACCAGAAAAAAAAGGAAACACATCAGGTTTTTTTTCTGCCCTTCAGACAAGATCTCAGTGTCTATAACAAATTTTTACTTGAATGTGCAAGTGAAAATGTTGTTTCATTTGTTTAACTGATGAACACCACTTCCCAGCTATTCTACTATGATTTGAGTATAATTGTTTGGCATGTCCTGAGTGATTTTGTAACCTTCACTCCAGTGTTTGTGTCTGGAAAAACAAACAATAAAAGAAAAAAAAAAAAGGGAATGGACAAGATGTTCATTTAGCACTGTGTTTGTCTAAAATTGTTGGGCTTGTTCAATTTAGTTGAGCTAAAAGTCACATATGACATAAACAGATACTATCAATCTAAACTGAATCACTTAAGGTCTGTAGAAATTTTGTATAGGAGATCATGTCTGGTTTGGATTTTAAGTCTCTGCATCCCAAACAACACATTTAAAGTTTTTGCTTTAGATGGGACTGTGCCATGTCCCTGATTTTTATGGAGCAAGTCTGGGTGAATAGCAGTGTTACAAGGAAAAAACCAAACAAGCAACCAGACATAAAATCTATTCCCAATGAGTTGTATTCAAAGACTGTGCAATGCTCCATGCTAGAGTTTTTTAAACTGCCTGTTAGTAAAGTCCATACTGCAAGACAGTCAGCCTGAAACTACAGACCGATTTTATCCTGCTCTCTGGGGATGACAGGTCTGTGCAGGAAAGCCACTTCTGGAAGGCTTGCATCTTTACTTCCCTCTTCTTCCCCCTCCGTAGCATTCACTGTCAGTAAAGCACCACTTTGAATGCCTGTTTTCCTGCCTTGCTGGTTTATTCAAGCAAACCACTAAATCCATGCCAAAGATGGCTTTCCTAACAGCTGTGGACACACAGCCCAACAGAATTCATTTTTACAGATCAGAGAAATCTGAGAAAGTTTACACAGCCCTAATATAACCACAACTATTTTCAGCTTGGAAAAAAAAAAAATAAATTCCCCTGGCCAAATGAACTTCCCAAGTCACAATTTCTACCTGATCTGTATAAATTATTCCCAGCATGGAAACAGCTCCAGTGCACAGCACGGTTCATTGGAGTAGTACTACTGTGTTTGCACCAGATCCCAGACCCAGCAAGCAGCCCTGAGTGATTTTACACACTTCTTTCACATTCAGACAATGCTAATAAACACAGCACAGCCCTCCGCTTCACAGAGGAACTCTCCCAGGCCCACAGAAGGAGCAAATTGAAGCATGCAGGCAGTACAGAGATGAGAGCAGCACAAGTGCCCCAGTTCCACTCAGAGAAATGATAAAACCAGGTAACACTGAACACGCCTACCCCAAGCACTTGTGCTGTTATCACTCATCAAATTTCTAGTAACAGTGCTTCCGGCTCCTACGCAGCCATCACATCTGAGGTTTTTTCATTTCATGAATTTCCTTTTTTGTGGGAAATCAATGCTTACATAAGGGCAAAGTTCAGAAGTGGGGAAACTTAAATCCTTCTTTCCTGGAAGATACCCAAAGTGACTTGCAACTTCAGGTACCAGTGATGTGCCTCACTCACTCATTGTACAATTCAGTCCCAGCACTATTTTTACTCTCAGTCTCTTGTCAGTGGCGCTTGCCCGTTTCTTGTCATGAAAAATAAGCAGAGCGGGAGAGAAAAGCAACTTTTTTGGGAAGAAAATGCTAAGCAACCTCTTCAGCTAACATCAAACAACTAAAGTTCATCTGAATCAAGGGAATTGTGGTAAGGGTTGAGTCTCCTTTTTATGCCACAAGAAATCCAAAGTTGCTTTTGATGTTTTTTTCAGGGAGATCTCAAAGGCTGATTACAGAAGAAGTTGCAAGATTAGAAAAAGAAGTTGAAGTTTGGCAGTTGGCTGGCAAAATGTCTCAGCAGTAAAGCCTAATCAAAGAAGGCATAGAGGAAAAGTCACTTGCTGGGTTAAGCAAGCAGGAACTTTGGCAAAGACAGAAACAGAAGTCACTTGGGCCTGTGTCTCTGCTACAGGTTATGTACATCAGCTGTTGAAGCAAATCTCACCCAGTCGTCATACAGCAAGAGACTGCCAAAATCTGCAAAAGGCTCTCACTTGTAGCAATCACTGCTGTGTCCCTTCCAGTGGACAAGTCCTGTAGGACCCTTGTCCTGGTCCATCTTGAAGCCCTACTCTGCTGTGGCCTCTGCTTGGAAAATATGTAAGTGGAAAAGAGAATAAAAAGTTTTCACTCACCACTCTGCTTTGGGCCTGACCTAGATCGGGAATTTTTAAAAGTGTTTTAGTAATAATAACATACTTACCAAAGATCCATGCATTACAAGAGATTCTAAAAACAAATAAACAAGCAAAAACCAACAAACAAAAACACAAACACAAAATAAATGTGGTTAGGACCTCTGCCTTTCACTCTTCTGTTACAAATTGTAGAATATTGTTGCAGAAGACAGACTGATGATGCCTTTATTGGGCAAAACAAAGGCACACATGGGTTTTGCTTCCATCTATCGGCACATTCCTAAGGCCTGCAGTAAGCACATTCACTGGAAAAACACTGGTGATTATTTTCTGATAAGCAACATATTCCACTTGGAAACTAGGCTTAACTTAAATAAAGCTGCTTCTTCGGTCTCTACACTATATAGACAGCATTAAGGAAAGAAGAGGGAGCAAATCAATACTGCAATTAATGTTAGGTCTGTAAACAACCTTAAAAACAGCTTGAGAGATGTATACTCCTATGATTCACCTCAATAAGTTCTTACCTCAAACCATCAGAAATGTTAAAAGAAAGGAAATAGAGCACCTATTATTGGTATGTTTCAACTTTCTCCAAAATCCAGAATTTAATATATCATGCAGACACGCTTGGCCATTTTTGAGATCACTTGAAACAAATATATGTATTATTTATTACCAATTCAATCTCAGTACTACCACATAAAATCTTTCTCCTTTTTCTCTGAGTGATGACTGTAGTTTACACAGACTAACGGTGGTCCATGATTCTACATTGATAGGCTGCTGCTCTACCACTGCATGGGAAAAAATGCGTCCTTGTAAGGAAATATTAATCAACTTCTTCAAATTCTTACTCAGCTGGCATCCTAGGAATTTTTATTGGCTTTGCTCTGAGTTGTAGTTAAGTCCCTTAAGTTATTAAGGTATATTTTAAGGGGAGTCTGAATCTTGAACAAAGCAGCTCAAAATTATGTTTAGCACATCAGTAATATTTTGTATCACTGAACCGAGCACCCTTTAATACTGAAGACAATACCTCAGTGTTGTCTAGTGTGGCTAAAAGCTTAGTCTTCAGCTGGAACCCATAGTTCCCTCTTATTAAAGTAATTATATAAGAAACCATGTCTTAAAGTCAGTTCTTTGGTCGATATTTCTTAGCCCTGAACATTCAGTTCACTCTTAAATGTTTCATCAAAACATCTCTTGCATAACAGTAGAAGTGTATGTGTCATTCTAAGTCTATGGTGACTTTGTAAAACATTGGCTGCAGTCAGGCGTACCAAGCAGCACTTGTCTATTTTTACAGCTTTATTATATGGAAACAAGGAGCATGAAGACATACTAACTGAAAAAGGTAGGAATCTATTGATGGAAAATAGTATTTCACCCAAGTATTCTGAAGAAAATTACAGTGGTTTTTAGAATTTGATCACAAGGACTCTTACTTATAATTAAATTGCTAGTGTTTCCAACTATACCTAATAGTACTTCAGGGTAAACCCTGGTGATGAATGCCTGGTTGATGAAAATCTGACTCATACTGGCATTTTGATTTAAAAATGTCCTTCATGTACATTCTGGGGCTCAAAGCAGAGGAGGCTTCCTGCTTTATTAATGTCCTCCTCAGCCCATAGCAGTGCCGGTGAATTCGTAAGATGAGGATGTGACCAAACTGAGGCCACTCCTTGCCAAACACACTCTCTTTCTTGAGGCTAATTTATAATTAATATACCAACTCATGAGGGCTGTACCTGACACTTTAGTCACTCTTCTGCTTTGAAGCAAATGACACTTGGCAAAACAAGTTATATGCAAGAGATTTTAAAAGTTTGTCCTTATCTGCTTTTACAAATAAATATATCATTGCATTAACTCATGAACAACCATCAACTACAGAAAACTTCATAAAGTTTCTGTTGCTGGGGAAGCTGGTTTCAGCAACTCTGGACATAGTCTGTTACCTTATCCCACACACAGCCTTCTTCTTACTGTTTTATTTTCACAGGAAGTTGCAGAGCTGGAGGCTGGCATGGAGAACACCTCAAGATTATCAAACTGCCTCGCTGGTGTAAAGCAGTTCTCTCTCCAAAGGATGACCTGGAGACTACAACACATGACAACAAGTTGCCTGATAGAATTACAAAAGTGAAAAAACAAAACAAGAACAACAACAAACCAAAAAAAATCAAAGTAAACCCCAATAAATAACCCTGCCTAAGAAATAAAAGGGAAGGGAAGGGAAGGGAAGGGAAGGGAAGGGAAGGGAAGGGAAGGGAAGGGAAGGGAAGGGAAGGGAAGGGAAGGGAAGGGAAGGGAAGGGAAGGGAAGGGAAGGGAAGGGAAGGGAAGGGAAGGGAAGGGAAGGGAAGGGAAGGGAAGGGAAGGGAAGGGAAGGGAAGGGAAGGGAAGGGAAGGGAAGGGAAGGGAAGGGAAGGGAAGGGAAGGGAAGGGAAGGGAAGGGAAGGGAAGGGAAGGGAAGGGAAGGGAATGTCCAACAAACCTATATGCTGATATAGAGTACAAGGCAGAAGCTGGGAGGGCTTCGAACTTTCTTTTTGGGCCCCAGTCCCAGTGCCTTCCTCCCCAGTGCATTGCACCTACACTGCATATTCAACCTCCACATTCTGAAAGTAAGCATGAAATACTGTGGGGGCAGACAGATCATCAGGCTGCTCACAGCCTTTCTCCAGGAGGGAAAGTCAAAAGACCCTTCGGCACTGACTCCCCAGGCAGTGGGGTAGCCCCATCCAGGAGGGTAAATGCCACTTTCATGTCAAATGCTGTCTGTGTGGGACTACAAAAGTTCTGCTGTCATCTACCATTGCTGCAGTGATGTTCCACCGACCTGCCTCACTTTTCCTCCCCAAAGGAGTCCTCCCTGAGGGGTCTGGCCACTGCTCTAACTTAAGAGGTAAATGCAAGGACCTCTCCAATGCTCTGATGCTAAGCCTGTCACTGAGACCCCTCTTCTTCCTGTCTACGTCATGGGCCTCTTTAGCTACTCTTGATTTCCACATCTCCTATGCTCCACTCTGTGGAAGAAGACACACTGTGATCATTTTTCTTATCCACCACACAACATCATGGCACTCTTCTATTTTATTCAGCTCCTTTTAATTCTTCTATGACCTCCGCTTTTCTACTAATAAAGCTCAAATTTTGTGGTTTTTTTTTCCTGGAGGCTGAGGATATCTCTGTCTCTTCTCCATCTCCTGCTGTGAAGCCTCTCATGAGGACAGTACTGGTCACCACCCACACCCTGGTTTTGTGTTCACTGCAGAAAGGGAAATACTAAACACTACAGCAAAGTACTAAACAGGTCAGCAAAAGAAGGGACATTTCTATGATGTCAAGATTATTTTCTTGCCTTTTCTTTTACATACCTTTTATATAACTTTTATGTATCCTTGGTATTCTTAGCATGCATACTTGCAACTCCTGTAAACTAGAGATTTGGCCCATCCAGGGGGGAATTCCACAGGTGGGGGAATATGCCACCATTCATTCAGGTCTCCCATTGGAGCACCCTTATTAGGTATGCTGATTTGTAAGGTCTACAAATTGTATACTCTATTTATCCTGTGTGTGCATTGCAGCGCATTCCACCTTGGCAAAGTGGTGCACCAATAACGATGCTTATTAAAATACTGAGGTAAAAACCCCTTATGCCTTAACCACGTCTGGCTCTCAGATTTTTAAGACCAGGGAAAAGGCATAATCTACATTGTTGAAATTAGACATGGAAAGGTCTCTTTGTTTGTGTATGTCCACTGTTGTTCCACTAGCACTGCATGCATTTGCTTTCAAACCAATATCCCTGCCTTTGCAACTGTCCTGACATGGGTAAACCCACTATGTCTCACTAATACTTCCTCTTGCAGCTCCTATTCCCAAGCCTCTCTTCAGTTTTCTAGTCAGTCAGTTCTCTATGGAAAACACAAAGTGTTTGGGAGCTGTATCTTGACACAGAACACATTCTGTTTGACAATCAGACCAAGCTTTTCTGACTCACAGCTCTGAGCAGAAACAAATGTAGCCAAGACCAGACCATTGCCTTTTAGGTCCTGCTGCCCTCACTCACAGCACTTGCAAAAAAGGAGGGTCAAGCTGCCATGCTCCCCATGTGGGGCAGATATTTGCTCATCCCTGGACTCAGCCTTTGGCCAGAAAACAAGCTGTGGCATCCCAGTTTCACTACAATTGGTCCTTCCCTTCAGTGAACCAGAAATGTGGCTAAAAATTCTTTTCTCTACCTGGGGCAGGATTCAGCTCCACTTGTCAGTAAATCTGAGTGCACGCAAGATCCTGTGATACTCTGACAGCAAGGATTGCACTGCTTCAAGGATGACTCACACACATTGACACAACCAGAGAGGAGCTCTAGCCACAGGGCTTTGGTCCAAGCATGAACCTTTACCTAGTTTCAGTCCTGTCTTCTGAAAATGACTAAGGAAAACTGTGCACTAACAGGTCTTCCCCTACCCACCCCGGAATACAGCACTCCAATGGAAAGCACTAACACTAATCTGGAAACCTCAACACAGCCTGGTGAGGATTTGTGTTACTCCCATTGAAAGAGGGCTACACCTGAGCTAAAAAAGTAGCAGATCTTTCAGTTGTAGAAAACAAGTGGGAAGAAAAACATCAGTTTGCTGACTGCCAGCAATGAGCAGGCTTGAAGCCACAGCCTAGTGAGAGCAAAGGCATCAATTTTTGATGTGCACACATTAATGTGATTTTGTTTACGACCCCAGTAACACAGAAAGAAAGTGATGCAGTATGAGAAGCTGCTGTCCAAAGGCCCCAAGCTTTGCCTGTCCCCACTGGATTAGACAGGGTGCGGTGTGCTGCAAACACAGCTAATGCAACCCCTGCTGGAGAGCACCACCCAATAAACCTCTGCCACTCAGAGGCCTGGGGCTCTGCAGAGCTACCTTGCTGAACCTGACAGAGCAATCACTGAGCAGGACTTTCAAGTTCATGGAAAAGTACTTGGAGCAAACTGAAGGAAGGACATGCTGAGCTGCTGAAGGAAATGTACGTGCGACTCTGGAGAAAAAAGGGAATTCCCAGATATGTAGAATCATTCATTCCTAAAACAAGGATTGCTGGCATTGAGTTAAAATTGGCTAAATGGTCTGTAATGGTAATTAGTGATAAGTCATTGCTCATATTATTTTAGGGCATAATATATTTATGTGGTTGTATTCAGATAATGTTGCTATTTCTGTACTTGACATTCCCTGAGCTTTACTGAACATATGCATGCAAACTCCCTTCCCCGTCACCAGTTTTCCCACTTTTTTTTCCACTTCTCCAGGGTGTGTACAGCCATTATGGCAGCACCTCAGACTATGTGTTCCCCCTCTCCTCACAACAGTTTATGCTATCCTTCCTTCCTTCCTTCCTTCCTTCCTTCCTTCCTTCCTTCCTTCCTTCCTTCCTTCCTTCCTTCCTTCCTTCCTTCCTTCCTTCCTTCCTTCCTTCCTTCCTTCCTTCCTTCCTTCCTTCCTTCCTTCCTTCCTTCCTTCCGCCTGTGCTCCAGCTGTGACTGCCGGCACAGCCCCAGGGCTGCAGGCTGAAGCATTCCTGCAGAGCAGAAGTGCCAGCTACCACAACTGGAGGCCAAGGGCATTCACAAGAGCTCTGCTGGATCTGAGCCATGGAGGCAGTGCAGCAGCACTGCAGGATTCTTGACAGTCAGAGACCCCATAACCATTTTCATCCGCCTTTCCTCTGCTCAGCTGCAGGCATCACCTCATTGTCTGCACACACACACACACATTAGGAACACAAAAGCTAGCATTGATAGTCGCACTGCACCAGGGTGACACATGAGAAGAGGGAAGGGACAAAACTGTTGCGGGCCCACAAACTGAAATGCAGCCAACACACTTAGTCACCAGGCCTGCTGCAAACAGCAGGATGATCAGTAGCAAATCCAAATTGTCCAAACCAGAGTTTGTGTCTTTTCTTCTGCACAGTCCTCATCTTCACTTTTCGTCTCCTTCTCTGAACCCACAGTTCATGCGGTAGTGAACAGTTTCTCACAGCTGTGCTCAAGCTTATGCAGGAAAAAATATGAGAAAAAGCAAAAAACATTGCAGCACGTTTGGGACAATGGACACAAAAATTTTTTTTCTTCTGACAAAACCAGCAAGGAGAGAAATTTTAGTCTAAGCATTGCGTAAGTTGAGAGAATTCTGTACTTTTTTTTTTTCCCCCGGATTCTGGAGATATGAGAGCAAAATTTCAGAAAGAAAACACCTAATTTTTATGCTTACCAAGACATTGTCAATATTTCCTTTTAGAAAGTGTTGAAATTGACCTGAGGCAGGGATTGAAGGAAGAGATCAGGATATGCACATATGCATGTATTTATTAGGTCATGCATTCATGGAAAACTAAGTCAGAATATCCTGGGAGTACCCAGGCAGGGGGCTGTGTCTTCCCACACAAAGTCCTTTGAGTCCATGTGCTCAGGCTCACCCAGGGAGTCATATTTAACTCAGGACAAAGGATTTTCCAGCATCTGTATGTGGAGCCAGCTGAGTTGTCTGACACAGCACACACAGTTCACCTGAGACCTCGTCTTCTCCAGACCCAGAATAGTGAGGATTTCAATGCCCTTCAGAGGATGTCAGCCACACCATCTCCCCTCCCCAGCACAAGGGAGTGATGAAAAGCAGTTGTTTGGTGTTTCCCAGTATATTTGGTCCACATTTGAGAGCTGGAGATTACACACTTTTTTCCTTATCACAACTGTAAACTTCTTTTTTCTCATCTGCTCATTTCTTCCTTCCTTATTCAAAAATTTAGCAGTGGAGCCCACTGGTGTGTCTCACATAAAACATTTTAGATATATAAAAGTCAACACAAATTTTTAACAAAGATACAGATTTTCCTAAAGGTTCTGGTAAATACACCTGAGAGAAAACTTGTTATTCAAGTCACAATTAGAATTCTGTCACCAAAGACAAGTTTTTTAAATCAGATCATAGAGCCACCACATTACCTTGCTGTAATCCAGTAAGCAAGGACACAATACTGTACTGTAGATACAGGATGACAGGTCTTATTTTCACATTGCCATAAAACACATAAACTGGTGTTATATGATGCAGAACTAGAAAATTCAGTTCTTTAGACCTTAGTATTGAATATGTTTTTGGTTTTTTTATTTTCCCCAAGGTCATAGAGTAACGGTGGGGTTTCTTGCAGGGAAATTCACGGAAACCTCAATGCATGCCTCACCCTAGATGATTTATCACTTCCGCAGACAGTAGCTCTGCATATGTTATAACTGGCATCTGGTTTCTACGGGATGAGTACTGGGTTTTCTCTCTGAGGGATCTCTTTTCCTTATCCATGATTGAGTAGAGGTGGGTAGTTGTACCTGTAGCAAGTTCAAGCAGGTACTATTCACATAAAGATGCTTATCATAGTTACAACAGTTAGTTAGATAGTTTCCGCTGAAACTGAGTCATCAGAGCTCCTCCAGAGTCACTGAAAAAGTATTACAGACAGTGGGTATTCAAAAGACGGAACATGGTACTGCACAATCAGAAGCACTTAAGTAAGTGTGCAGTTTACACTGCAGCAGCGTGGCAGTGGGTGGGTGGGCACAGAACCGCGTCTGTCCTAGGCCAGCCCTGGGATACCAAGTCCCAGTGAGCAGCATCGTGCCCTCCAGGCTGGTTTGCTTTGGTCACAGACCAAATTCTGGCTTTTGGACATTTAAAGAAAGACGCTACCAGTGTGAAAATGCACAGTGACTTTTGATGTCAGATAACATGTATGTGCTCCACATCCAATAGACTCAGCATGAATATATTCACCTGGTCCCAGGGCCCCCACTACCTTCCCACAGAAGAATAGAACAACGGGAAGGATTCTGCACTCTTTCCTGTTGTCTGTGCTGGGAAATGTAGCATGAGGCTAGATTTGCTGTAAGGTTGGTATTTTCTGTTCAGCACAGTTTGTTTTGAACATTCACTGCTCTCTTGTCCTGAGGACAACCACTGCTGTACAATATGCTATCCCAAACATGCACAAATCCAGCTGGAAAACAGAATAATTTTTACTGCCAAAAACACACACGCTTCAACTTGCTTTTCTCCTTTCTGACATTTCACGTTCTCCTCAAGCTGCAAAGAACAAAGGTAGCAAGGAGCTTCACAGATGTGGCCATTGTAACTACCCACACAGCACCAGGCAAAGTCCACATAATTAGACGATGCACTCTGTCACATTATGTGACATATATTAAGAGCAAAAAAGCCAGGGAAGACCACACATTAGGCAATTCTCACTGCCTTGGCAGCCACCACTGAAGGCTATAGTGTCTATGGCCCTAGTCGTAACAAATGCTCAATCCAGGGCTGCAAACATTTGCAAGTATGAGTAATGTGAAACACTGAGACATCCCTGAAAGGTCTGTATATGGGTGTGCAACTGTTTTTCACAGCTCTCCGGAGCCTGTAGCTAAGATGGAGGTGAATTCCCTTTGGGCAATGCTTGCCCAAATCAGCAAGACAAACAAGTGCATTGCTCCTCAGCTCAGTGCGTTGTCCCTCCCAGAAGACCAGCCTGGAGATTCAGCAGATTGAGCCAGCTGATATTCACCCCAAACGAGACAGCAAGAGACAGAGAGAAAAACAAATGGGACCCCATCGATGCTGAACTGATGTTATCTGCAGGCAGCTGTGCCTTTTGTGCAAAGAGCACACAGTGCCACAATTTGCAAATGTCTCTGATGAATTGCTGCTGTCTCTGCAGCGCATTGTAAAGAGCTGTCTGCTCTTAATTACCAGGACTGCTTTTGAGGCAGTAATGCAGCAATGTCATCTACTAATGAGTTAACCTAGTCCACAGGAAAATTAACTTCACCTTAAACAAAGCCTTCTCTACATTTTTTAGGTAGTAGCATATGGAGGAAATACTGCGTGGTGATTGCATTTTTTACCTCAGGCTCCTTAAATCTGAAGCTGGTATGTGTGGTGTGTGAGTATCATTAAAAGAGGGAAAGCAAAAGTACGGACGTACAGTATGTTTGAACACATCAGAAGAGAGGTTCTGTTGCAGATCATCATAGATTAATGGTTAGCCCTGGGAACAAAACAAAGAAGTGATCTGGGGACTTTAGCCTCGTACTTCAAAGGCAGTTAAGTAGCTGAAAACACTTCTGGAGACAAGACACAAAACCTAGCTGTGCACAATGTGTACATCAGTTCCAGCTTGAATACTCTCATCTTGACACAGTTCTTCTAAAAAGAACACCTAATAGTAATTTTAAAGATTAATGAATTCGTTACTATTACTCACATCTCGCCTTCTTTTCCGGGTGAACATGGACTGCTGGTACTGAGGGTTTAACTTGATTTGTTGCATAGAGGTAGCAGTAAGTACAGTGAGACTCCCTCATTCCTTTTTCAAAAACTAGGTTTCAGCATTGGGTCTGCATTTTGTGCCCTTTCACCTTGTACAAGGTGAACAGTTTCAAATTGTGCATTATGAATGATACACTGTCATAAAATCCAGTAAACAAGCAATTAATAAATGCTGCCTTATGAACTGTCATTACCACTTACTTTTGCACTTACTTTTGTTTAGACAAAGTTGTATTACCACTTCCCCCTTTGCCCCCCTGCCAAATGGCAAAAGAAAGTCCTCATAAATGCTAGCAATGCTTTTTGTTCTCCATATTTTTCTCAGTGGATTCTTCATTTAGGTTGTTTTCGGGTTGGGTTTTTCAGAGGTTCTCTTTTTGGAGAAGTGTGGGGCGTGGGTGGTTATTGTTGTAACCAGATAAAAGCAATGTGACTGGCACACAAGGTGCCAGACCAGGAGTCCCTTGCTAGATCAGAACAAGGCATTAGAACAACTGCAATTTTTACATTTACTACTTAATCCGATCATTTTCACAAGGCACCGTATCCTAAATTCTCTGTTCTTTCTGCCACTTGTGTTATTTAAGCAAGTCTTTTTCTCTTCCTAATGTTTTGCAGAAGACTAACCCCTGCTTTAACTTTTGAGAAGTTACCTGTGTGTACTTTGAGCAGGACAGCACACAAACACTGTGTAAGCACCAAGGATGACAGAGTACAATCTCAGCCTTTGCTAGCTAGACAGGACAATAGGACAACAAGTATTTCCCCAGGTTAACACCATGAAGATTAACCTCTTAATTCTTGAACAATTTTCTTTGCTTGTTTGAAACTATAGATTATCTCCCCTATGACAAAAATCTGACATAGCTGCGCTTCTGGCAAGCTGACAAGGATTAGCTTGACACCTGTGTTGCATGCCCAAGAGTGATTCAAGTTTTACTACACAGTGGCTGTGGCCCAGACTATCATCTTACACCTGTTTTACATTGAGTTGTTTCCACTGCCATCACTGCTGTCTCGCCAGCTGTAATTTTTTGGCTAAAGAGAAGTCTCTGCTATATAATTATCAAAGGACATTCTTGCATTTCTAGTTCAAACAAGATCAAAATGTATATCCTTACACTACAATGTTTCCCTGTGCATTATTTTTTCATCCTTAGCACATTTTTTCTGTACTTTATATTCCATTTTTTCACACATGGTCCTGTGTTGTTTTATCATCCAAACTTCTGTCCTTCTTTTCTGGGGAGAAGAGTATAATGATTAGATAGAATATGGTTTCTCTGATATTTTAGCACCAATTCCACTTTTTAAACTTTGAACAAGTAGAAAATTGCTCAGGGGGAAAAAAGGCATAATCCAAATTTAAAAAATATACATGTTTTTATTGGGTTAACCTACACTGAATCTTTTTTACAGAAAACTGGGAAACATCTAAAATGCAACTAGAGAGCTTGAATATATGCTGTAAATAAAAGAATTGGATCTATTTAATAACAAAAAGGTAATCCCATAAAACAAAATTTTTTCTCGAAATGTAGGATTTGACAACATGATCTACAGGATTCTAACACTTATGCCAGTACTTTCTACACATTCCAGGCAGGACTGTAATCCTGTACTGCACGGTGACTACAAAAATGTCTGCCCTGAAGGTGTCACACTATATCACACCAATGACAATCCAACATCTGCTGTTGAAAGGGGCCTTTTATATCGGTGTGCTCTAACCAGTTCAAGCCAGTCTATATCTTTCCCAGTCTCCTCCTCCCCCCTAAAAAAGCCAGAAAATTAGTTTTGGTAAGAGTGGGCTGTCCAGTGAGCCACACCTTTCTCTGTGCAAGGAACGAAACACCCAAGGAGTTGTCTCTGTCAGCAACCAGACCATGAGCAATGCACCAAAAACTGGCATCCCACTCTGTTTCAGCCATTCTTCTGTATTCAAAACGCCACAGATTTCAAGTAGATTACTTTAGCTACCTGGAGGTGTGTTAATGGCTAAAGGACCATCAGCCAGCTGTCTTTTTTTCTTTTGCTTTTGTCAATTGCAAAGTCATCTTCAAAGTATAAAGCGTTCACAGATTCCCTACCATTTTTGTTCTTTTGCTGTCTGGCCCATATTTTTCAAATTACCATCTCTAATGCACAGCATAATCTCCTTCAGTTACTTCCTTCTTTGACCATAACAGGATCCATCACAAAGTCAAACACATAGCAACTTGCCACTGAATTTGCAAAGGCTGCTGACTCTGTTGCAGAAAACTTTAGTGCCACTGCAGAGGCTGACCTTAAAACTCTGCACCACTGTCCCCATAAATTCAGTAAACACATGCTCACAGATTTCAAAGTGGTATTCAAGCACCACACTGCCAAAAAGCAACATGGTGAAGAAGGGTAATGGTAAACTTCACTGCATGAGTACCTGCTAACTTTACTGACTAGCTGGAACCGTCTGGAAAAGGACTACACTAATATTTATTTGTAATTTATTTAATAATATCTAGCACAGAGAGTCCATACCCTGACCTTAGGAAACAATAAGGATGATGCTCTAAGAGTCCTTTCTTGTGTGAACTCATTTCTATTCCCTGTGCAAGGGTTTGTTTTGTTTTCTTCCAACACAAAAGTATTAATAAAGTTATGAGTAGCCCCTCCCGGCAGGAATTTTCAGAGGTAGCATCTGGGGCAGGGAGGCAAGTCACCATCACGCTCAGTGTGGCTCTGCTGTCTTCTGATGTGAGTGGTCCTGTCATTTCTCAAGCAGGTGCAGGTGATAGTAATTTCAAACAAACTGCTTCAATGGTACCACCAAACTAGATTCCAGCTCAAGGCCAACAGCCTGGCAAAATGCCACAGTTGATACATACATAGTCGTATAGTTACGTGGATGCTTTCCTCCGTAAAGCTTGTTGTGGAGCATAGCTGTTGCATAAACTTTTAATAGCAGGGCAGGGATTTACTTCCCCCTCTGGTCTGCGGCACACTTTTCTGCTGTTCTGTGATGTACTTTGACTAATCATTTCTTAGTCGTCTAGATGCAGACCTTTAAAAACACTAGGAGCTCTCAGTCCCCCTTTTCAATTGCAAACGATTCATTTTTGGTGAAGTGTGGCCTCCCTATTCTTCTGCCAGCCGTTGTGTTTGTGAAAGGACCGTCTCAAATTTCTTGTGTGGGAGCAGCTGTTGCTGGACCAAGGCAGCCTTTTCAGAGCCCTGCCGCAGCCGCTTTTCACTTCTCCTCCTCCTCCTCCTCTCCTTCTTCCCTCCTTTTGTCTCCCGCAAAGCAAGAGCCCCTCTGACCCTTCGCCTCCCTCCAGCCTCCCTCCTTTGTCGGCCGTTGCAGACAAGTTCCACCCTAAATCAGGCATTGTCTCCATCTCCAGAAGCCAGCACGTGCCCACATCCCCCTAATCTTTTAATTTCCCCCCAGGAAAAGGCAGCTGTTAGCGATACACGCAATGCACAGCTGTCAGCTGGGGCCTGCCGCCTGCCTGCACTGAACAATGAGGAAGGCAGCTTCGTGGCCGAGGAGGAGGAGGAATATCCACATATATGTGCCTTTGGCAACAGTTGGCAGCACGTGCTCTGAAATGCGGCATTGTCAGAAAACCCACCCCTGCCTCCCCTCACCGCTGCTCCGCACACGGATGAGCTTGAACTTTGGCTGATTTCGGAACAAAACACCCGGCTTCAAAGGGCAGGACTCCCCGGATAGCTGCATTATACCTTCGCTGCTGAAACAATCCCCTGCAATATTACAGCGTTTGAAAAGGACAGGCCTCCAGTAGCCTGGCACGTGGTCCGCCCATTCTCCTCCTTTACACACCAGTCGTTTGAGAGTTTTGTCCTGGAGAGAGAGCAGTGTAAACAATCTGGAGGGGCAGAAAAGACCTATACATCATGATTTTACCTTTTTCCCTGGGTGGTGAGGAAGGCCTATATTTCTAAGTAAAGCAGGAACTTATGCGTATAAAGTGCATTAAAGTGCATGCAGCTGGACTGGTGATCACGCTACCTTAACGTGAAAGGGACAGTCACTTCAGATCAAGATGAAGAAAAAAGTGGTGCTTTAGTACCATGAAAAGGCAAGCCATAATTGCGTCTGCACAAACATAAGCACGGTTGCATGCCAAATTTCTGCCTGCAATGACAGCAAATATGCACACAAATGATAAATTGCACACTGCAGTCATTTGCCAGTGCAGTTGCCACAAGTGATCTCACAAACGTAGTAGTTACAAATCCCAATTGGTCCTGTAAATATGCTTGCCTCTTCCCATGTACCACGGTGCATGTAACTTTACAAAAATCATATCTCTGTGCTTCACATTAGCTCCTGACAAAGAGTTTCTTAAAGAAATTCATTTTGCAAACAAATGTGTTGTGAAGAGGATATATAAAAACCTCAAACCCTTAAAATGGTTTCATTTCCTTTCCCATGTAGATTGCTTTAAAGTGTGCATGCATTCCTGTCACCAGCCTCCTGGCTAATCATTAAATGGGAGTTTGATTGATTTCTACACACAGTGGCTCCCAAAGGCTAAGCGTTTAAAAAGGAACTGTCTCATCTGTTGCTTTTGCAGAGATCTCTTGCATAGTTTCCTCTCCAAGTAAAGGAACAAACAAGATCCACTCCCAAACCTTTCATCACCATAACCTTTTTGGAGTCAAGCGGACAATTCTGTGTTTACTTCACCACTCTCAGTAATTTCACATGATAAGGAATAACTTCTGTGTTACGGATGCATATTCCCCAGACTGCCCTGTACACGTGCTTTCACTTGCTTTATCTTACCTGACCTGTAATTTAAAGATCTTAAAAGGATACACTGTGCTAAGCAGGCCATATGGCATGTGGTACACCTGACCCACGCTTAGCACCTGCTGAGCACGCTGTGAGCGTCACAGGCTGTTTGATACAGCACTCCTGGCCAGAGGGCAAAAACATATCCATGCATTTGCATGCTGGATGGAGGCCACGGTGATCTGACACAGTATCCTGACAGTTCTTCCAGGATTAGCAAATCTGTAGAAAGCAATGGGCTTAACCAACAAAGGAGACGCCACGTTGCAGAGACCTACATGTATACAGACACCTCAGGGATCCTAATAGCCTTGCCCTGGTGAACAGGAATCTTCAACAAATGCAAACGTGCTTTGAGTGGGGAATGTCAGCATTAATCATTGGGATGCAGTCAGGGTTTTCCTAAAGTACTCAGAGAAAGCACAGAGAGATGTGTTTTGATATCACTTGGGCAAATATAAGTGCCATCCTTACTTACCCCCATGTAGAGCCAATAAGGGCAGGAACCAGCATGCAGTCAAAAATAGATGTCTCAAAATAAAAATAGTAGACATCAAGTAGAAAGAGAATGCATGACACTTTAGTGCTCATAAGGATTTAGCAAGCATGAGCCTGAATAGTGGCCTGCAAAATCCAACCTTTCTTTCATCGCTGATTCTGCTGGCCCATGACTCACTTTATCTATATGCAAACTGGTTCATTAAGCCTGTATTTTTAGTCCAAAGTTCTGTGAGAGTTACAGAGCAGGAACAGCATGCAGAAATATCAGGAGATGCTACTACTAGGTAATTTGCATAGCAAAATCTCATAGCAGCAACAGCAGCCTTTGTCAAAGCAGTCCAGGTATCCAGCAAAGGCAGAAGACATCTGGTCCACGGTGGGAGTTGGTCCATGTGGGAGTTGTAGCCTCTAACACTGGGCAGCTGGACAAACACAAGGAACAGAGCAGCCAGAAGGATTTGTCTCTCTTACACTGCTCAGGGAGAAAAATTTATCATGCGTGTGATCAGCAAGGGGATATTTGTTGCAGACGGGGTGGCAGAGCCCTGGTGGTGTCCTCAGCAGTGGTTGGCAGGCAGTAGGGGAGCTCAGTCTTGCACCAAGGGCAGAGCTAGACTTTGTGCAGAGTTAGTCCTAGCTGCAATGCCATGGACATCAGTGGGGACACTGAAGGGTTTCTCTTTTCCAGGAATTCTCTAAAACAGGCTTTGGAATTGCCCAGTTTAGAAGATTTCCACTTCACGCCGTGCTGCCTCTCAACAATATGCCTTGTTTAATCTATCTGAAATAAATTTGGCAGTAATCTTTCTGTCTTCACATTGGAATGTTATCAAACAAAAAATAGAGCTATTATCTTCTTTCATTTGTAGCTCTCTCTCCTGTTACTGGAATAAAAATTCTCTGGCTGCGAGGAGGTTGTCAGGCTGCAACTGCCTTTATGTTCAAGGCTAGAAGAATCCTATGATTGTGTAGGCCTGGGGATGCCGACTACCCTCTAACGGGGGTATGTTTTTCCTTACATATCTGCAAACCTACCCCTCAGAGCAGAGGAAAACCCCATCCTCACAGGACAGGCTCTTTCTTGATTCAGAGCGCCACTGACACTCACTGTCAGGGGTTTCCTACCAGGCCACAAGAGCAGATTCTGTCAGGATCTGTCCGTGCGTGGGGCTGGGATACAGGTGGGCTCCCCCGCCCGGTGCAGGGAGCCCAGCTGAGAGGTCCTTCTCCTGCTTGCCGCTCCGTATGGCAAATCTGTGGCCAACTGAGCCATGAGCGAGTGCTCCAGGCTCCAGTCTAGCCTCGAACTACCCCGGCCCCATCTGTCACCCTATCTGGGGCATCTTTGCTGCATGATTGGCACAGGGCTTGAAAAGGCAGCACAAGACAGGCCATGTGGCAACCCTGCCGATGGGGAGGGGGCGGCGGGGGAGCAGGATGAAATATTGTGACAGGACACTTCAAGGCCCGGCTAATCACAGCTGCTGAGGGCTGAAGAGTGCTATACATCCCCATGTATCAGGCAGCGCATTCCTGGCAACATTATTAATTCAGAGGAGTCCCTTTAATTTGAAGCAGAGATTAAGACTTTCCCCGGCTGGCCTCACTGCGGCTGTAAAGGCAACAGGCAGGGCTATTGTAAGGCCATTAGGGAAGAACAATAGGACGCTGAAAGGGGGATGCGGGTGAATAGGGGAGCGAGGGCTGGCTTGTGCCAGAGGCCGGCTCGGCTCATTAGGGAGCGGCAGATGGAGCGTGGCCGGGTTGCTGGGCAGAGTCGGGGCCGGCAGCTGGCGCGGCTCCCCCGCACCGCAGCGCATCCCCGCCGGGCCGGCTCGGCCGCGCCGCAACAGGTGCGCGGGGACTGCCGCCCCTTCCAGCCTGCAGCTCCGCTGAAAACAGCAACACGGGCTTCCCTTCTTCCGCTTCTGCCTCCTCCTGCTGCGTCCGCCCCGACGTTCCCGGGCTCTGACGGACAGACGTCGGGATGCTGGGGAAAGCACGCTCCCTTGTCCTGGTCGCGGTCACGCCAATCAATGCAGGCATTGCTTCCTTCTCAGCGGGGATAAATGACAGCAGAAACCTGGTGGCTGTGCAGGAGACGGTGTTATGCACCCAGGTCATGAGGCACCGTCAGGCACCTAACTGATTCATGTTTTAGAAGTGCCCATTGGCTTTACTGGCCTTAGAGGAAATACCCTAACTTATGCTAACCAAGGATTTTCTTTTCCTTGATGTGCTAGAGCTCATAGGCATGTCATGCCTGAGAGGAGTGGATAGGACACTGATGGAAGTCCAGCCTTGCACTCTACCAGGTGCTGTGGCATGTGCGAACCCCCAGCAAACCAGCCTCTGCAACTCCCTGACAACTGCTGCTACCAAGCCCACACAGCTTTCTCTCCAAGCTGGGGAGCAAGGACAAAAGTCCTGCTAGAAAGAAACCCTAGAAAGCATCACAAAGGCAGTGGGGTTTTTTCCTCTACTAAGTTGGTGGAAAAAAAAATCACATTTCTTTTCCAGTTTTGCCATACTTCAACCCCCGGAGCTTGTGAAGTAATGATTCTGGCAATCAGGGCTCCTGACTGGTGGCCTGACAACCACCAGGAAAGGCAACAATCTCTCTCCTCTCCCCAGATGTGGCCCGGGGCAAGTGTGTGGAGAAACCTGTTCAAATTTGACAATCCTCTGACACTCTGGGGAAGGTAATCCAAAAGATGTTGCTGAACATCACAACAAAAGTAATTTTACAAGCATCTGTTGTTGTATGGTTGGATCTCTCAAAGCTGTTTACAATGCTTTTGTGCAGTTCCAAGTTCATCCCTCTATGGAAGAGATACTCCCACAACCTGAGCTAAGCTTCTGACTGAGCAACCTGGCATGGTCCCAGGCAAGGGCAGGACACACAGACCAGGCATTCTGCCTTTAACAAACTGATGTCCCCTGGTCTTTCTGGTCTGCATTCCCTTCCAGTCCATGGCCATGCATGTAATTGCTGATTAAAGAGAAACTGCAATTTCTTCTGTGGAAAAATAATTTTAGGAAACTGTGAAGAGTATTTTTAGTTACAGAGGTAGAAACGAGAAGGAGCCAGCACTCTGTTCACAAGTCACTTTGTGCAGACCATCACCAGGCACTCTCTGCACCACTCACGCTGCTACTCTTTGACAGCACTGGGGTTATTAAAGGTGACACCTGCAATGAAGCATGCAGAAAGAGGCCACAATATTCGAAGAAATACTGTATAGGCCTTTTACAGTCGTCTTTTCCTTCTCTGCACCAGAGAACACTCACCTTAGTTTATTCTGTCTTACCTGAATTTTTTATTCATTTCACACTATATGGCCTTCTGTTTATCCAGGCTGCAACTCTGTTTCCAAGAAAAAGGAATGCATCAGAAGTGATTATGAAAATTCACTTGATTCCTTTTATTTTTATCACTGCTGAGCTATGGTCTTTATCTCGATTTCTTATGGATCCAGTGAAGACTAATCCAACCCTGCAGCACAGTGTTCACTCCCATGTAGCTGCAGCTGCTGGTAGGAAGCTGGTAAGTGTAGTACAAGGTGTTCAGTGGCAAAAACAGAGGGCAGGGGCTGGTGTCTGCTTACACTGGTTCTGCCACTGAAGAGACCACAGCTGCATGGGGCTCTCTGACAGGGTGAACACTGTGCTGAGCCTGAACTCAGGCCGAGCCATGAAGAACATTTCTGGGTCAGATTCATTTGTACAGATATAGAGATGGCCGGCTCTAACTTTTCAAGTGCAAACACAACTATTCTACACCCACAGAAACAGACAGTGGAAAGACCTAATGCTCAGATGTAACCTTCTGAGTAACCTGATCTGCATTAATTTGTTGACAGCCATGGTAACTTCTCGAAGGAAAGGCAAAAAATTTTTATAGTTATTTAGGCAGAATCAGATGTTATACAACCCATCCTCAGGTATCACAGTAATTTAAGAAACAGTAAACAATTGAACAAACAAGCAGACTTTGTTCCAGAAACAGATGCAAAGTGAAAAAGCAAAGCTTTCAATATGTGCCTCTGCAGAGGTTTTGTTCTGTGCTAGATCAGTGCTATTTGCCCATCTTAGTTTTGAAATGTGCTGCTTATCATTTGCAAAGCCTGAAAGAAAAATGAGACAAAAATAGGCGGAGCGATTGCTCTGTAACCAGCTGAAGCTCTAGACATGTGGACTACCATTTTCTGCATGAAGACAAAGTTTGTGCAAGGATCTAGCTGTCAAAGGGAGTTAAACCTGCTGCAGAAAGCTGGATAGTTTAACAAGTGGAGAATCAGAAATTGTTGCAGTCTCTTCACAGAAGACATTTTAAGTGCATATTTGCAGCAATCCACTTGCTTGGTATCAAGCATATTTGAGACAGGTCCCTGAAGGTCTTTCTGTTGTGAAATCAGGATGTTTATTGCTGTTCATAATAGCTGAGGCATTGAAACTACCACTGCCAGGAGCTGTAGGCTGCTTAAACTGGCCACTTAGTAACAGCCTTGCACCTACATTCCCCCATCTTATAATTTCATGTCATCATTAATTCCCTGAATAGTGAGACTGGAGGATCTGAAGAGCAAACACTGTGATTGCCACTGGAAACTCATGGGATATGGAGAGCAGTGAAGAATAACCATCTGGCTCTGACATTGTGTTCCCAGCACAGGCCTCTCTGTCCATCACTGTGGGTGAGCTCATGCCTCCAAAGACAGCAGCTTTGCTCTCTGACCCAGCAGCAGATTCCCAAATGCCAGCAAACACAAGAGGCAAGGCAAAGTCAACACACACACTAGCAGTGTCAATAGAGAGCTTCTTTCTGAGGAGGAGGCACAGGCCATAGGGTTTTGCTGCTCTTTTGCTGATGTATTTCAGCCTGTGAGCTCTGACAGAAGTGCTAGCTGCCAGAGGGGCAGTGCTGTGACTGTGCATACACATTGTACAGAACCTCTCTGGAGAGCAAAGGGCAAAAATGCCGAAGACAGAGGAGATGAGCCACATCTCACAACTCTGCAGTCTCTTTAAAAACATGGAGGAAGGTCAAGAACTACATGTGGATGTGTTTGTTCAAAGATGCACACAGCCCACCTTAAAAATCCTGAGAAGTGTTAAGGTCATTCTGTTGTTCTCACAATCTGAAAAACTTAAATCAAGCATTTATGATTTGAGTCACAGAACAAAGATATGCAGAGAACTTCTAACCAAAGTAGCCACAGTCCTATGTGTCACTTAAGTGCTTCTACAGACAAATCCCTGTCTGCAGTCTTCATTTGTGTGTGAAAATGGTTTACACTTCTAGCTCTGGAAGCAGTGACTGCAAACGAAGGCATGCCTTTCACATGTGCTCTTGTTTATGGGACATAGTGTTCACTTTTTTAAAATACAGTTCTAGGTCAGTGGACTGAAGGAGACTGGTCACTGCCAAGGGCTTTAAAATGTGTTTTGTCAATAAAGGTTACCTTGACCCAATGTGTCCTCTAACAAGGCAATAAGATCAACAGAACTGTCCATCCTGTAATGCTTTTTCATGAGGCTGCTCAGGGTCAAATAAGATGCAATTAATTTCTACCTGTGGTAAATAGACTGTAAAATCAGAAAAACAATCTTATTATGTAAAACCCCACTTGAGAGAGTGTTTGCCATGTTCTCATGTTTCAGCCTAATTACATGAGACTAAAGGAGATACATTTATTCTGGCCCTAGTTTCCAAATGTCAAACTGTGCTCTTATCTTTTTTTTGAGCAAAAGTCATGTCCTTCAATCCATTTCCAGTATGAGTAGACTACTCATGTTCAGAAAACGAATTCCTTAAGAATCACAGTTTGCATAAATAAAGTAATTTTCTAGAGCATATCTATTTAGTTACCTGGACAAAAATGAGAAGTGGCTCCACAAGAACCTCACAAAGTTCGACTAGTCCAAGTATAAGGTGCTGCACCTGGGTGAGGACAATCTTAGACATGAACACAGACTGGGAGAACAACCCACGCAGTCCTGCAGAGCAGGACTTGGGTTTTATCAAGGATGAAAAGCTGGACATGAGCCAACACTGTGAGGTCACAGGTCAGAAAGCCAAACGTGTCCTGGGCTGCATCCAAAGCAGCGTGGAGGGAGGGGATTCTGCCCCTCTGCTCTGCTCTGGTGAGACCCCGGCTGGAATCCTGCATCCATCTCAACACAAGGAGGTCTTGGACCTGTTAGGGTGGACCCAAAGGATGCCACAAAGATGATCAGAGGGATGGAGCAGCTCTCCTACTAAGAAAAGGTGAGGGAAATCGAGCTGTTCAGTCTGAAGAAAGAGAAGGCTTCAAGGAGACCTAACTATGGCCTTCCAGTACCTAAAGGGGGATTATAAAAAGGAAAAAGAGGGACTTTTTATAAGGCCAGATAGTGACAAAGCAAGGGCCAATGGTTTTAGACTAAAGAAGAGCAGGTTTAAATGAGCTGTTAGTTTTTTACTCAGAGGATAGTGAAGAATAAGAACAGGTTGCCCAGAGAAACTATGGATGCCCCATCCCTGGAAGTGTTTCAGTCCAGGTTGAGTGGGGCTTTGAGGAGTGGTCTTGTGATGAGTGTCCTGCCCATGGCAGGGGTATTGGAACTAGATGATTTTTAAGGTGATTTCCAACCCAAACCATTCAGTGTTGGTTCTGTAATTCTAGACAATATTTCTGTAATTGTACTTGCCCTTGGTCTGCTGGACAATCTGTGGATCTCAACAAGAAGAACCATGCATTCATTCTTCCATTCCACTCAAAGAACAGTCACCCATAATCCTAGAACAATTTGCTTGTAACAGTACATTTGCAAAAAAGGTTTCCACGCATGATTTTAAAGAAATCACTGCATGCATACTTATGCCTTTTTACAAAATGTGCACATACCTGTGGGTGATCTTTCTACATCTAATCTACATCTGTGAATATGTGCATCTGTGTGTCCATAAAACCAGCTTGTGCACCAGCACTCTATTGAAGGAGGCAGCAGAGCTAATGAAAATTCCTTGCAAAACCCATCTCGTGAAGGTGAAAAATTCGTACTGGTAAGGCCCTGAGAAGTTGATTGATCACCTATTGTGATTTTTACACAACACTGGCTGAACTGAGTGCCAGGTTACAATTTGCATCTCTGTTTTTTCTGAGTATATTTGGTTATGCAATGACGTCTGCATGAGTACACTCAAGTGGACAAGATTTTTGCCTGACCAAAGCACCTTGCAAACAATTTTACTATCCTCCGTGGCTGCTGTCCCCAAGCAGGGGTGAGCTATGGATGCCTCCTCTCTCCACTTGATAAGCCTTGAGTGGGCATGAGGACAGTGTCCAGACTCGTGCAGTTCTACAGGAAGTTAGGCAAACCCTCACAGCAAGCAGAGTGGCAGCTTTCACAGTTAATGCTGCAGAACTTCAAAGGGTGTTAGTGTAGCTACTGAGGGATTGACCTCCAAATTCACATTTACAAACAGCTTCCAAACACATTGCAATCACGCAGGTTACACAGTAGGTTCAGCCCCAATGCAGGGTGCTGCACTGAGAAGGTTTTAATGAAGAAAAACAAGGACAGATTCCTTTGTATTTTGGATTCCAGCTCCTGCAGTATTTTGTTCCTGAAAAGTCAGTATTGGAAACAATTATTGAGATGTGACTGATGATGGTCCTGAGCTGCACACTGTCTGTGGCCAGTACCTTCTGTAATTGCAGAGGGTTATTTTGCAGCGTGTTACTAATCAAGTGCCAGCTTCCTTGTGTGCTTGCAGAAAAGGAAATCAAGATTTGTTTTCTTCCTCTCATGATCATCAGCAGGCGTTGTTTTCACAAGCATCTCGAGGAAAAGGACAAACAACAATGTAAATTGTGCAACTTTCACAGTATTACTTCTGTCGTTTCCCTCAGCTGCCCAAAACCTCTTTTGCTCTAAAGAGAAAGCAGCAACGCAGGACAGTTTGTACATAAACAGGATTGTGCAGTGTTAGATGAGCAAAAGCCAAGCTGAATATCGTAACTAGATGCTGTCCTAGTCATCAGTTAGTGTGGGAGGCAGGAAGCTGTTTTCTCTCTGCAAGCATTGCTGCTATTGGGAGTTTATTTATCAGCACTTTGTATCCAGGAAATAGAAACTGCTCTTTGAAAGCACTGTTACTGTTTTCTTCCTTTCAGGATACTACCCTAACTTATTCCCACCCTCCATACCCCTTCCCGCTCCTTTTCCCCCACCATGCCCCTCTCACCAGCACACCACCCTCATCTCTTGGACACAGCATTTTGCCTGGATAAAGTTTTGTCATTGACCCAGGGAGAGACTAAGACTTCACCAGAGTACAAGAGTAGAAGAGAAGGGTATCATTCTCTCATGCCAAGTAAAGTCAGCTTCAAGTATTTTCCAAATTAGTGGAAACTAATAAATATAAATATGATTTCTCAGGGCCCGTCACAAATTGTGAACGTTCTCAATATGATTAAATCATAAACAACAATGCTGGCAGTTTGCATTTGGTCTGCTGTAGCAATAACATGGTGTCCTGCCAGCAACAGCACAGAATGCAATGCTGGGAGAGCAGGAAACTAGTGGGAAAGAAAAAAAAATATGCAAGCCTTGCCCTTTATGCTTTGCTGATGGGGAAAAATAAATAAAGAGCACAACCTTTCACAAAGGGCTGACTCTGGGATCATTCTGAAGGGCTGGACCGTGCATGAATCAGTAGAGCAAGAGGTGAAGGCTCAACTGCTGCACAGAAAATAGCCCCTCAGCAAAATGGGCACTGATGCTTTATCTCTTCATTACTAATCCTGCCACATGGATCTGATATCATAATCCCATTCCTTCTTTTATGTCTTAATCTCTTCCCCAGCTTCCAATCTATAGGTAAAAGTACATTGGCCAAAAGGATGAGAAACTGGATTTGGCCTAAAGAGACCAGTAGCTAAATGAGCAGGCTCTGATTTCCTAGAAGGTGTAGCATCCTTCTCCTCTGTTAAAGTGTTTCTGCTTTAAGTCAGTAAAAGCAAGAGTGGAAGCATGACAGTCAGCGCTGAGTATGGGCTTTCTATTTTTAAACAATTGCTCTCAAGAGACTGACCACTTTGTGGCTAACTCTTTGCTCCCAGAGTGAAAAGTATCACTACACCTCTTGCATGTGTCTATGGGCTGTAGGACAAGGAGGGTAGAGAAGGAGGAAAGGTGGGTAGTGCATGGTAGGAGAGGACCAGCACCACTGGGCTGGCAGTGTGCACAGCACTTCTCAGTCGTACTCCTGTCCCCGTGACACCCCGGGCAGTGTCACAGGGAACGTGAGGATCTCAGGGACAACATCTGCCAGCATTAGTTTCACACTTCCGTGCAGGCCAGCAGTGCCATGGTTGAATCAGTACTTTTTAATGCTGCGGCAGGAAGAAGAGTTCTCTCTGGGGTCACACCAAAGCAGTGGTGCTTTTTCTCAGTACTGCTCTCAAGACATTGGGAAATTCATCCTATGAACTTGCACAGTCATGCACTCACTGCATTTGAATAAACATTTTTCTTTTCTTGCTTGGATTAGCTCTGCTCACTGAAACCACATCCACTTTTTATGCTGGCTGCCTGTCCTGTAAACTAACGTGGAGAAATCTAAAAAAAAAAAACCTCAGGGGCCCTTTAGTGCACAGCCTGCTAGTTACTTTCTTCTTCTCCTTTCCTGTAAGAATAGGCAATAATATCCTGTGAGGAACTACTACAGAACTCTCATTTTCATTTTTGCCTTTCTTCTTTCACCCTCTTCAGTTCACAGCATCTCTCTGCTTACACTTCTTACCATGTTACTGTAGCATTCAGCTATCTCCCCCTCTCAAAATAGCCATAACAGCTTTTCCTCCCCTTTCTACTAATAACTGCATTCATGTTTCACTCTAACATCACTGGTGTGGCGTGCACCTCTCAGTGTGTGGTGAGCCATCTGAACGTACATGTACTATCACCACTTCTCCTCCTTGTGGAGTGATTGTCGAGGCTTGCTGTGGCAACAGCATGCACAGGAGCACTAATGCTTCCTTGCAGGCTGACAGACAGGGTCTCTCTGTCTCCGTACTCCATGGGCTGCCCTTCACACTCGTTGGAAGTGAGTTAGACATCACAGCCACACTCACCTCCTGATAAAGTCCCGGATTTGCACTCTGTAAGCAGCGTACAAGGAAGAAATCCAGCACTCAGAGATGGTAGACAGGTGGGGACAGTCAGTGAGACTTTGTTTCTAGAAATGCCATCAGATTTGTGGTCTTCTTTGCAAAGAAATATCAATATAACTTTGCTACCCATCAGGGTTTTCATGACCTATAAGAAGACTTTTGTGTTAGTGGCAAATATTCTTGCACCTCTTCAGATAAACATGGCTAAGTGAGTCTTTCTTGGCCCAGAGAGCAGGTGAACTGGCTTATACTGGCTTATTCTGCCCCTCAAAAACACACTTTAAGTGTACAAGATGTAAGTCATAATAATGATCTATTCAGCATCAACAATCAAAAAGGCCTTAAAAGAAAAATATTGTCAGCAGAAGTCGGCATATTGCTATTTACCAGGCTTACCAAAGAACAAGCTGTACTCGTAAGAAATGCAATACTGCCTCCAAAAATAGTCAGGTTACAGCCATGGAGACCACAGGAAAGGTTGCACGAGGGAGAAATGAGCCTTTGACCCGAGCCTTGAGGAGAAGAACTTAATAATGGATTTTTTTGCATGTGGAATTCATATGCAGACAAGACGGGTAAAGCATCTGTGTAGCTGAATATGTGGCAAAGACTTTGTTAACAATCTCTGCCCTAGGTTGTTTGTGAAGGCAGATATTTGAGGCAGTAGTTAGAAACCAAGAGTAGGTGACAGAGTGTATTTTTCTCTTAGACTAATTAACAGGCTTATATATACAGGTTAAAAGAAGAGTTGCTCTTGGAAACAACTCAGTATGAGGCTAGCTTGAATGAGACAGCAGTGTGTCTTGCTGCCTACCCTGGAAATATTGCCACTCGGTCTACACCAGAAAAATCGCACGCCAGGCTCCAGTGCCTTGACATTCTCCTTGCTCCAGCAGCTTTTTGTTTCCTGTGCAGTAATGGGATTTAAGAAAAATCACTACCTCCCATGGCAGTTGTAAGATCCCTTTTCAAAGGCCCATCTCTTTCTCTCCCAAGTGCTTTCACAGGCTTTCACATTGCTCAAAGCTTCCATAACATTGTCAAGGTGTCACAGGTGCACGGGGAGATTCAGACAAAGTAAATTAGAGAAGCTGTGCAGCTGAGCCATAAGGACTTCCTTGCATTCTAAACTCCTGCTCAGAGAGGAGCCTGGGCACAGTTAGACCAGGTCTTACCCCTAGACTTTGTCACAGTTTAAAGAACTTTGTTCAGCAGGATTTAAAGATGGCAAATTAGATATATTTATATAATACAAATTATTTATTATTAGAAAAATATATTCATCAGAATTATTTAGTACACAGTATAAAAGCTAAAACTGCTAGAAACATAGGATAGGATGGTGCACTATATTAATGCAGTTGTATTAAAGTACTTATATTAAAGCTGGCAAAAAGAACAATTACTAAATAGAGATTGATGTAACTAGCCTATATCAACACCTGCCTTGTGGGCGGGTCTCTTTCTTCTAGCCTTGAGGAGTATCTTAGGTAGGCATCCCTTATCCAAGGGAGTAAACTTCATAAACACACTTCAAGAAGGAATACATTAGAAGAACCTAACTGTACGAAAGTGGACTGGACTTTTATAGGGCAAAATGATATGACTCCCATATCATATGTCTTTAACTCATTTTAGCAGATTAACTTTGTCTCACTATCAGGATGTTAATTCAGAGTCAGTTAGCCAGACTGCTTTTAGCATAATTCACCAAAATAACATGGCAAAGGCACCACATCAACGGAGCTCAATGCTCCACCACAATACTGTGTAAGATAACCAGAAATCCTGAAAATGCAGTCTGGGAAACAGACATTGTTTCCACATAAAACATGGCTTCCCTTACATATATACATGAATTTTTCACCCTGTACATCTTCTACAAGATTTTTGGTTTGCCATGATGTTTAGGGAACATCAACAATTGCCCCAAAGCACAGTCAAACAAACTTAAGGTCAGCATGGTCATTGCAGTACCATGGCTTCCTCAGGACTGACAGACTCCTGCTGAAATATGCTGCGAATTTCCAGTGATATTAGCTACTAAGATAGTTGTGAGATGCTTTCTTTAGAACTCGTAACTATTTTAGTTAGCCTTTACCACCCTTTGCTTCAGAATATAAAATTACAAAAGTAACAGTTACAGTGCTAAGAGGAAGGAAGGAAAATAAATATAATAAATTTTACCCAGTCTGAATAATCAGGCAATTGTCAGACATACAAATAAAACCACTACATGTTAAATGTTAGACTTGTACAAGTGTTGTCACTAAAGAACAAAATTAGAGCTACCACATTACTGTATTTGCATTGGTTCACAAAAGTGTGCTTACAGTGGAACACTAGAATACCCATGTATTTTAGTATTCTTCTCAATGAAATATATTTGGGGAAATATATTAGTATACTTGTTTATTAAGGAACTTTATCAAGTGACATGTGTGCTGCCCAGTGAGGGTCTCAGAATAACCAGCCTAACTTCCATATATGTGTGATAAAGGCTGTACACTCACTGAAAGCATTGCCTGGTCCTGGTGGCTGAGATGTGAAAGGAAAGAAGGATCTGATAGTTTTAATTAACGCCATTATGAGGAAATGAATGAATGTTAATGTGTATAATCTAGCTGACCTGCAGGGATCTTTTTGTGCTGGAACTACGTAAAACTTAAAATATGTTAGTTAACTACTAAAATCAAGGGATGGTCCAGTCTTAGGCAACAGATGATTGCAACATGTTAATCTATCTCTAAAGTGAACAGAAAATGTTAGGCAGCTTGTGACAGGTATTGAACTAAGACCTGAGATGCACTGAGGAAATGTGTTTCTCTTCAGCCGGCAGCTAAAGCAGGAGCCCAGAGTGCCTGAGATAAAACACCCTCCCTGCAAATATCAGGTGAGCTGGAGGGTGTCAAGCTGTGGCAGCATACAGTGTACCAAACAAACCTTGCAGCAAGACCAGAGCGCTAAATATTTAATGATTCAGCTCTTGTTTTGGCACTAAAGAGACCAGAAAACATGAACTGGGATGCTGCAGTTTGTGGCAGAAGCTGGGCAGCAACTCCCAACAGTGCCCACACAACCCACTCAAGCAAGGGCATGAATTCCCTCTTCTTTGCACTTTGTTTCTCAAGACCATGCCAGCAAACTACTTGGCTGAGAGGGATGTTTTGGACTTTTTCAGAATCTGTGCATTTTTGAAGTGCATACTAGCAAAACACACATTGTAAAGATAACCATTCAGACTGAAAACCAAATTGTAAGTTACAGCAGCTCTCTTGATATAAAGAGATGACAGCATTATCCCAATTAAAACCAGACAACTCTGCTAGTGTTCCAAAAGAGATCAGCACTTTATGAAATACAGAATACAACACACTTCTCACCTCAAACAGTGTACAAAGAAAGGCTTTGACCTATTAAATAAGTGAGCAGACATTTAACGTTTCTCACTTTGAGAGCCACTGGGGTTTGTGATGCTGCCTGATATAGACATGTACTGTATTAAGAGTGTTGTTTAAAGTCCTAATCCGGCATGTGAAAACATGGTGAAACACCAGTGACACTCCTCATGCTCCCTGAGCTGAAGAGCTAAATAAAAAATATGCTTTTGCTGCATTCCAGGGAAAGATAGAGCTCTCTGGGTTGATCACGTGTAGCTGCTGACAGGCTTTTTGCTGTGCTGGTTGAGCTCACTTACTGAAAATTTGGGTACCTGCACCTCATGTTTCTCAACTTTGCAGACTGACCTTTGCAAGTGGCTGCAAAAACATCAGTCTTTCATTATCCTGTCTTCCTAAAACCTGTCAATAATCACTGGATGAAATGGATAACCAAAACACACGGTGTGTGGAGACTGCTGATTTCACTGAGGACATGAAAAATATAAGTCCATATTCTTCTGTGAATAATTTCTAGACATTCATTTGTGTGGTCTCATTAGAAATTCCCCAGCTGGGGATGATACATATATCTTGTTTCAGAAATTGCTTTTTGCATGACCTAGAGGACACATTTTTTTGATTATAATTTTTGCAAGAAAAGTAAAATAAAATTTCATTTTGGATCAGTCTTGAATTTCTCTGACACTTTTATAACCAAATTGAAAAATCAAATGTTCAGATACAACCTTCTACTAGAAAACTACTGGTCTCCAGCAGACTGAAGATAATATAACTGCTTTAAGAAAGTTTACTGGATGTCTACTTAGATGCCTTTATGTTCCCATGAAATATGTGATTCATCTCCTTTTTTATGTTCCCACAGAATACGCAAAATTGGGATGCTTGCTGTTCCCATCAGCACAAAGTCTCAAGTCCAGGGTACAAACAGTTAAGTTTTTGTAAAATGAAATCTGAATAGCCATGTAGGCATTATATTGGCTTATGAACTCTCTCACTCATTGTGCTTCTTCTTCATACTGTAATGAAAATAAGAGCCATTGTATCCATCCTTTTCTTTCCCCCTGCTCCCTTGCCTTTCTTGTATTTAATTCTACCAGAACCTGACTTCCAAACATCACCTTTCCCTCATCAGGGCTGAGCTGACTTTCTGTGAATGGACCATCTGTAGGGACTGATTTGCACACTACTGAAGTCGTACCCAATCCCTGCTCTGCCCATTGACAAAATGCAGGAAAGGAAGCCTGGACTATGCACACACTCCTAGCTCAGGGGTTTGTCCCTGGTACTTGGTTTTACAGGCCATTCAAACAGATTATGAAGGTTCCCTTCATCAGGCTTTCAGCATGTCAGGATTTCTGGAAAAGTAGATAACTTATGGATATGACTCAATGCCTGCTACGAGTCATCAGGAGCTTTTCCAAGTTGGCTTCTATGGGGATTATGCTTAAAGACAATTGTCCAGACAGTATATCCTCAGTAAGCCACCACAAATGAATCTAGATGGGTCCACACGCTCCAAAACTAGCTGGTGGGCAAGTTTCCATTGACTCAGAAGGTGAAAATCCACAGACAGGCAGCACAAACCGCCAGGCTCCTCCTCACACCTCACCAGACAAATCCTCCAGGCAGGGGTATTCCTGGAGGATTTGTCTGTGTCCCCTGGGCCTGCTGGTGTGCCAGCAGTGCAGAGATGATGGTTCTGCACTCTCCACAAGAGCAGCCAGGCAAGCAGGGCTGGCTGGTGGGAAGGACAGCCTTCCCCCCTCCTCCAGCAGTGTGCCCCAGCCACTATGCCAGGGTTATGAAGAGCTGGAAAGAGGTCAGGTATGTCATGTCCTGTGGTTGCAGATAAAGGTACTAATTAACGTTTGGGATACGTATAAGATCTTGAATTTAGCAGAAGGCACACTTATAGTAGGACAGGAGAGTCTGTGTTCTGGCAGACAGATTCTAAAGAAAAGCAATAGTGTGCCTGTTGGTGAAGTCCTTGGTGGGCATCTCGTTGGCCTCATCCTTGAGATACTTTTGTAGCACCGTAACACCCTTTGCAGAGTGGAGAAGCCCTGCCCTTGCAAAGGGAAAGGACAGTATTGGGCATTCATGGAGGATGCTGAAAAGCTTTCTAAGTTACCTGAAGATAACGACAGCATGAGGGGCTGACAGTGGAAAAGGGAAATACATGAAAGGTTCTGAAGCTTGCCTGGCACAGCCTCCCACACAGCTGTGGTGTCCTGACCACCTCGTGTTGCTGCAGCCATGGCTCAGGGATGGAGCAGAGGACACTCGGGGTGCCCTGACACCAGCAGCTGCACAGGGACCTGAGACCTTCCACAAACATGGCAGTACTCCCATCACACTGAGCTTTGCTTGCCTTGTTTTGTGCCCTCACTTGATATAAACCTTTCACAGCCCCTTTCCAGAATCTGCTGAATAGACTTTCTTAGAAGCAAGCAAACTTGTGGCTCTTTAAGGAGTGTGCAGTGCCAAGCCTGAGAGCCTTGAGGAGGCTGGCAGCAGCCAGGGACCCCGGGCAAGCCTTGGTGGGAGGGACAGTGGTGTGGGGCAGCCAGCTCTCTTTACTGGGACTAGCTTTGGCACCACATTGGTGACCACAGTTCTGCTCCGTGTCACCCACAGCCTTTGGTCCAGCTGGTACACAAGCGTGCCTGGGTCCCTGGGCCAGCTCGTCCCTAGAATTGCCATCTGCCTGCACGATGCTTCCAAAATCTGTTTGCCTCACTGTCCCATTGAGCAATGTTTCACAGCCACAAGCCTGACTGCAGTGCACACACAGTGACGCAGTACTCTGGATAAATTTCAAAGGGGAGAGGAAAGGATTTGGGAAATTAGGGAAAAAAAAAACAACACTTTCTTTTTGCAAAATAAGATGATCTCAGTGAAATCTAGGCAAAGTGTATCTCTTCTGGAAATACCAAGTTACACTCTGGTTTCTGGTGGATGCTTTTTGAAATGTAAATTTTTGAAATTCAAGCTATGGGAGGTGTTGCTTACAAACAAGGCCAAGGAAATCATAAAGCAAGATAAAACAGATAGGACATATAGTTACCTTCATGAAAGCAAATTTATCAATGAGAAGAGAAAAATATGTATCCTGACAATTTTAACACAAGCCCAAAATGGTTATGAAACAATTACTACACTTCGCTGACTCAAATACTACACATGTACATGTGTTTTACTGCTGATACATTGAGCCATCACATCTCAGACACTCATTTGAAGGGAAAGTTCCTCAGGAAAAGTAGCTGGGACTGAAGCAACAACATCGAGGAAGAGAAACTGGCAGCTCTCCATAAAGCCTGCTTCAGCTTACCACTTGTTTTAAGACTCTGTCCTGATGACTGATGATAGGAATGCTGAGGACGCATGATCCAAATGGAGCCGCCAAGACTGTTTGGCCAAAGTATGAAAAAAATAACTGAGCTACCAGTCCGGCTTTGCTCTAATATGTATTTATGCTCAGCTTTGGGGAAGGGAGTCAGCTAAGTAATTGCAGACCTTGTTTATGCATTGTTCTGTTCATGTGACTGCCTGGATCCAGCCTTTTTACTCCCAAACCACTGTGCTCTCACTGTGGTGGCTGCTGCTGAGATGCATGCCTGCCTGTGCAAGAGGCTGCTGCTGCTGCTGCTGCTGCTGCATGGAGAGAGAGCCTTGGCTGGGATGCCTTTGGGGCAGCGCCCCTCGGGCACTGGAGCAGTTCTGCACTCCCCAGCAGCCTGCATGCTCAGAGAAGTCAGCCTGAATGTGGAAACATGCACCTACTTGTCCCACAGAAAATTCCTGCAGGAAAATGGAGGGAGCCTACTCCAGAGTATCACTTTCCACATCCCACATTTTTTCACCTCTGACCCAAAGATGAGCCAGCAATGACACAACAGCGAGACGGAAAAGCCAGTTCAACGTTACACCAGAAGTCTTTCCTTTGCCCCTCCCCTTCTTCATATTTACAACTTTCAAAGGATCAACTTTATGTCTGTGCACCACTCTAAAGGCAATTAGAAATTTTTTTAAGTGTTTGAGCAGAATGCATATCACAAATAGGTTTCTACTGGCAACCTGAACAGAGTAAATCTCACTTTTAAGATGCAACTCTTTATTAAGAGTTAAAAGCCTCCCAGCCTCAGCAGCACAATATTGCTGATATTCCTTCATAGGTTCAAGTTGTATAAGTAGGATGCAGAGAGCACAGGCCAGAACTGCAAAGAGATCTGTTTTCTTGATCCTCCTGCCAGCAGGGAATTTCTCACATTCCTGGTAGCATCTAAGCACTGTCACATCATACTTCTCTGTCTGTAATTCTCACTCATAAGTCTATGAGCAGAGACTGATAAAAAGACCCTAAACAGCACTGTAGAACTGAAGATCAAAGATGCAGAGTTTCCAGCATGACATGCTACTCTAGAAACCTGAAAGATTTTTTGATAACAAGGAAATGGGGTGATATTTGGAAAAGTAGGAAAGGTGGATTACAGGAGGGTATAACTTCTATCACTTATTGTAAAGGAAAAGACAAATGAATCCACAGATACACAGTAGCAGTGAGCAAAATTCAGTGACATGCCGCATAGGAAAAACATTAAATCCATGATTTTTCTGTGGTTTTTTTCTCCCCTACAGGTATCTTCCTCACCGAGCTTGCATTTTACCCTCAGTAAAACAATTTGCAAGTTTAGCAGTGTGCCCTGTTTATGAATTGAACTTATCTTCTGGCTACACCTTAGTAACTCACAAGTATATGGTAAAGGGTTCACATGTCAAAGCCCTAGCTTTTAATTGACTCACAGATTATGTACATCAGCAATTCACTATAGCAAACTCTCCTTATACGTGCAGGCTTTGTTCCGTGATTACATGATTGCCAATTTTTAAAGAAGAGGAACACAGCTATAGAGAGTGATCCAGCACCTGACCAAGGAATCACTGGCTCAGGCAGAACACTGCAAGAAATTTCTTCATCTGGCTGACATTTGAGAACTACAGAGATTTTTTTTTTTTGAGCTATGTTAAAATACTGAGTTTGTGAGTTTATTCACACAAAAAAATTACAAATCACTTTTTGTGGTTTGGGCATGCTTTGGTGCTGAACAAGTCAACAACCTGAGCTAATTTGCTACTTACAAATAAGTGCAGATCAGTGCAATTGTGTCTAGTGTTGCAATGAGCCAAATAAAAACTGGTGTAATGGACCAGTATGGCTCAAGAAAGGCAACTTGTGTTTTTCTACAGAAGACAATAAACAGAGCAGCTTTTTGAGCACATTTTGGGAACACTAGACTATAGCAGGTAACATCATTACACAGTCTGGGACTGACAGCATCCATGGAAATATGAAATGTTTCAAGAGTAAGGCATGCAAGAGGAGAAAGAAGGGCTTTGCAAAAGCTCCATGTCTGCATTTGCAGGGGCTCTGCCAAGTGAAGTAGTTCCTGGAGCCAGACAAGCATTGGCAGGAGCCAGCATCAGGGGACAATGTCAAGGAAGGGAGGAGCAAGCACCGATCAAAACAGAGTAGAGTGCATATGGGTTTCATGTGAGGCCAAGACGTCTTTAACCAGGCGGGAATGCTTAGGGCATAAAGGACTTTTAATGTTTTTTTTGCACATGCAGACCCACACACTGGCTGCAGCAGGAGACAAGCGCAGTGTGGAATGCTCTCTGAACATCTGCAGACCAGTTACTGCTCTTCACCAGAAACACCCAGTGGGTGCGAGCAGCATAAACCAAGAGAAGTTTATTCTTCATGGGCACACACCTGAAATAAATTTTCAAATGTTTGGCCAGCTCCTTCTGTGAGCAGGCTCTGTTACCTGATCCTCAATGACACTGAGCTGATTTGTGTTTCTCTGGCTTTAAATCTGTCTTTACAAGCCATTTGAGAGCAAAGATGAAAGGGTGAATTAACTCATGGCAGCTCCAGGAGATTGGTAAAGGAGGATGTGATCTAACAAGGCTTTCCTCCTCTTTCCATTCTGAGTAGCAATCAAGCAGCTGAAATTCCCTTGAGTATCAAGGTCCAGAAATAAGTACGTCCGAGAGCACCTGCAGAATAGGAAGGATAATGGGTAATTTATGGGTAAAAAGGTGGGGTAAAATTTAGATTTGAAACGTCTACTGGAAGGCATCCAGTCCACCATCCTTCTCAAATCAGGACTAATAAACTCTGAAGTGAGACCAGGACCATTTTTTGTCAAACTCCGAATATCTCCTGGGATGGGAACACCCAGTCTGCCCAGTGTTCAACACCTACCAGGAAAAAAAAAGCTTTTCTTTACAGCTTGCTCCAATTTCTCCAATTTCCCTTTGCTGAAATTTGTGGCAGTTTGCCTCTCATCCTCCTGCCATGCAGGGCTCAGCAGAGTTTGGCTCCCATCTTCTTGACAGCAGCAATTGATCAAGCACTCCAGTCCCCTCGTTGCCTGGACTTGCTCCAAGTTATCGGTATCTTTCATGTGCAGGACGCAGGACTCCAGCTGCAGCCTCACCAGTGCCGAGAAGAGAGGAGAAAACCACATCCTCTGAAGCAGGCCAGGGTACAATTTGCTTGCTGGATGGCCCCCTCAATGTGCCAGCCAGCAGGACCCTCAGCATCCTTTCTGCTCAGAAACTACTCTGGACTATCAGCCCCCAGCTCACAATGTTGCATACCATCCTCAGTGACAGGTTTTATTTATCGATTTACATTTATTTATTGCCCTCGGGGGTTGCCATGAGCTCCAGCTTTTTGAGGTGACCGTGCATGGCAGTACTGACCTCGACGCTGTATCCTCAGACTCAGGGTGGTCTCATCCCAGCATGCTGCACGCTGCCAAGACTGGGACAAACATCCCAAGATTTTCCTATTGGCTTCATATAGTCCCTTCAATATATAGTAACTGTGGACCAGTCCCTGCTCTGAAGGAAAAGGACAGGGGAGATTTTTACACAATATTGCTATTTTTCTTACAAGAAATTCTTGATGGAGTCTTTTCCTAAGTGGGATGGGGAGGGAGGAGGGAAATCCGGGAGCAGGGGTAAGTTTACAATTCTTTCAACTGTCATTTTAAGTACTTTTTTTAAATTATTTATGCATTTCTACAAGTAAAAAATATTTGTTGTCAGTTTTAGAAATTTACTACACACTCCTTGAGGATTTTTTGCTATACACAGAATTAAAATCACCCTTTGCAAAATCTCCTCCTTAGTAAAATGCATATTAGTTGTCCATTGCTCTTCTTTCCTTTGAGGCACATCATCCCTAGAGAAGAAGTTGTTTTCTGCTGGCTGATTTCCTTCAGTGTTGCACAGTTAGATTTATCATTTTCCCTTTTTTTTTTTTTTGTTTTAGCAATTAGTTTCACTTTAGCAGTGCCCTCATAGTTTCAATCTATTTTTACAATGAAATTTTAAAGAAAAATTACAGAAATTCTAGGCCTGTGATATTTGAGAAAAGTGTTCTGGATCTCAATTTGGCTTTCTTTCTAAGGTGAAATAATACATAGGCAAAACTAATTTCTAAACATAAACAGTAGAGATATTTCCCCCTCACAAAATAGTTTAAAAACTTAAGATGGCATGCGTCTCACTGTGTCAAAAGACAGTTATTTTTCTCATTTCTCCTTTCTTAAGATGAGATACTAAATCAGACTCACAGTGAAAATAGCTGTGGATCCACTACTCTCTTCTTTAGGTCAAGAGTTCAATTCCTTTTCACAGAGTGTATTTACAGAAGGGTATCAGAATCTGCAAGTATGGTTTTGCTCCGAAATGCTGTTTCCAGTTTAGCTGATGGAAGACTTCAAAAACAGAGATGAAAAAATTATCATGAGCTCCAGACCTCGACCTGCAGGCATTGTGTACTGAGCAGTTGATTTTTTATGAAAGGTCATTTTGTCTTTGCCCTCAGTTTACCCTAAAGACAATACGGGTTATGTTTTTTGGCTCACAGAACCCTTTTTCTGCAGAAATATTGTAGTGATCCTGGGTACTGTTTAGGATTCTCAAAAAGTCAAAGTCAACCTGGACTGAGTTCTCTTCCCAGCACCCATGTTCTTAGGGAAAGGTTATACATATACATATACATATACATATACATATACATATACATATACATATACATATACATATACATATACATATACATATACATATACATATACATATACATATACATATACATATACATATACATGTGTTATCCAATACAGTTCTCTTCCAAGGCACTGGAGAAAGATATATCCAAATCTCACAGGGAAAAAAAAGTACAGCAATATCTTTAGGAAAGCATAATGGTGGAATTAAATTTTTTTATGTTTTACCGAGACTGGCCAGGACATTGTCCTCTTGCTAGGTCCTCCAAAACCTTTGGGGGAAAAAAGTCCTTCCATTGTGGGTAAAATATCCCTCTCTACACAGATAGTAAGTAACGCAAGGGTCACATTATGAGCAGGGATATAATAACAATAAAAATAATAGCAACAACCACAATGACAACAATCAGCTCTGCTGAACTTTTGACCATGCTCCAGTTTAAAGAGTTCTAAACTGCCAAGTGGCTTACCCTGGCTGCTGGTCTCCACTGATCACCCTTAGCAGCCATTGCAATTCTAGACTAGACTAGTTCAAGATGACTGTTCCTGTATATGTAAAATGATAAAACTGCCAAAATAGCATTGCCTCTTTTGTATGATTTGGGTGGGAGGAAAAAATCCCTTCATGTTTATTCAGCTTTATTTGACATAATTTTGTCAGCTCTTGGCTCCTCAAGGTGGCATTCCTGAATATTCGGGGTGCCCTGCTCACTTACCAACTCTCAGCCTCTGCTTATCTTCAGCCCTCAGATGTCTCATTGCATGCAGCACATGGAGCGGGTCTGCCCTACACTTTTCTTTTGTGAAGGGTAAACAGTCCCTAAATTTATAAATATAGTTTCCCAAACTTCATGGTTGTTTTTCTTGAAGGGAGTCACATCTGACTGTGCAAGACCTTGCAAACTCTTCGAAGAAAATTGTGAATTGCAATCACATGCACAATGGCTACATTTCAGTTTTATGTTTCTTCTGTGTGTCATTTTTAATTTTGGCTGCATTACTGCCATGCCAGGAAAACATGCCTTTGTCTTTTTCAGTCTGCATGACTGTGAGTGTGGGTGAGTGTGCATAGTTGGAGTGACAACCCACATGCTTACAAGATAGATAGACTTGTTAGCTAATCATCCTGGCTGGAAGGGGAGAGAGAGAAAGAGAGAGAGAGAGAGCAAGAGAACAGCAGCTGAGGTAACTGTGCAGGAATGCAGAGTACCCAGCACTGATGCCATGCTGAGTTTCAGTTCCCTACATAGACTCAGAAAACTAAAACTGCATATTACAATCATCATTAAGGTAGAAAAGATAGACCATAAGTCTTGGAAGGGCAGAATTCCCTTTCCTACATAAAGATGTGTTCAAGTTCAACTGTAGAATCCAAAACCCACTTCCCTACTTTCCTCTTTCACGCACTGTAGAGAAATCAGTAGATGCTTTTGAAGGTAGGTTTTCTTGTGTTGTTGTATTTTTTGAAGGGAGCTGCACACAATGCCTCCATAAACGAATCTAATATTTCAACATGAAGACTTAGGTGTTGCCTCTAATTAAAAGTTCATACCAAAAGTAGACACAGGAACATTTACCAGGAGGAGCAGAAGCTAAGCAAAGCTGAAGACAGTTAAGCCATAAGGGAGATGTTTTCATCCTACCCAACAAAGAGGCATGGGTGGATCTTGGGTACACCATGCTGACACCTTCTGAAAGGATATTTAGCATAGGTACTGTGTGTTTCAGATCATACAGCAACATGAGCTACACTGACATGAGGCTTATAAAGTCTCGAGGTCACAGTTCTCATTAACATGCAAATACCAGGGAAATTCAAGGGTGGGATAAACCCCAAAGGACTCCAAAGCATTCATGCAGCCTCCCAAGGGAGACAGTCACAAAGTGACAAATTTAGTTCTCAGCTCACCACATTGAATTGGACAGAGTTACCACCATAGCAGTTTGGTCCAATGTTTATACTTTTCTATTAAAGTTAAGAACAACATCCCTCCTTTTACAGCAGCAGCACAATCTCCGTGAATTATGTAAGGGTGGCAGTTTGCAAAACTGCTTTCAGTGGCTTCTCTTTCTCTCTGACTTTCTACTCTGTAAAAATATCCTACTATATAAATACGTTCACAGAGGCCTCATGGTTCCTTAAGCTTCTAAAAAATTTAATATTTCTCCAATGTTATTGCAATGTTATTGCAATGTTCCTGATGCAATAAAACCATATGCAGAGGAGAGGTTCTCCTAATCCATGCTGGGTTTTCTGGCTCTCTTAGGGCGGTGCAAAATTCAGCAGTTTCAAATGTCCAGACCTGTTCTGCATATGCCTGAAAAATGATGCTCAAGCAATTAAATGTTCCTAGAGAAAGGACAAGAGTTTTTCTCTTTGGGGGAATTTTTGACAACAACAGACTGATACTCCTCATGAAAGAGCCAACTTAGAGTTAAGTCTTGTGCAGTTTCATTCACAACTCTCTTCAAGCCACACAGCAATGACTAATATGACTAATAATGACTAGTGCTCCTGTACATGTAAAGTGATATATGAAACCAACATTGCTTCTGTTGTATGATTTAAGTGGGAGGAAAAAACCCTTCAGGTTTACTCAGCTTTATTTGACAGAATTTTGTCAGATGTTCCTAAGCTTGGGATTCTTGAATGCTCAGGGTTCCCCACTTACATACAACACCAAAGGTCTATGAAATAATACTGTCTTAGCCAAACGCCTAAAGATGAAAGTGTTTCTTGAAAACTAATAGAAATGGCATTTTGCCACAGGTAAAACCTAATTTTGGCTTCAAACAACATCTGTCTTCCTGCATCTTTGCTCAGGCCCACAGGTTGAGTTCAGGATTCAGGAAAAAAGTTGCAGCCTTTGCCTTTAAAGTCTCCTCTGACCTCTGCTCCACCACTACCTAAATGTCTGTTTGGATACAGCCCTATATGTTGAGATGGGTCAGTAGGCAAAGGAGGCTGAGAGCTGCTTGATCACCTTGCCAAAGTGACTTTTAGGTAGTGCAAAGTCTGCATCCCTGGGGTCTCTTCATCTTGTATAAGGTGGTATAACTCTAGCTGATGAAATTGAATGACACGGAAAAATACCTGGACTGGAACCTGGATCTCAAGAATTGACATTTGTATTTTTGTTAAACTTCTAAGTTGTAAGATATTTATACCTCTTCTTTTAACAGACCCACATCCTCCTCTTGGATGCATCCAAGCTTTTCACAGAGAGCAGTCCCTGGCCAATCACACCAAAACCAACCCTTTTCCTGATACACATATAGAACTTCACTTCCCATGTCTCTAAAAGATTTCTGATAATAGTTTTTTCCTTCATTTCTCCAAATAAAGTTTAACTATCTCTCCTCCTGTAGTTTAAGTGTGCCTGCATTAATCAGATACTACTTAAAATTATTACTCAGCTTTGGCATTAATAAGGTGGTTATAGTTGCTCTTTTTATTTCGTGAGTGCCAGTAGCAGGTATTAAATAATTATCAAAAGCATAGATTGAGCAGCAATATTTTTTCCTTAGTAGGTAGTATAGCCCTGCTTGAGTTCTAAAGTATAACTTAATCAGAATAAAAGGTTCTCCTTCCAGACTAAATTAATAGTGAAGGCTGAAATCCTCTTTTGGAAAAGTCATAATCATTGATATGATTATTGGACTCTTCCAATGATGCCTCTGCCTTTAGGAGCAAAGAGAATATGCATCTTCCTCTTTCACTCTACTGAGGAAGAAAGGATCTACAGAAGCAGATTGCAGGGAGTTGAGCAATCTCCTTGTCAGATATCTTTATACACTCTACCTGGGAACTCGATTCTTCCGTATTTCTGGAACATTTTTACTATGATTTTGACCACACATTTGCTATGTATCTATCTTCAGAACCTGAATTTTAAGCACTCAGTCTCTTAATAAGTTATATTGAAAACATACTGTTACTATTGTGCTAGAGACAGAAGTTCCCAAAGCTGCAAGTTTCTTAGGAGCTTCACATTTGGGAAGGATCCCTATGGGCTTGCCCTTTTCTGATACCCTTTTCTAGACATCTGCTCTTTGTCAGCAACAGAAAAAAAAATATTAGGCAGGATGGGCCTTAGTTTTTAACCTGTATGGTTACGTATTTTTGCTGAACTTTGTCCAAATAGCAAGCTATATTGCTCACTGTTCAAAATGAATGTAAATGGTGGAAAAGGTATTTATGAATGATCAGATATTGCTGCAACATTATCTGTAAGAAAGACAGATGGTAACATCTACATGAAATCAGAAAAGTCAGTAGCGATGAAGATACATTAACTAATCCATCCTGCCCATGTTCAGTGTAGGCTCTGATTTTTGTAGGGATTTTTCTGGTTTACTTTTAAAACTTGTTGTAATGCAGCATAGAAGGGTCCATCATTGATACATCTCATCTAATTGGTATCTTACAAAAATAACAAACACAAAGAAGTATTAAAATAAAAATACACCCCAAACAACTGTAAGCAACTGTAAGGACAATTTAACTTTCAGGAATAAGCAAAATTAGCATTATAATTTTTCTCTTTGGTTTAAACTATTTTTAATAACAGTTTAAGCACTAATAACTGCATCAAAGAGGGGCATAAGATTAGGTAAGAAAAAACATATATTAGACAAGAAAAAACGTATATTCTTAAATATTACCTGTGCTTTCTAACTGTGCATAGTCAATCTCTGCTACTTGGAAGCAGAAAGTCAGCAAGAAGTGCAAAAAAGGAGAAGGGCTGGTACTAAGACACTTGTAGCAGGGATGATTATTACAGGCAATTAAGCTACATAATTGCCCCAGGAGAGGAAATCATCTGCTGCTATGAAACAAAGAAACCTTAGTTTCTAGTAACAGCCCCTACCAGCTGATACCCTGCTGCTGTGAGAGGCTTTATGTAAGTATGTTTGGTAACCTCAATTGTGGGTTATATCCAGTTTTCATTTCAGTAAACCATATGCCTGTGGCAGATTAGAATGTTGTTGCAGAAGCTGAATCAGGTGGCTGCCTTCTTCTGCACTTATCAGTAATGGAAATTTTATCTCCAGCTTGTGGAAGGAACTGCTGCTTCTGAAGTTTCCCACTAGACTCCTGATACTCTTCATAGCTTAAGGGAGAAATGGGGAACTTGTCCACACTACACTTTGGGCAGACGAGCAATTGGCTCGGTGTAGATAAATCATCTGGGCAATGGAGAGCTCCGTGAGGCTGGTGCAGGAGCCCCTTCCCTTCCCGTGGGGCAGGAGGGTGAGTGGACCGGGTGGTTTGGCCACGCCAGGATCCCTGGGGCCGAAACACCCCCGAGGCCACTACACCTTCGGCTTCTCAGAGGGTGACAGCAGGGACATTACCTACCCCGTCCTGCTTTAACTTCATCCCCTGCCAAAGAACGCAACCAAATCTTACAGGCGGACCCCTGGAAAGCCTGGGGCAGCCTGCTCCTGGCCAGGGAAGCTGCACAGATGTGTCTGGAGCTGTGGGCTCTGCAGAGGCAGCAATACAGGATGTGGGCCTAAGGGGGAGAAATGCAGGTTTGAGAGGTGGGGAACCAGTTCTTGCAAAATGTCCTCAGCCAGCCAAGGCTTGCGCAGAAACGTCAGCACTTCTGGGAGCGGAGCATGCTCCAGCACCTTCTCTGCAGGGTCCTCCTGGATCTGGCCTGCATGGGTTTATTATCATAATTACGCTGCAATTTGCTTCAATGACACACCGCAGCAAGTTATTAGTAATTCAGGTGAAGGTACAGAAAGGCCAGTCAAATATTTACCTCATAAACAAAGCATCATGTTATTCTTCAGATCCATGTGGATGCCCACATTTAACTTGCGTGATACAGCAGGGCTCTAGCAACATCCACAAGCTCTGTGCCTGCTTTCTCCTGGATGCCTACCTTAAAAGCTGATTATGCACGCTGCCAGATTCTGTTTCTGAAGCTGAATCATTCAGAAATCCTTTATCCAAAGATGATTTTCTGGAGTATGTAATAACTTATGAGCACATGCAGCAGGCTTGGCACCGGACAGAACCTTGAGCTTCTCTCATCTATCTCGAAAACAGGTTTTGTAGATCTTGTAGGACCTGGTTATTTTCAAGAGTTCCAGTCCAGCTGGTTCAAATATTCGTTGTGGAGCCTCATATAAAGTATTCAGTCCTGCAATTATAGGTATAGGATGTGTCATTTTGCTACCAAACTCCAGTGACCATTTCCATACCTGATGCCTCCCAGTCAGCCATCTATCTACAGTTGCTCTCCTCTAAAGGAGAGTTTTACTGCTTCTGCATTCAGGCTGCGTAGAATACCACTAATCTCCTCTGGCAAACCAGATACAGAGCAACATGCATTTTGTAGTGGTTAGATATGGAATAATTAGGACACCAAAACTTTATTATATCATTGCTTTGAAAAGCTCCATGCCGTGTTACTTTTACCTGCTTGGTAAGCTGCTCTTGCACAACTCCTTCCTTTCTTGCTCGAATAAATTCAGTGCTACCTCATTGGCTCCTGCATGTCAGCTGCCAAATCATGAGCCTTGACACCAAGTGAACTGACAACTATTGAAAACACAACACAAGACAAATAGTTATTTGAAAATGCAGTCTAGAAGTACATGTAGAGGAGTTACAAGAGTTGAGAAACCCTTTGCATAGTTTTCTGAGGGTTGCTATTATTTTTCCACTAAGTGACCTGCTCCATGGGAACTGTGCAACACAGGCAGACCTTTATAGTACAGTGTCGAGTTTGTTGGTTTGTTTCTTCTATTGAAACAGGCAGGCTTGCTGAGAGAGGCAAACCAGGGAATTCCATTTTGCAGCAGTGCTCTAGTAGTAAGTTTTCTTCTGACAAAAAATGGAGCAGAGCACACAGAGACAAAATACAAACCTATTTATATAGTGTCAGATCTGAATCATTCTGCATCTTCTTCCTATGTGTATATGAACCAATGCTATGGGTGACAAACTATTTGCATACACCTACAAGGATATGTGTGCTATGTTTAGTTAAATGCAATGTTTCTCTTTTGGAAATGTGTCTGAATTATTTTACAAGTACAACTACCATGATTCAGTGCTATTTATCTATTTTTTTATTTAGCCACCCAGCTCCTCCAATGCTTCTCAGGGCTTATCTTTAAATTAGGAATTATTTTACATATTATACATATCTTGAAGAGAAGAAAAATATTATAAAATGCAAGATGTACCTTAGCACGGAGATAAAAACATACATATTTCCCAATTAAACAATACTTTCACGTGTGTTACAGGCCATGGAGAATGGCTATACACCTGAAAGCTGATTTAGATGTTATAAAAGCAAACAAGAAGCACTTTTACAATGTTATTTAAATCAAGAAACCAGAGTCAGCGATGGAAAACATCTCTTTCCAGAGAACCATGCAATCTACCTTTGCTATAAATTAGACTTGATAGCCAGATGGTTAGAGAGACCTGGAACAATGTCCGTCATCACATTTAATAGGCAGAAAGCATGCTTTTATTATCCATGGCCCCATAATACAATGAAAAGCACCTGTTTTTACACTTGTACAATACAGTCTGACTTCGTGAGGCCTGTGCAAGTGACTTATGCAAGGCTGAGCCTAGTATCAGTGGGAGCGAGTGATTCCAATCCCAGACAAGATAGGCTTTGTACAGCCCTTCTATCATTCCTCTGCAGGAGGTGTAGCTTCCAGATAAGATGGTCATTTAGTACAAACCATGCAGTACTTGTTGCTTTCGTCATCCTCAAACTGTTTGAAGAACTACAGAACATTTGTTTTTATAGCACTACAGAAGCAGAGCAGAATGTGAGACAGAGAGCATCTCTGCATTAGCAAAAAATGCAGCTATACTTCAGAAAAAGGGGAGCGCTTTATCATCCTTCCATTTTTAACCACATAGAGCTTAATTCCTCACATACCATAAACATTCCTTAAAAAGCACAGGAGCACCTACTGACATTATGCATTTTTTTTGTTGCATTAACTTCCGCATCTGGAAAAATAGCTTAGAGTAAGCAGGTTACTTTGAATACAGGTAGACACAAAGAACAGAAATGTTATACAAGACCAATTGTGGCACTGGTGTAAGATCCCACAGTCTCTCACTTGGTAGCTACAGTCTCCTATTAAGATGCATCACCTTGCACTTAATATATTTTTAAAACTGTTTGTGACATTGCTAGAACTTAATTCAGGGATTTAGATCTTTATGTAAGGTTTTCTCTTGGGGTATGGTCCTATTCATCCTTATGTTGTCTGGAAATCATCTGCAAGTATTTTGTACCATTGCACCTGTGTGGAAAGTCCAGCTGCACAATGCGTGGCAATTGCAGTGGGCAGGTTCCCCAGAGGGACAGCCCCTGCTTTGGCCAGCACAGGATTCATGCAGTGGCTGTCTGTCCTGCGGGGTGGCAGAGCAGCAGGGCGGGAGCACCAGGCATGGCTCACGAAGCCACCTGCTCCTCAGGCACAAAGGCATCAGGCCAGGCAAAGCTGTCCTGACGCTGCCAGTTGGGCAGTGCTGGCCTATTACAAAAACTACCTTTGGCAACCACTTCTAGAAATAGTCCCATTAATCATTCTTGCCTCAGAAACAATTAAATTCAGCAAGCTGCTGCCAAAGCAGATTTTTAACCCTGTTAATTCAAGAGCATGCAATTGTTTAAAACAAATTGGTATGTGTTTTACACTAAAATCACTTCTTTTGTGAAAAGTAGGCCAACGTACTTCTCTTCTTTGACTGCCAAGACTTGCCTATTTACTCTTAATCAGCAAATAATTGTACTGTACGTATCTCAAGTGTGGTCCCGTGAATGGAATGCACAATGGCAGCTGGAAAGCATTAGGTGGTCCCTTAGAGTATATCTTCTGGCTTGGTTTCTTCCAAGAGAAATCCTGTTTTCATGGTCCAATTCTGTTCTGCTGTGTGAACCAAAGCAGGCTAGCAGGAGAAGATCCACAGATTCATTCCAGCCACTTGTCTGATCCAGGCTAACACATTTAATGCAGCTGTGCCCTTACAGTACACATTCTTAAGCAGAGGAGCAAAGCCTCAATCTGGTTAGTAAGTTTATGGCTATAGAGCTAAATAAACTGATTGACTGGAGAGGTTTGGCTCTGGGCTCACAGTTGAGCATATTGGTATCTAAATGCACTTAGTACATGTCTTGTTTCTGAAATAGAAAATTTGAAACTTTGGGCCTTAGCTATTTATGCCTTTGAACAGAAGTTACTGAGCCCCATTGCTTCGTGCTGGCTTCAATGAGATGTGAAAGCTAGGTTGCTACAGCTTAGATACCCCCAAAAAGGGAATAGGATGCAAAACTCAAACTCCCCCCCTCTGAAAATATTTTAATTCAAGGTCTGGTGGGACAGAACCTCCTTGTGATATTAAAATTCATATTACATGTTCTTTGTTAAATTCTTTTACTATTTTGCAATGGATTATAATACATGCGACTTCCTACAAGGGTTGTAACAGCTTTTGTCAAAACAATAAATTTTAAAATGTGGATTTTTTCTTGACAGTTATAGCAGAAACAATATAAAAACAGAAACTAAACTTCATATTATTTTCTATAGCTATCTCTCCAATCCAGGGGATAAAAAGCAAGCAAACAAGCAAACAAAGAAACCAAACCAAAAAAAAAAAAAAAAAAAAAAACCAAAACAAACAAAAAAAATAGTTGAACTAACTAATTTTGAATTAGCAGTGTGTGTTGATACTAACATTGCAAAGTCATGATTTCAAAGTAAAGCCAGCTCTGCAGAGAGGATTATACACAGAGAAGGAAATAACTTTGTAATATTTTCAGGCTTAAAAAGAAAATAAGCATGGCAAAATAATCATATGCCAGTGCAATGAGAGACTGGAGGAAATATTACACCCACTATAACTGTGATGTATGTGTTGCTTCGTGGAGGCCTTCAAATGTCCATCGGTGGGACCTCCAAATGTAGCCATGGAAAGGGGTTTTAACCCTTTAAGTGCGGCGGAAATAAGATGCACAGCTACATAGTCGTCTTTCGTGACAGGAAGAAAGAGACAAGTTTATTCAGAAACACACTTGGTTTTATAGCATGACTCGCAACTCCAAGAGTAGAGAAAATGTGATTGGTTCAGAGAGAAGACACCCCATTCCCAGGGCCTGGTCACACACCACAACAGGTGTTCTATCTTGTTATTAATTCCTTTTTATTTTGACCAAATTATCACCCTGGGAGAAATTCTCCCTAGCCTTGAGCTGGACCAGCTTATCGGCTGGGAACAGAGCTGAAAAGCTCCAGCCTGGAATATTTTTCAGGCTGTAATTTTCTTACTTTCTCAATATGTGTCCCACATGTATGGGATCTGATCACACATTAAAGATAATGATACATTCAAACCAATATTTCACATACATTCCAATAGTCAGATTGTTGTGTATAACAATATCTTATTGCAGAACAATGGAGAATAATACAAATATTCACTTATTCAGTATTAAATAGTTATAAAAGAAGTATTAATGTAGGTTTTTCAACATCCTATTGTTGCATGTTCAGACTTTACTAAGTGAGTAAGTCAAAGCTGCCATGATGAAATGCATTACGAATAAGCAGGAATGAAAAGCAGTTTTCGTTAAAACCTGCAGCAAGAATGGGCCTGGTGAAGTGCAAGTACTGTCTGTACAGCTCCATCCCCCCACCAGCCTGGGATTCTGCTGCTTTGCAGTGAATGAAGTCTTGTGGATGCATAGTCATGAGCCCAGCTGTCCACAATGTGTTCCTCTACAAGGAATACAATGATCACATATCCTTCTCCACACATCTCTCTTGCACACACATGTGATGGCATTTTCTTCCACTTGTAAGATACTGTCTGCATACCTGCCATGTTCTAACATGGGCGCACACTGCTCTTTCTTCCTGATGTCAGGGGATCAGAGAGCTGGCGTAAATAGATTGGTTGAGATGAGCCAGGTCTGACTTATGTGTCAGACAGCACTGCTCTGGCATGTTTCTGGCACTAGCAATTTTGCAAAGATCTCCTTACAGAACATGCATTAATTCAAACAGCCTCCACCCCTAACTAAAACTCCACCAGTCTGCAGAAATCTAAGCTCCTTCCCTGAGCATCCAGAGCTATAAACATTGTTTATATCATCTAGCATATGCACAGATTTTATGCAAGCTTTATTTTGTGCAGTAGTTTGCCTTCCTCTTTATAATACTCCCTTTATTATCTTCCTTTTTGTGTTTTCTACTCCACAGAAAAAGAGGAAACATTGTTTACAACAACTGTGTGCTAGTCTTCATACATATATCCTGATAAGATGATAATGCAGTTAATACAGCACAAAATAAAACTGTCAAGCATCTGAAGAGATCACTATCTATAACCACAAAGAAAGAAAGGTAAAGTGATGCACAGAAGTGTAACAGGAAGAAAACACCATTAAGAGAAGGAAACCACATATGAAGGGAAATTCCTGTCAGTCGTTACCATTAGGTGGTGAAATAGGAACAGAGAAAGAATGCAAATTTATTGCTCAAAAAAAAGAAATTAAACTTCATGCATCACTTTGTTAAAAAATGTACCTAGAAATATAGTCAACACACAACACCAAAGCTGATGATGACAATATTGAAATACATGTTTTTTATTACCTAATAGCACACAAGTGAAGAGTTTGATGCAAAGCAAAGTAAAGACAGAAGCACCACCACTCTGTAACTCCACTCCATGTCCTGCACCTTGTGCCATGTCCCTCAGCTGGTCATGTCCTGAAGAACCACCTTTATTATTAACATCTATTCACTTCAGTCTCCTCCCCAGAGCCCCTTGATATGGCCACCATGGAACAGCACAAGCCAGCCTGCACAGACTAGGCAAAACAGTTGGGAGGGGGACACCTTGGCAGAGCTCCCAGCAGTTCTGGAAACCCATAGTACCTCTCTCCTGGGAAGGCAAAATACCCAGTGCATATTGCCCACAGACACAAGAGACTAGTGTCCCAACCTTCAGATCTCCCAGGTACTGGACACCTGATGAGCCAACCATCTCTGGACCAGCTGTCCCCACTACAGTCAATAATACCCAAGCCTACTCTCTATCTTTAACAAATGTATAGTTGCTCTTTGTGCAGTTATATATCGGAGCATGTGAAAATGCAGATACCAGCTGCTGAATTTTTGCTACATTAAGTAGCGTTGATCATTACAGATACTTGCAACAGCACATAACTTGCACGTCAGAACTGCCTTTGGTTGCAGTGCTGTATTAATAACATTTGCAGGCGAACTCAGTTTTGTTCAATTTGCATTACAGCGTTTCTGCAGTGATCAAGAAGGGATTTCAGGAGAATTGTATAGGTCACTAAAATTAGAAATCGTGTACCTCTCATGGGGCACAGCTTATAGTTTATGAGGCTGAAGGAGAAGGTTGTCCTCCCATCTTTCATGAGACTAGAGGAAACATGCTCACAAGGATATTTTGGTGTTGCCCCACTAATTTCATTGTTTGCTGCATAGTATACTCCTTCCATAAAAGCTGAAAAGTTGAATTCCCACCAGATACCACTATCTGTGCCTACCGTCTCAGTCAACAGACCAGTTAAACTTACTCTTTGCTGTACTTTAATGATTTATATAATTGCATACATGCGTGAGAACTTCCTTTAGTCTTCTCAGGCTTGTTTAAAAGGCTGTAAAGTACTGCTTACACTTCACATGAAAGTTGATTTCAGGACAGTCCACTTTAATCTGTTCTTGGCTCTGAGTACTGATTAGGCCTCAAGCAAAGAACAGAAATATGTTTCTTGGCTGCAAAATGAAGAAACCTGCATTTGCTAAGAGAAAAATATAAAAATGTCTAATAAAGGGACCCACACTTGATATGTTCTCTGTATCAAGGCAACTGCCTTAAAGGCAGTTTCTGTTATCACAGCTGCTAGAGCTGTTTATTCTCTTGCTTCTCCATGTGACTTTTCTTAAAGTCCTAGACAGACACCAGTTGCTGAGCGCAGGTTAAGTAGAAAAACAGGCTGTGCAGAAACTCCCGTGTCTTAAGTGCAAAAACGAAGATTCACAGAGGTCTGAGGCCCCCATAGTGTTTACTTCAGCCTAAGCTCTGGTTATGCCAGAGGCAGCCTAGAGTCTCTCATGACACAGTAACAAAAGCCAAACACTGCTAGCTACCTCCTGTACAAGGAAGCATATTCCAGGAATGCTGGGGCTGAATTTGAACTTCCCTTATCAGGAACAATGAAACTGAGAGCAAGCAGCTTCCTTGCTCAAGTGGAAATGACCACTTTTCAGCAAGTGCTACTGTCAATCACTGCAAGCCAGCCCAGAGGAAATGCAATTGTGATAACTGAGTGGTTTTAGTGCCTATAAAGGAAGTGAGTAGTTTAGCTTTCTTGCTCTGTGGAGAGAGGATTATTACTGTGCCATTTTAATGTCAAGTCCTGGAGCACATGCATAGTTTGTGCACAAAAAATGGGGTTATGTTTTCCCTTTTAACACAGGGCCAAATCAACCCACCCATATTAACTTTTCATGACAGGATCTCTATAAAAGGCCACACCATCCTTAAATTGTTTTGGACTTAATTTGATGTTGTCATGCAATTAGGTTTCACAAAATTGGCTTCTGGACTGACAGCTTCTATTGTTACAGCATATGGCAATCAGAGAGCAGCCTGTGGCAGATGTGATGTTTATTCACCATTTGCTAGTTTTAGATTTAATGATGTCATTCTAATCAAAGCAAATGTTAGATGTGTTTGACATCTAAGGAGTTTTACAGCCCCCCCATAATGCCTAAGCTGCTTCTGTCAAGTGGAAACACGTCAGCTCTGAATGCATCTAAGTCATATTAAAGAATCGATGCAATTTACTGGAGGTCTGTATTCCAGAAATCCATGTTTCTAGCATGCATTGTGTTCCTCCAGCAGACTACAAAGACCTCCTATTACAATAAGTGAGCTCATTAGGCATGCGACTCCGTAGTCTTGCAAGCTGTTGCGATAAGCAGCTGTTGCAAGAGGGTAAAAGGTTGAATTATCAACTTGGACAGCACAGCACTTCATTCAGCCAGCCCAGGAAAGTGTTTGAGCAATAACTCCATTACTGTGGAGTATATCTTTGACTACAGCACACAAGCAAAACATCAGTGGCATTTCAGTGACATGCTTTCCCACACCCAGCAAGCAAGACACCCCCAGAAATTAATTGTCAAAAATTTATTATGAAAGCTTCAATAGCAGCAAATATTTCAATAAAAGTTATTGCAGTACTAAAACAGATATGCAGAGTGACCCAAGAGGCCTGTTGAAGTCTGTCTGCTTTGGAATATCTGCATTTGTCTTAGTAACCAATCCCCAATACTCCATAAATATTGATACTTCTCCTGTGTTTTGCAGACAGCACCAACAGTTCCTAGTTACAGTACTCTATCCAGTCCTTCTGGAAAGTTTTGGCCCACTCCCCTCAACTTTCCCTCTCCCTTCTGAAACAGCTCCACACAGCCAAACTTGCAATACTTTCAGTTCCATGGTATGTCAGCCTCTCCACGGTTGCAGCCTACTGAGGCTCACTGGTGAGATGAGCTGTTTTCCTCTTTCTCCTCTGTAAGAGCCCACTGCATGCCAGTCTGAGTGACTTTAATCCAGTCTCTTGACCAGGCTAATCCATGGAATCAGCAGCTTGTTGCACATTTTGGTGAATGCACAGCACGTTGAGAATGCAACAAAGGTTTCAGCCTCCCCAGTGCACCAGGTGACCATCACTCAGGCAGGGTGATAGTTGGCACCCAGTCATTGACATTTCGGCTCTCTTCGCAAAACAAGTTCAGCTTCTCCAGAGCTGGGTCCTTCCAGCCTTCTTCATTCGGGTTCTGCAAGAAAGAAAAAAGTTGCACACCATGAGTGCTGCCCGCCAGCTGAGGTCATCACAATATTTACAGAAGCATTAGCTTAGAACTGGAGGCACTTCCAGACAGTTTCTGTCCTAACACAGACAAGACAGGAAGCAGAGATGCTGCCCTTGCGGACAGCGGAGGAAATCCAGTTACGAGAAGTTCTGCCTCCTCCTACTACTACTCAGCTGACTCGCTGCGTGCCAAGTGCTCTATCTGTGCCCAGCAGAGGACTCGACCACCCGCAGCGGGAGAAGGGGCGGCCCTCGGCCGTGCGGGGCAGAGCCGGCATTGCCGGCGGGACAGCGCTGGCCGCCCGCAGGACACCCACCGTGATGAGGATGCAGTGCAGATCCCGCGGCTCCCCGGAGTCCTCGCTGGGCCCCACGATGGCCGCCAGCTTGGCCACGTCGTTCACTCGCACGATGTCGATATCGTTCTCGCAGCAGAAGGCTTGGATCAGAGTGAAGTGGATCTGCAGGGCGATGTCTCCCTCGTCCTCCTGGTCCGCGGCCAGCACGCAGAACGCGACATTGTCGGGGTCGCTGTAAGAGGGGAGCAGCCTGATGAGTCCCGCGGTCGGCGCCGGCCGCCCCGCAGCCCCGCCGGGCTGACTTACACGCTCTCCCTAACCCCGCCGTTCTACTTACACATTCATCAGCTTGGCCGACTCGTAGACGCCGGCGGTGAGGCAGCCTCGGCGCTGCGCCGACACCAGCAGCTCGTGGAGGGCCGTGCCGGCGCCCTGCATCCTGCGGGCCGGGAGAGGACACAGGGTCAGTACGGTGCCAACACCACCGCGACCGCCGCCGCCCCAAAACCGCCCACCATCCGCTTTCCTCGGCTCCCCGGTGCCCACCCGCACGTACCAGTCGTGGCCCGCAGGCATGGGCTGCTGTCCGTGGATCTCCTCCAGAGTCATAGCAGTTAGTCCCCACAGCGCGGCGGCGGCTCCCTCAGCCCTCCCTTTGCGCACCCCGTGAGAGCTCTGAAGCAACACCCGATCGGCGTGCGCTACTTATAGCCCTCGCGGGCGCCTCCCGGCCTCCCATTGGCCGGCGGGGGAGAAAGGGGCGGCTTTATTATGCTAATCGGCGCGCGCCGGAGAGGAAGCTCGGGCGGGGGGCGGCGGGCGGCAAAGAACGGCTCGTGCCGGGAGGCCACGTGGGGCGGGGACGGGGGGGGCGCGCAGGCACGCGCCGGCCCGGGACAGCCAGTGGTGCCAGCGGTGCCCCTGGACACCGCTCGCAGGGGAAAGAAAGGGGAAAAAAAAATAAATAAAAGAAACAAAAGATTTTATTAGTATGGTTTCTGCAAATGTGAATGCCGCGATGGGACAGCCCCACCAGGGCGGAGGACAGCTCTGTAGAGAAAGTCCTGGGGCTGCACTGGGCACTCACCTGGTGATGCTCTGCATGGCCCCGGCTGCAGAAAAGCCTCCCCCCCCCCCCCCCCCCCCGTGCCCTTGTCTGTAAGAACAGGAGCATGGCCAGCCGGCCGAGGGAGGTGATAATCCCCCTCTCTCAGCACTCACGGGACAACAGCAATGTGGTTTGTCCGGTTTGGGCTCCCCCAGCAGGGGAAACACATCGATAAACTGGAGCAAGTGCAGGTGAGGGCACCGAGGTGTCCAGAGCTGCGGCGCTGTTCTGCTCTGCAGGCTGAGGGACCAGGGCCAGCTCAGCCTGGGGAAGGCAAACTGCAAAACCCAAAGTTTGGACGCCAAACTGCAGTCCTCAAAACCTGTGGAGTGATCATGGAGAAGATAACACCAGGGTCTTCACAGCAATGCCTAGTGGGAAGGCAGGAGACAATGAAACTAAAGTGAATCAAGAGGCTCAGATCGGGTGTAAGAAAAACCCTTTCTCCCAGAGAAGAGTCCAGCAGCGGAGCAGGCTCCCTCTCCAGGGAGCCTGTGTAGATTTCATCCTTGCAGGATTGCAAGCTACGATGTAGATCTGTTCTGAGGTCACTGGTAATCTTTCTGCAGGCTGTACTGGCCTACGATCCTGGGGAGAGGGTGGGGGGGGGTGAGAGCGAACGGATTTTTCTTTATTTTTTTTTCAGTCGGGCTTTATTAAAAGTAGCTGCAATTTGGACAGTGTATCCCTTCATAACCAACTCAGAGTGAAACGACTGTGATTGCTGAACACAGATTTGTCAGCATTTTGTCAGGTTTTGAACTCAGATTTATAAGCAAACCAATTTTCCCGCTGTGAATGAGCACAGTCTAAATATTAAAAGGCAAATCACTTTTCACGTCCCTTCAGCGTCTGACACGCTTAGGCTTAAGCTCGCAGTTAGCGCTTGTCTCCACCGAGTCACCGCTTCAGCGCAGCCCCGAGCGGTTTCACAGAGGTTGTGGAGAGCCACCTTGGGGTAACCTGTGCTACTGCGACCTGTCCGCACCGACTCCAGCGGGCTGCACAGACAGACCCCTCTCACTTGTCATCCTTGCTGTTCTCTAGCCTGCAGCTGCACCGTCCTCGCTCGAATGGGTCGGAACCCGGGAATGTCATTTCCAGTACTTCTCTGGGAGTCCTGGATGAAGCAGGTCTTATCTGGGACTGTATATGCTATATTCTGCTCAGTAGTTTCAGTCTCTTTGAGCACCAGTTTCCAAAATGTTCTCAAACTGAGCCACTTTAATGAGCTCCTGTGTTTCTATTTCCAGTTGTTTCTAGTTAGTGCCCCGGTGACACTACAGGTGACAGCATTCGACCTGGCAGTAATCACTTAGTGAGTTTCCATTTTAAACTAGTGACAACATAGGCATGATGTCTGCCAAATACATCCAGACTCTCTAAGAACATTTCTCTGATATCTACAGAGCTGTCAGTACTGTGGAGAAAACTCTTCATTGTAAACACCAATTCTCAAGCATAAGAATCCTTCTTACCCTTCTAACATGCAAAGGCATTCTTGACTTGGAAACCAAACCAGTGACCTGTCAGTCTGAATTTGCTTGAGAAGGCCAGAAATTCTTAGTTTGCTTTCTTTAAAAAAGATGTGAGAAGCTTCCAGAAAATTATCTCCTGGCCTGTATTCAAGTGCAATTGTCTCCACTTGCTGGAATTAGCACTCTATAGATAGGATGTACCGTTCATTCCCAAAACATAAAAGCCCTTCATACATCTGCCTCCTTTTTTTCTTTATTTTTTTTCTCTTGAAATATATAAATGGGGATGAATGAAGAAGAGTAGCTTGAATGGTAAGACACATTAAATGGTATGTCTCTGAGAAGTATTCAAGGGCCTGTTTCTGATGAAATAAGTGGGAAATACAGAACTGACTCACAGCTTTGAAAGAGGCGGATATCAGCTATGACTTTGATTACTTTCTCATTACAGTAAAAGTTACTTAAAATGGATCCGAATTAGTAAGCCAAAGTAACTCAGAGTGGAGAACAGTGCATATGCAATAGTAAAATATACATAATAGTCTAGATAATAAAGTGATATATGGAATCATATTAGTACCTTAATCCTTTTTCAATCCGATGTGCAAGCTTCCAGTTTCAGCTTAATGATGCAGCACCCTGGAATTAGGGCTTCTTGACACTTTTCAGCTTGCCCCATTATTCCTGGGTCTCCTAGCACAGATGGTGCTGAAGGCTGTGAAGCATTCATTACTAGATACTTGATCCAGCTTATTTCAAACCATAGTCTCAACACCAGGCTTCTGACGCAGAAGAGGTGTAGAAAGGAGAAAGGAGAGCTGTGCAAGCCCAAGGTCTCATCCCTGGTTTGAAGGCATCAGCTCTGCAGATGTGATACCTTTGACACCTAATAAGCAAGTTGAACTTTAGCAAAGTCTTTTCCTCCCATGTTTTTAATACATTTAACAGGTGGGGACAGATGTTCGGCGGATCAACTCAAAATCGTCCTGTAGGTCAAGGTGGAGATGGGGGACAGCGAGGAACAGCACTCAGACGTGAGTGGGTGGATTCTGCCGTCGCTGCCGACAGCCCAGGTGTAAGCAGGCCTGTGCCGCTTGCCCGTGCTGCGCACAGCTCGGCTCGGCTCGGTGCAGACCCAGCCCGGGAGCGCTGCGCTGCCGCTGCCGCCCGGCGCCGAGCCCGCAGCGCAGCCTGCGCTGACCTCTCGTGGGCACCCGGCGGATCGCTGCTGCTCCGAGCAGACACCGACAGCCCCGCGGGGCCCTCTCCTGCCCCCGCGTACGGAACGCTCGCAGTGGAGACACGGGGAAGGAAAATATTAAAAGGAAAAAAAAGCACAAACAACAGTCAACCACCCAAACAAAAAATAGACTTTGATGATCCTGCACAAAGAAATCCCCTAAAGTGTGTTAGTTGATCCATAGAGGTGCTCGAGGGTAGGAAGGCTCTACCGAGACCTGGACAGGCTCCATCAGTGTGCCAAGCACAACTGCATGAGGCTCAATAAGGCAAAGTGCTGGGTTCTGCATTTTAGTCTCAGCAAACCCATGCAGAGCTGGGGGAGAGAGCTGCTTGGCAAAAAGGGACTTCGGTGTGCTCGTTGAGAGCCAGCTCAGTGTGACCCACTGTGTGTCCAGGTGGCCAAGAAAGCCAATGGCATCTTGGCCTGAACCAAGGGATGTGGTCATCCTCCAGTACTTGACATTGCTGAGGCTGCACCTCAAGTCCAGTTTTGGCCCCCTCACGCCTCCAGGACACTGAGGTGGTGGAGCTTGTCCACTGAAAGTCAACATGAGAGGACTAGAAAACATGTCTTGTGAGAAATGGCAGAGGGAGCTGGGTTTGTTTAGTCATGAGAAGAGGAGGCTCAGGGGGGACTCTCTGCATTTCCACGAAAGAAGGCTGTAGTGAGGTGGGGATCAGTCTCTTCTACTGTGCCTGCAGTGAGAGGATCAGAGGAAATGGCTGGGACAGGAGAATCAGATTAGATATTAGGGAAAAAAAATCACTGTTAGGGTGGTCAGGCATTGGAATAAGTTCCCCAGGGAACTTAACTCCCCAGGTGGAGTCACCATCCCTGAAGCTACTTGGGAGGCATCTGTATCTCATGCTGGGTAATGTGGTTTAGATTTACAGTGGTAGTGTTGAGTTGGTTATACTGGATGATCTTAGAGGCCCCTTCCAACCTTGATGGTTGTATGGTTCTAAACCAGCCCCCTAGTATAAAAAGTGAGTGATGGAGTAAGGGGCAAATAATAGTATATTCAATCCCAACAAATGTAACAGATAAAAGTGCAAGAACGTGTTGCAGAATTTAACAGATAAAAGTGTAAAAGGATTACACGCCTGTATAGCTGATAGCAAACACAACTTGTGTCATTTTGCAGAGAAAATAACAGCGTGTCTCCAGCTGAAGTGCAGCAGTCACAGACATTATGTCTTGGCCTAAGCAAGAGGAGACTCAAACCTTCCACACCAGAAAAGGCTTGCAAGCCATGGTAATGGACACCCCAGCTGTGGGGCCCCTACACTGTGCTCACCTGCCTAGTGCTCCCCTGGCTTGTGCTGCACATCCAGACTTTTCCATCATACTCTCTTTACCAAGATAGACCAGTCCTTTCAGTTCAGATGGAGTACTGCCTCCTCAAAGTCTTTCCAAACCCATCAGAATTCCTCCCTCTCTCACTCCAGTCCTCCATCCAGTTCTCTTCCTGTGCAGACCTACTGTAATCACCCAGCAAGCTTCTTTCTCCAGGTGCAATATCTCATAAAATAAAAACCAAATCTAAAACCTTTCTGCTGAACACAAGTTTTAGAAGGCTCTACAAATCCTCTGCTTAAATTCTAACTGATTTCATGTTTCCAGCAGATCAACATGTCACCCCTCATATACTTTCTTTCCATTGAACTTGACAAAGATACTGCTGAGCTCCATGCCTCATAAACCAGGTAGCATCCTCTGTACATAGACTTTGGTCTTGGCTAGTGTCACTTCTGTGGCAAAAGTGTCACAGAATAAACATCCACAATCTGTAGGCAACAGGGATGTTTAAGTTACTGAGAAAGCAGTGAAGTAAGGCTTTGCATAACTTCTTCTTAAAAAAAAACCAAAAAACCAAACAAAACAACAAAAACCCCTCCAAAACAAAACAAAACAGAACAAAACAAAACAAAACAAAACAAAACAAAACAAAATTAAAAAATCCCTGCATATCCTAGTTAATAAAGAAAGCTGTGGTAATAGAAGCAGCAGTCTTCTCAATTAAGTGTTCTACTGTTTAGTTAAAAAATTTTGAGTATTCTTACAAATATAACTGAAATGTTATAGAATGGAGAGGGCTTAATTTTTTGCATAGACCTGATTACTACAGAATGTTGTGCAGATGAGCACAGAGCCCTCATTCTGGCACAAATTTTGAGTGTTTGAGTTTTTGTACTTCAAAACACAGTGCTCTTTTCCCCAGCAGGTTTGCTTTCACTGAAATGCTTAAATGGAAATATTTAGCAAGTTCAAGCCTTATTCCTCTACATAAATGATCTATTTAGTGTGTAGATTCCTATATAGCATTTATCTAGCCATGTGATCCCTCAATAGTCACATATAGAACTATATAATCATTTAGGTTGGAAAAGACCTTTAAGATTGTCAAGTTGAACCATTTACCCAGCACTGTCACGTTCATCACTAAACCATGTCCCTAAGTGCCACATACACACATCTTTTAAATACTTCCAGGGATGGTGGCTCAAGCACTTCCTTGGGCAGCTTATTCCAGTGCCTGACAACCCTTCTGGTGAACAAATTTCTCCTAATACCCAATCTAAACCTCCTTTGGCACAACTTGAGGCAGTTTCTTCTTGTCCTAGCACTTGTTACCTGGGAGAAGAGACAGACCCCCACTTGGCTACAGCCTCCTTTTAGGCAGTTGTACTGTGTTAAGGTCTGCCCTGAGCACCCCCAGTTTCCTCAGCTGCTCCTCAGAGGACTTGTCCTCCTCTTTTCCAGCTCTATTTCCTTTCTCTGGACACACTCCCAACACCTCAACGTCATTCTTGCAGTAGCGCTGCATATTTGAGTTTCATATTTTGAACAAGACCATCTCCACCAGGAGTGACTAATGGAGTTGCAGACAGGAGATATTTTTATTTTCATGCTTATCTCCACTGTTACACTACTGAGACACCCACTCTAATATGCATTAAAAAGAAAGTAAAAAGGCAAACACTCAGACTACGGTGAGCTGCCAGTGTCTGGACAGCTTCCCCCGCAGCCCTGTGCTAAAATCTGCATAATTCACATCCTACTGGAGCTGAGAAGGTCAGTCCAAAGCAGTAAAGCAGTTTGTGGAGGATAGCTGATATGATGTCAGGGAACCTTCTGCAACACCCCAGCTCAGGAGTCTCTCAGAAACACTGGCAGGCATGACAATTTTTTTTTTCTTTTCTTTTTGTTTTTCATTAAGAACTGCTGAAAGTCAGGTTTTCTTGGCAATGCTTTCTTTCTGTCAGATCAGAATTTTATCAGGGAAAGTTTTTCAGGATTCTCTCCCGGGACTTCTGTGTGTCTCCATGTCCAGCAACCGAAACCTTATTGTGCATTCACAGCAGCTCTGACTAGCTGCTGTGTGGCTGGTAATCCTAGACACATTCACAGCCCATATGCACTACGGCTGCGTAACACCCAGCTCAGTAAATCCTATGTTTTCTGGCCAAATTGGACAGATTGTGCACTCATGTTCAACTGAAGCATGTGTGCCAGGAAGTCTGCAGTGTTAGATTTACTATTCTTGAGCACACACCTTCTCCAGGAATGCCTGGAAATCATAATTAATAGGATGGCTTCGGATGGAAGGTTAGAAAATTACGTGACACAAAAAATTATATTCAAGCCAGAAGAAAGGAGGGCAAATCAAAAATCCCAGATTCTGTCTCTCCATTCACTCAGCACTCTTCCAGATGCTGCCAATAATAATCTCAAGTAAGGCTCAGTTATAAATAAAAATAGGCATTTCTTATACTGTAGCTGTTTTTCATACCAACTTACCTTAATTCCTTAATTTTTTTCTGCCATATCTGCTAATGCCTGCATACAGGCCCCTCTCCCCCAGCAGAATAAAACTGCTGAAAAACAGTCTTGTTTTGCTATCTCTCCAGTCCAACCAGATGATATTAAAAAGAGATTTGAATGATGATGTTGGTTTTCCCAGTGAATGGCTCCATACAATGCCAAAGTGAATTTTTTAACAGCTGAACATAACTTAGCCAGCAATTTTTTTGTTGTGTACTGATATTCTGTAGAGATACCCAGAAAAGTTAAAAATCAAGTGCTTAAGAAGATCACTGAAGGGCTGTGTGTTTGTTGAAGGGAAAAAGAGCAAAATCATCCCTTAACCCAAGTGCTGTCATAATTATTCATTTCACCAGGTAATTCTGCAGCATGAAGAAATGTAATTCACAAAGAAGGCAGATCATAGAATGGTTTGGTTTGGTTTGGAAGGGACCTTTGACACAATCTAGTTCCATTCCCCCTGCCATGGGCAAGGACATCTTTCATTAGTCCAGTTTATTGAAAGCTCCATTCAGCCTGGCCTTGAATTAGGTAACCTGTTTCAGTGCTTCACCACCCTCATAGTAAATAGTTTCTTCCATATATCTAACCTAAATTTCCCCTCTTTCGGTCTGAACCCATTACTCTCTGTCCTATCAGTATGCCTCCTGACAAAGGATCCCTTCTCCTGTATTCCCCATCATATACAGGGAGGTTCCTATGGGGTGTCCATACAACCTTCTCTTCTCCAGGATGAGCAGCCCCAACTTCCTCATCCTGTCTTTGCAGGGGAGGTGCTCCTGTCCTCTGATCATCTTGGTGTCCCTCCTCTGGACTCACTCCAGCAGCCCCACATCCTTCCTGTGCAGGGACCCCAGAGCTGGGTGCAGGGTTCCAGCTGGGGTCTCACCAGAGCAGAGCAGAGGGGCAGAATCCCCTCCCTCCCCTGCTGCCCACACGGCTTTGGATGCAGCCCAGGACACGTTTGGCTTTCTGGGCTGGGAGTGCCCATGGCTGGGTCATGTCCAGCCTCTCACCCACCAGCACCCCCAAATCCTTCTCACAGGGCTGCTCTGCATCACTTTTCTGCCAGACCTTTGGGGTGACTTAGTCTGGTAAAAAGGAGGCTCATGAGAAACATTATTGCTCTCTACAACTGCCTGAAAGGAGGTGGTAGCAAGGTGGGGATCAGCTTCTTTGAAAGGCTTCTCTCATGAGAAGAAATGGCCTCAAGTAGCTGGGGAAAGTTTAGGTTGGACATCAGGAGACATTTCTTCACAGAATATCCTGAGCTGGAAGGGACCTTCAAGGATAATCCAGCTCTTAAATGAATGGCCCATACTGGGATTGAACCCACAATCTTGGTATTATAAGTGCCATGCTCCAATCAGATAAGCTAAACTCAGGGTAGAAAGAGTTGTTCAACATTGAAATTGGCTGCCCAGGGAGATGGTGGAATCACCATGGACGTGTTCAAGAAATTACTAGATGTAGCACTTAGTGCTGTGGTCTAGTTGACAGGGTGGTGATCAGTTAAAGGTTAGATTCAATGGTCTTGGACCTCTTTTCCAGCCTAATTGATTCTGTGTGATTCTGTAACTTGCAGATATGCTGCCCTATGTCAAGAGAATCCCATATCCCAGAGAGACGCACCTGTCTGAGCAAAAACTCTGACTCTTTGTTAATACTTTGATGTCTTCTGTTTTAGGTCAACGGGCAACTGGAGAATGAAAATTCACATGGTCAGTCTAGACCCTTCATGTGTAACTCTGAATTTTTCCATATGCTTTTTCTTGCCTTTAAAAAGAAAATCTATGAAACTGGCTTTTATCTAAACAGGGAAGAAATGACATCTGATGGGGGCAGGGCTACCTTCTCTTCACGCTTTTCCTTAAAACAAATAAAAGGTAAGAACATCAAAAATTTTACAGACCTCAGTTATTTGCTGAGATATCTTTTCACTGCCAATTTTCCTTGCTCATAAGCAACATCAAATCACAACATTTGTATCCAACAATCCTTGTGACAGTAAAAATATAAAAAGCTTCAAATTAGAAAAAGGACAAACTTTTTCTTTCCTTTTCACCCACAAAGATGAGCAGAGCTATTTTCTTTAGATATAAAGAAGCACATTAATTAAACTATTGTGTAATGGTGTCTAAAAGTTCAGACTTCCTCTTCAAGACCTTTTTAATCAAATGCTCCAAGTATCATAGTGAGAAGTGAGCCATGAATGACCCCATAAAGTGAAATTCAGTTGCACTCTTTGATGGATAAGGTTACAAAAAGTAAGCCGTGACTGTTGATGAATGTGCAGAAATACAACATTCAGATGCAGTTTAACACTGTAAGGGACAAAAGGCGAGTGAAGAGTTATTGAGTATGAAGTAACTGCAGGACTATTATTCCTCTATATCACATTTTACTAGTTAATTGTCCATCTTGAAATTCACTGAGATAGCTTTAACAAGTTTAATTAAATCTTGTGTGTGCCACCTGGCTAAGTTGTCACTGTTGCTATGTTACTTTTTACTTTTTCATGTTGCAATGTTTAATTCCTTGTCATTTTCTCATATAGACTGATATCACAGTTACAGAGTATGGGATTTTAGTTCAAATCTAAATTACAGGTTTCCACTTAGACCCACTTCTGGTGTGGGGAAAGTGTGGCACAGATGGTGTACATAAGAAGTGGGGTGGCAGGTACCCTACTCTTGAGGCATTGCTCAGATCAGTTACTGTCTGGGGCATGGGTATGACACTGTTTTCAGAAATATCCAAAACTTCTCTGATTCCAGTCAGTTTGCATATGACCCTGGACATCAAGTAGACACTCTTACTAACAATTAAAAATTCAGTATCCATACTGACAGCATAAGTTCTACCAGCTGTGAACCAGAACACAGCTTCCTCAGTTCCAGCTACCTCTCATAAGCAGTAGAAGCAGAGTGTCTGAGCAGGACTCTCTCAAGTGCAACACATACTGGGGTATGGTGAGGAGTGGAGCTCCCAACTTGTAATGCCTGAAGAGAGAGGATGTCAAGCATGGCCTGTGGCAGTGGCATGTAGTTTCCACCAAAGATATACCCAGAGAGAGCTTCTGACAGCCCTGGGAATGGAAACTGGGATGTAGGACAACACTGAGCAAAATTTTTTCTGCCCAGTTCAGAACACAGGGGCAGAAGCAAGAGCTCTGCCCCTGGTCCAGTGTTTGCCCAGGAAGAACAGCTGCAGTCCAGTTTTAAAGATGCAGACTGTGCACTCTGGACTCTCAGGGCTTAGTTGCAGGAGGCAGATTTGGCTGAGCTTTAGAAAAGTGGCACTGAAAGTCTGAGATTGCTCTAGACACTCACATTGCTAAGAATTCAGTTTGGGACACGTGTCTCATCTCTGGAAGCTGAGGCACACATATGGACATGCTGGAGGAATAAGATCTTTGCCCTTCAGCTTGCATCCACCAAGCCCTACCCTTCGGACTTTGCTGCGGTTGTGAGCCCAAAGCCAACCACAATATCTTTAACTGGAAAGGCTTCTTCAAAATTACAGACAAACTTATTGAATAGTTACTCTTCTCCTCACAGCTCTTCATTTGATAATTCATTTTAGGGCACAGTGATTCATTTCCCGGTATGGTGCTCTGTCTCTATAATTTGTCTAATATAGATAAGAGAGGCCATCAGCAAACTCTTTTGACTTGTACCTCCAAACATTCTGAGAAAAAGATAAGGGTGCCAAAGTGGGCTTGCACAGTGATTTAATCCTCCATATTTAGGAGTGAGAAATCAGTAAAATTTCCAGCAGATACACACTAATGCATTTTCTTGTTTAGTATTCTTCATTAATCTGCTGAATAGATGAATGTTTAATAGAAGAAAGATCTACCTGTTACTGCAAGAAACATCTTTTCGGATGGAGTTCTCATATCAGTCACTTCAATCAAAATCGTTTAAATATCTGTTTAAATATTTGTTATAGCATACAAGAGTTTAAAATTCTGTATTAATTTTGTGTATTAAATTCTGTAATTCTGTACTAATACAGAATACTCTGTATTCTGCAAAGCACTTGTGTGAAACGGGCCTCTAGTGGTTAAAATGGGTATGTCTTCAAACCCTCAGCATCTCACGAGGTGCCTTCCAGCTTTCTGGGTAAATCCTCCATTCGGGATCCTGAATGAGTATTTCAAAATCTAAGAATGACATCACTTTTTTAGAAATACAGCTTCCCTTAGCTCCAGTTTCTGTGGATACAATAGCAAGATGCGAACCTCACTTACCATTTATTCAACTTAACTCTGTTCCTATTCAGCGTTTGAGATACACATATTTGGAGAACTGGCCCACTCCCACCTGATTAAGAAAGTGTAGGGACACTGGCAATGACATTTATATAACAATAATAAGACTGAATTTGTTACAGAAATCTTTTCCTTTATACTGCACTGTGCGATGAGCAGTTGTCATTCAGAACACAGAAGCAACTGTAAAAGAATAGGACAATTACTGAAGAAAAGTCCAGAAATCATACATATACCTTGGTGTTTGCTAGCAAGGATTAAAGAGAGTGGTGGCCAAGCAGCCTCATATTGTGGTTTGAAATGGGGAATATGCTGTAAGAATTTAGTCATCTCTGTTTTTCAGAAGAGGAAGACTTGTTTGGTAATCTGGACATCAGCACATCTAACTATGTTTAAAATTATATGTAACCCAGGACAAAATCTCTCTGTGCCTGGCCTAGTTCCACGTGTGCAAAACAGGATTAGCAGGCTGGCTGAAACCCTGCGTGTTTTCTGTAGTTTTAAATCTCCCAGTTCCGGGATTCATGCTAGTGGAGAGAAGCTTTTCGTATTTAGAATTAAGGCTTTTTGACCCTTACTGCTTGAGAGAAAAGCTGGAAGTGAATGATTTTTATTTTAAAATAGTAAAAGTTAAAAAAAAAAAAAAAATTAAAAAATAAATAAATAAATAATCTGTAAACCAAACTTCTTTTGTGTGTGTGTGGGTAGGCCTTGGTATTTGGTTAAACAGAGCACATAACTGTCATTGTCATCCCGCAAGGTTTGCTGCAGTTCTGCGTGAGTGAGGAACTTCGCAGCAGAGACCTCACCAGCTTTGCTCACAAGGTGTCACCCACGGGTTACACTCGTGCAGATTTGCTGAATGCAGCTCCTTAAGTGACTTTAACAAAGCTGTGGAAAGACGTTCCATTAGAGCTGGATTTTTCCTTACAGCCGTGGATGGGCAGGTCATCCATGTCTCATGCTGAAATCAGACTGAACATGTGCTTACTGGTCACTGCTACACTAAGCACACCTAAAAAAATTACTCTGACATCACTTTCCTGAATTAATTACATAGCTTTCTCTTTCATTCTTATTAATTTATCCTCTGCATAAAAAGAGGTCAAAATAGGATAGATTTTGCATACCTGAGCCTGAAAAATGCTTCACAGAGCCAGTCGGAAATAAGGAAACAGGTTCCCCATTTCACCTATAAAGCCCCTGACTTCCAGAGAGCAAAGCCTGTGCTGAGGACTCCTCTGGCAGGCACCTACAGAATGTATTTCGATTACCACAGAAAGCTGAAAGTACCCAGGATTTTGGGAGCATAAAAGTGACCATGACTGGAAATGAAAGAACAAACAGCCAGTATGAAAGAAAATCCGCCATCCAACAATGGCATTCTGACTGACACAGTATCCTACTGTCACAATTTAGAATTAAAGATAGCTAGTATTCCAATACTTGAAGTCTTCCATATATTGTCATGAGGGGCATTAAGGTAATTGTTACTTTTCAGGATACTGGTCCTTCAACCACTTCTGTGCCGGGGTTAGATTATACACAAAAGTAAGTGGAAAGCACTGTTGCAACAGGACTGTTTGCAAATGCATCGGCCTAAGTATGGATTAAATTCTTGCTGAGTGAGGACCTAAGGGTTTGCTACATCACACAGATTTGGAGTGTCTTTAGCACTGCTCTGACAATTCTCTGACACATCCACAACAGGAAGAGGTTAATAGCATCCCATCTGCAGTCAGACAGTCTCAGATCTCTGCAATAAGATATTATCATTGCATTTGTGCTTGTAAAATGTCTGACTGATCCTATGATTTCACTAATTTGCAAACCCACAAGTCTGGTTAAAATTATACTAGAGTAAAAGCTGAATAAATATTTTCAATTTTGCACAACAGTTAGATGATTATGGTGATAATAGTAATAATTAATAAAGCTGAAGGTTTTAGACATTGCTCTTTTTCCCAGCGTCTAATCCCAGGAAAGGAACATCTGCAACACTTGAAGCGAAGGCAGCAAAAACAAGTTTCGTGCTTGTGCACCCTCCCCCTGCAAGACACGCTCCCTTGGGTCGCCTACTCTTCCTTCCGCCTTTGCTCGCACCAATTCTCCTGGCACGCACAGAGGCACCAGCCTCTTCCAGGGGTCATTACGCTCTCACTGGAGCCTCTCCACTCCCCAGAGAAACACTCTAATACCCTTCCCCCTAATTTCCGTGGTAAACTCATCAGCTGCATGTCCCCAGTCCTGCCTGCACAGCTGGCTGACACACTGTAAATGCACCATTTGCGAAGCACAGACTTTGCATCAGCATTCAGGAAATTGAGAATGAAGTTTGCGGCTTGACCAAAGGAAAAAAAAAAGGGGGAGAGGGGGGGGTGGGAATGGAAATCACACTTGACATGAATAACATAAAGACTTCTGCTTTCTCGTTCAGGGCTCTCAAGAAGCAAAACAGAAACAAAATATTTTAGGTTCTCTTTTTGCAAATTTGAGGTCACCCTTTGACAGCCTGTTTTTCATGACAGAACACGGTCTGGGTCCTGTCATACAGTTTAATGCACAGCATACCCCAGAGTCCACACACAGCCTGGCTGACTGCATGCTAATCCTATGGAAGATCTCTGGCATATGGTTTATTACCAAAAAATACCACCATTAATGCACTAATATGCTTCAACACCAGGGTTTCGCAAAGAAGCCTTCAAAAAGCTGTGAGAAATCTTCATTGATTCTTCAGATCAAGTTTGCTGTCACACCAAAAACTGTACTGCTTTTACACCTCATTTCTAGTGCAAAGGGAATAAACCCTCACTATTACTTGGGTGCATTTCAAGAATATCTGTGACCTCAAAATGCGCATTGTGTTGCCAAGCTTCAAGAAGGGGTTAATCTGTCTGAATTAATTCCTCTTGCCACAGTCCCAGTCAGTGCTGGCCACAAGAAAGACGTCGGGGGAGAAGACCAGGGTTGGCCGTGCTCTACTCTATGTCCCTGTGACACCTGGGCCCCACAGGCCCTGCTCTGCAAGCACTGCAGAGTCCACTGCTGGCAAACAAAGAGCGAGAGCCAGCTCCTTGGTCACCCATGCAGCATGAGGTCTGCTCTGGATGGCACAAAATGGACACTGCATGCACAGAGACTGACTTTGTCTAGGAGCAGAGGCAGGGAGAGCATTAGATGGGAATGCATGAGATGTTGAGTTTATTTTAGGCAACCTGAGCCTGGAAGTCAAGTCCCTTGTGTTACTTAACAAGGTGCACCGCTCACAGTCTCTCAGACGTAAGAGACTTCACAGAACATTAGAACTCATCTTCTTATTATGAATTCAGATGATTTTCTTAAACTAGAATTGCAGACAGCCCAAGGACATACACTAAATAATTGCAAGAGTCTGACTTAACCATTTTGTAGCTGTTTGGACCAGTTCAAACAAAGAAAGATAGCTTACGAGGAAGACGTAACCAGACCACCTAGAACCCAAACTCAGCACTATGCCTTGAAAGGAGTGTTCATCTTTTTATGCAATAGCAAAAGGCAAATAAAAAGTAAGCCACTAGCAGACTTGTACTTTGTCCAAGGCATAACAGGAAAGGCTGTTCAGGTTTGATTTTTAATTTGCCATAGGTCTTGAATCTACAGCAGGAATAGCATCATGGGAATAAACAAATTACTATCTTAATCCAATTTAAAACAGTCTTGGCTGATTCATGCCACCTTTAGAGTAGTATTTAACACATAGTAGCAGCTATCTATTTCTAAAAATGTGTGACACACGCTTACATATGGAGCAGTGGGAGGCAGAACTCAATTGCACTAGTTTCCTGCTTTATGAGTGAGATTAGACAGACTTGTACATTGAAGTCCCAAGCAGAGCAAGGCACAGGGAACCTACATTCAGTTAGGCATATTCATACAGTTCTCCTGTACTTTTAGGAACCACAGCACTCCATAATGATCAGCCTCCCTGATGGCCTATATTCTTTATTTCAAGATCTGCCTGTTGCTGGCTTTGAAATATACATTTCAGTGACAGATAAACAGCCTAGCTCAACATATTTAGCTAACCTGTTCATACCACTGCTTAGAGTTACACCAAGCAGTGAAGTCAGTCCCACAGTTGATTTGTGACAATTTCAGGGTTTTCTTTCAAAGAAACACTGTGTTGAAGGATGCCATGTGCACAACAGATTCTTTCAGATTCAGCTGCAAATGAACAACTGTTTCCAATGTATGCTTGCCTTTGCACTTCACGGTTTCCCAGCTCTTAATTGATTCAGTAGGGGGCTGCAGTCATTTTGAATAGTTCTGATTACTCTTGGTTTATAATCAACCTGTGATAGAGGCTAGGACCCTTCACTTTGTCGATAGCATCATGTACCAGCCATTCCATTCCCCTCTGTGATAGATGTCAGGTTCAGGAGCATTTACTGCCCCACTCATTCCATTTACTCTTTTAAAAGATTGGCTTTTTTCCAACCCTTTTCAATGTCTTCACTGTCCCATTTTTTATTTTTCATTGTGTCGACACTAATGGTTCAGAAAGCTCTTTGGCCAATTCCTGGAAGTTATCCAATCCTGCAGACGTTTAAATGTTTAAGCTTAATATCTGCCATTTAATATCCTCCCTAGTCACTCACTAATGGAACAGAAGGTAATCATCACCGTATCCTCATACCTTTCACACATCCATCAAAGACTAAAATGCCTTTTCCACAGAGAAGCCATTTCAAATCCCTTGCCTCTGTTGGTGGCCCTCCCCATCCCAGCCAGGTGCCTGAGGCAGCATGAAGGCAGGGCTGGGGCCATGCCAAACCAACACCTTCAAGTCCTGTAGGAGGGGAGCCCTTAAGCTCCAAACTGATTTATTTCATGGTTTCTTGTACTATTGACTGCATCTCCTATCTTGCTCCAGGCCTTCCTTGTTATCCAAGGAGAGATGCATGCATCCCTCTATGCAGCTGCACAGAAGGAAGCCCTGCCTTTGCTGTTACCACAAGGGAGCAAACCAATGCCCTCACATACTTTTACTCTTGGCTGGTATTTACCCAATTTCCTTGCCATCTCCTCCAGGAGTCCACTTACAGATCCAGGAAGCACTGTACTAAGCACTGGATTAGGAGGGGCATATGGACCCAGCCCAGAGAAGAGAAGCAGGTCCTAGCTGGGTCTAATTGAGCAGCATCATTGACACTCCTCCACAGACAAGAGGAGCAGTCCCAAGGAACTCATCTAATCTCACCTTGCTGCAAGTACCTCGGATCTGAGAACAGCAAAGTATAATACCAGGACACTGCCAGAAAAAGGAAGGTCAAAAGCACAAGGCACACAGGAGAACGGTGTCTACAAATAGTCTGAAGGTGTATGCAATACTTCCTCCTTCTTTCTTCCGTGTCTGAGGTCTCTGCTTCTCCTAAATGACCAATGCCTCAAATGAACAACTTTTACAAAAAGTGAACTTGGATTAGACACTGGCTACGCCCTCAAATACACCCTGACTTCTGTCACCAAGATGTAGACGCATTTTGAAAAACAGTGTCATAAATAAAGGGATTTCTGCTTGAAAGTAATTCCCTAAAGCTACAAGTATTCTGATTCACCAAAGCTATGAAGAAATATGATTGCTTTCAGACAATAAGAAACAATTATGTCTAACTTTGGAAACTGTTTTTCACTAGATCTGAAAGGTATTTTACAAAGGAGACAAGTATTATTATCATCACCATCATCATTATCATTATTATTCCTATATTACAAAGGGATGAACTACCCTACAGAAAAGCCAAGAGGCTATTGGTCACTCATTTGGCTACTGATGAAGGTAGTAATTTGATTTACAGTCAGATCTTTTGGCCTGTAACCTGCCTACAGAAGTAGGTTATTTACAGAAACTCGTGCCTGTGTGACAGGTCATGACCACATGAATGGGTAACCTAGAGACAGTGGAAATCACTACTTTATTTTTAAATGCAATCTATTTCTGTCCTTCTCTCTCTGCAGAAGTCTATGAGATCTGTGTTTCTGAACTCAGACAGTCCAACAGAGAGGATTCAAGCAGCCATCAAAGACCCCCACAGGGATCTAGGGATTTTCCAATACGGCCCGACTATCCATTTAATTCAGCTTCTTTGTGAAAGAGAGATAAGCTTTTACTGTTACACTAACTTCAGGCCTGCTGAAATGTTACACATTTTCGATGCTGTAGCAGGCTGGCTCTGTTAAGAGAAGGACAGGTTTCTAACAAGCAGTATGAGACACTGGTGGTGGTAAAATGCATTCATTTCCACGGAGCAGCTTGAAGATTGCACACTGTCCTTAGGGCACAAGAGCCGGTTAGGAAAGGGTGCTTGTTGTCGACACTCCTGATGTTGGGATGTCCATCAGCATGGGAGCATTCACAAAGTAGATGGAGTGCTCCAGCTCTGCTTGCTACAAATTTCTGCAGTCCCTAAGAATAGTAGCAGTGAATCCTCCAGGTGTGAAACTGTTAGTGAGTTGAGAAGAAATCGGTCTCCTCATTCCAAAACCATGGATTAAGGAACATTTTCAATTCTACACAGAGGCCAGACTTTGCTAGAAAACACTTGAAATTAGGTAATGGGAAATAAAATTTTCCTCCAAAGGCCAGAGACATTTAAGCAGGACACAGAACTACAAACACTTTAGACAATGAATATGTTGCTTTGAGGGCAAATTCTCCATTTGATGTAAAGTGAAAAGGATGTTCTTGGTATCAGCTCATGCTTCAGTGATGTATCTATAAGAAAATTTAGTCAACTATTAAGAACTACACATCAGAATTTATAAACACATGTTTTGGTTGAAAACATCTGAATGGGCCATATTCTTTTCCCTGTGGCATGGATGCACAGCCCTGCACCCCAGCAGAGCTGAACTTCCCACAATACACTTAATCTCTGTGCTTTGTGGTTACCTAATCTTATGAAAACTAGAAAACTGGCACCTACAGAAACATGAGAGTTTTCCCAAGTGCATTTCAATTCAGAGTTGTTTGCCCAATGCCTGCAACTGCAGAAATCATTAATTGTTTTATTTAATAATTTACAAAGCAAATGAAATCATTCTGTGAAAACTGTAAGTTTGCAAAGACAAGGCTGTGGTCTAGATACAGCAAAGATGTGCAGAACTGAAGTGCTTCAATGATTTTTAAATACTCGACCCTTGAAAAAAGATCAATAGTTTTATGTTATGTCCTGCAGCTGCTGAAACAGCATACTGGAAGTCTTCGGTGCCTCAGACTGGCAATGCAAAACACCCACTTCACAGAGGCCCAAAAGCAAGCACTGAGCACTGAATACATGTGAAATGTCACCCCACTCCAGAGGCTAAACCTGGGTCAGGGCTGCCAGAATCCACCATCCTCAATCCTATTCTGAAAAACAGTTCAATTTAGTGTCTCTTGGTGCAATATTGAGACTAGTTTCAGTACAGAAAGAAATGCAAGACCTAAGCTTAGTAATAAAATCTGGGAGACCTGAGCTGCAGACCTCACTCCTGTGATGTTTCTGTGTATGACACAAGAGATATTAATCGCAAGACCAGCATATGGAGCTGCCTGGATATGACCAGGATATGGTTCCCTTACAGGTAGGCTCCTCCTGAATTCCCCTCCTTGTCATTCTTGGTCTGAATTAGATATTAATGTCAAAGGACTTGTAGTAAAAAAAAATCACTTTTTTATCTCAGTCAAGTCAATTCCTTGCAAGAGCCAAAACTCTGGTAAAGTGTGGGGGGAAATCACTCCCTGTAGAGAAACTACAGACTTGTGGCCGACCTGGACATGCTTATGGGAGAAGCTGCAACCTGCTCTTGGATCTTCAGCTGAAGACTCTTCTTCAGGTGTGCACAACTGCTGCTATGCAGACACAAGGGGTGCCTCGGAGAGCCAAGTAGCCCTGTCTGCTGACACATCCCATGAAACAGCCAGGATGGCAGCTGAACGCAGAACTATAATTGGAGGAGCTGGTTTCACAGAGCAGAGCATTCAGTCTGAATTACAAATAATACAGAATTAGCTATGCATGTTTGCTTCAGAACATGTAAAAGACATGGTCTGGAAGCAAGAAGGAGAGGAGAAATCAGATTTCGCTAATAGACCCTGCATTTTACAAAGCACCAACTAGCCCAGTCATGGGACTCACTGTATTTAATGGGTAAAATCAGAGAGACCTGTTTAGCAAGACTTTTTACAGCACTCTCGAATAATTATGCTTCTGGCAGCCAGAAAGATGTGTTTTAACACGTACTTTGGCCTCTCTCACATGGCATATTGCTGCACATTTGTCTTGACAAGCTCTTTTGCTTTACTGTGTTGTAGCCAAACCGATGTGTGGTGCAAGCAGGTTCAATCCCAGATCAGCTATTGCAACGAGGGGTTTGGCATTCAACACTTGTAATTGTTCTTTTCTCAGGCTTGCTCTTGCACAGCCTTAAGCACTGACTTCTCAGATTTTAATGCAAGCTGAAAATTCTCAGCCTTTTTTAGGATTGAACTTAAAATAATTAAGGCAATCTTGAAACCCCCAACACAAGCTGATGAGTAGATTTCCTCCTCCTGATTTCAGGCTTGACTATGAACTTTTCACTGATCAGATTATTGACTATGTTAGTAAGACTTTCCACAGTACTGGGTATACAAATCAGTTATGCTTTTGGAAGACATAATTTAAGGTTGTCACAGCTGCTATAAATCTTTGCATTTTTGACATAAATGAAATAAGTATATTATATTTTTTTTCTTATAGTTAATGTTATAGAAAAGGATAATTATAGGAAAGAGGTCCTGTAATAATGCAATTCTGAGTGCAGTCCACTTCTAGCTGTGTTTTATTCATTCTCTAGTCTAAAATGTTTTGAAACATCCTAGGACATACTTATAGAATAAAATGTACCTATAAGATCATACTCATGTCAAGCTGTCTTTCCCAATGCGTTTGCTTATTTCATTTTGGCTGCATGGAGGTGGTGGTATAATAATGGACCTGTGACAGAAACCAATATGCTTTGGCACATTTTGAGGATAACAGCTTTCCTGAGAGGATATAAGCTAACACCAAACTAGGAAAAAAGCAAGTCGACTGATAAGTGCTTAGCTTTGGCAGAAAAACAATTCATTGGGGAGTAACAGAAATAGCAAACATATAATATTTTGTACTATGTAACATGATTTTCATGCAATGGTTTGGTGGTAACAACATAGCTGGACAAATAACTGCCGAACACCTTTATCTCTACTTGTCAGACAGTCTGCCGTTCCTGGGAGTAAACAGTACATCAAGCAAGCTGCAGCTGATGCCAAAAGAACACTACTGTAGGTATCAGAAGTAACAGAAAGTGGGAAAGAGTGGTTGGGGTTCTTTTTTTAACCATATGAGGAATCTGGATAAATTAAAGTGAGATTTGGTGCAGGTTAATATACAGACAAATATGAAAAACAAAACAAATCAAAACAAACCCATTCCCCCCACCACACCCCCCAAAAAATTAACCCAAGAAACCAACCAATCCACTCCTAACTTCAAAACAGACAGGAAAGAGGATCACTCTGCATTAGTCTCATGGCACTAGTAGCTTGGAAGGCTGCCATATAAGAAGCAGTGGGGAATTTCTGGGGAGTGTATAACTGGCACAACACCCTGTGCTACCCACCTCTCTGGACTTTCTTCTGCTAGGGGGCACATTAGATAGGGGAGGAGATTACAGGAGGTATTTCAAGATTCCCAGCTGCATTTCATTATAGGCAATTGGCTTCTGTGAGAATTGGGTATTTCAAAGCACTGAAAGGAAGTGCCAGAACATGATTATTTCACAGCATTCCCTCGGTTACTCCTCAACCAGAGAACCCTTTGCAAACAGGAACCCACTGTGCTGGGAAGAGCACCAGGTGGTAAGGACTGTCTTCCCTGCCGTTATGGGTCAAACCTGTGCTGCTACAGTTCAGTCAGAGCTCACCCTGATGCAGTGGCTCACTTGCCTCATTACTCCTGCACTTAGATGTCAGGAGCAGAAGTGGGCCAGAATGAGCAGGGCATTGCCCTGGCCTGCAGATGAAAGACCATAAAAATGATGTAGCTGAGTGCCTCCAGACACTGGAGGCCACAGAGAGGGGACAGGAAATGCTGGTGAAAGTATCAGAACCTGGAAAGCAGTAGAGGATGGAAGACTGCCTGCATGCAGGTGCCTGCATCCCAGGCTGGAGGCAGGCTGCCCTCCTTGGTTCTCACTGCCACGCTGGCTAGGAGGTGCTGCCTCAGACCACCAACACCCAACCTGCTGCAGCTGCAGTGCTGCCTAGCAGCCCCACCACCCTCTGCACTGGAAAAGCAGGAATGCCACACCAACCTGCCAGCCACGGAAAGCCCCACTGCCAAGTACTGTGAGTTAGCACTGCCTGGGGGAAGGACCTGCCGCCCCCTTTTTGCCCATTTGAAGCAGGAACCACATCCAGACAGTGGCAACAACCCCTGCATTGGCTTTAGCACAGCAAACCCCACTCCTGCAAGACCACCAGGACAGAAAGAGATGGAAAAACTACAGTGCAAAAGATATCTGAAGGTTGTGTGAGCCCTGCACCCTTTCTACACTTTCCCCACAGGGAGAAGAGCAGGTTTTCTGTGATGGTTAACCAAGCTGTAGATACCATGGATGTCTTTCAAAGTCATCATGATAATCCATTACTTAAATCTGGTTATTAACATGTGGGACAATCATTGTTGCATGTGAACAAAATGACACCCTTTCCGTGGCAGCTAAGTATCCAAATACATACTGTGCTCATATATAAATACATATGTCACCATATGTCTAATGAATATGTCAAAAACTGGTTGGAATGTACGAGATCTTCCAGGGCTTTTTCTCCTTTATGAACTTTTAATGAATTTTAATAATACAGCACTGGAATCAAGCAAAAGCTCACTTTTTTATTCATCAGTTACAAAATGAAAACACAGAAGTGTACAGACAGCAGGTATAGACTCCTAGCTCTGAATTCCACTCTTATTAACACAGATAACCATAGGAGGGACAGCACAAGGTAATACTTGTTCCTGCAACAGTCTCGTCTGGGATGCTGGATCATAGGCAGGTGTATATTCCTTTTAGGAAGCAAACCACTCGTGACAGAGCATGTGTGTGGGTGAAGATGACAGATACTCTATCACTTTAATTAGCCTCTTCAAGAAAGGCAGATCTGCATCAGGCCTAGCTAAAACTAAAAGCATCTTTTATTCTGACAGACATCCCTTTGGCTGGGCTAGCCATCTCTGGAGTCACAAGAAGGACTGGGGACTGACTGGGACTCCTGGTCTGGACTCTTTGATACTGGTGGCTCTGTCATATGATAAGCCCATGATTTTTGGGTCTCCAAAAGTTTTCAAACACCTTATGTAGCTGCTGGCGTGAAGGTGCAGTGGGTGGTCTGCCCCTCACCTTCCCCTTTCCCTTCAGTGGCTCTTCCTGGGTATCTCAGGAGTGAGGATGCAGCTTGGCACTGTCCCTCTGAGAACCAGGAGGAACTATCCTTGAAGAACCAAAATTCACCATTGGGGTGGAGCTTCTACCACCCTCCTGGATGCCTCGTGGGAAGTGATCTGGCTGGCAGATCAGCACCACTGGTGCTTTGCAAACTATTTTTATGCTCCCAATCTTCACATTTCTTCTCCCTTTGTAGACTGTCCTCTGCCATGAGCAATCTTCTCAGTTAGTGTTTCTGTCTTCTACAGGCACTTCCCAGGGGACCCCAGAGGCTTGACAGCTGGGGCTGAGCTGAAGCCCCACCCTGAAAGAAGGACAGGGAGAAGGGGAGAAGGAGAGCATGGATGCAGTGGGCAATGGTTGCCGGAAGGAAGGGTCAGAGGCAATGAGACCTGTGAGGGAGTGGGCGGGTCCAACAAAGCTACTCTCCTGAGTCAGTAGCTACCAAAAAAGTCCTCATGTCCTTCCTATCAATGCCCTGAGCCTGCTCTGGGTCCTCTGACCCACTCCTCTGGGTTGCTGTGCCAGGTCCTCATGTCTGGTTGTGGTCCTTCATCTGCAGCAGAATAGGTCCCACCAGGCAAACACTGCTGTCAAGTGATTTTTGGAGGCCATGGCCCCTTTTACAGTGATTATGCAGTGCTGCAGCTAAGACTGCTGAACTTTTTACCCTTTTGGTTGCTCATTTTTACAAATCATGCCACCATTACACTTTTGTATATTGCACAACCAGGGTCCTGACCAAGGGGCTTGCTTGCAGCACAAGGGAAAATAAAAGGAGAAATCAATATTCTAGAGGTTAAAACAGTCCTTAAAGGCCAGACACTCAGCAGCTATAAATCAGCGCAGGAGAATTCACTACAGAAAAGCTTATGTTCGTTTAGTATCTGGCCTGAAAAGAATTCAAATAATAAAACTGCAGCAACAAGATGGACAAGAATGATTAGATCATCTCCTCCGTCCCTCAGGGCTCGGACATCAGGCTACACTGAGTGCTTTGTGCTGTGGTCAGTAAAGCTGTAGCTGGCTCAGGCTCTGCTAAGCCTTTCCACTTCTGCTTTCCTAGTGCTGCTTCTTTGACAAACGTATTTTGAGTGAATAATTTATGCTTGGGATATTTAAAGAACAGAAACCTAAATCCTCTATTTACTGAATTGAAGCAGTGCTGGCCTAGAAGGAAACAACTGCAATGCCTCATTTCCCACTGCCTCTTCTCTGCTGACCTGCTCAGGACCTTCAACCCAGACCAGGAAAAGCATCCTCTCCAAAGGAAGCAGTTATTAGAAGAGCCGTCAAAATAATTCATAAATGACCACGCTAAAAATGATTTACTTTACATGTTAGGAGTCCAGGTGTGCTACAGTATGTTTTGTTTCCTTGCATGTTATATGAAAAGATGAAAGACATGCCATAGTCTCAAAAAGAAAGATCAGAACTGTTCCCGGTAATTTCACATTACCAATTCCTGCATCTCCAGCCTTCCTTCTCTTTTGAGCACAGAATCCAAATTATGCTGTCTGATGCCATCTGGTGAATCCACAGGGGATGAGTAAACAATACCAAACTGATTTCCCCGTACCAAGGGAACTTGGCTTGCATTCACATTCCCTTGGAGATAAATCATTATTATTCTGATTGCTAAGGCAGATTCCACTAAGAGCAGAAGGAAAGGAAGGGAAGTGATGAAGAGACCTCCTTTTGCAGCAAGAATGCAGTGGAGATCATGGAGACAAGCTGCAATAATAAAAGTGACTGAAGTGATAGGGGCTGCTCTTTTGATGTTCTGGTGAATTGCAAGCCTTGATTTGAACAAATAGGTCTGCATCTGCTCTGCAGATAAGCAAGGGAAGAAAAGTGTGGGTGAAAAATCTACTGATTTTTAATAAGGGTAGGGCAGTCTGAAGTACATTGTGTTCTCAATTAAATTGTCACATAATAAAAAAAGAAATAAACCAGAGAAACTTGAAAACTGGGTGCAGTAGATCTAGAAATGTGTAGCATTGGGTAGGGGGATTTCATTCAAGACATACTAAAATTATTTCCATTTATAATTAGATCTTATTAGATTGATGGTTTTCAATCTACCAAAACTGTGCAATAACTTTATGATAAGAAAGTGATAGAGGGAATTTTGGCCCTTCAAAGACTTAGAAGTGCATGAAAACAGCCATGTCCATAGGTGTCCCATCATGTAATTGGGCAGCTGTAGAGTTTTCAGAAAGAAACACAGAGACCAGATTTTGGACCAGAGTCCTACTAAAGACAGCAGAGTCTAAAGGATGACCAGAAATGAGTTCTTTGTACCTTACATCTGATTTTTACTCATTCCGTGGTTTAAGCCGTTAGTGCAGGGCTCAGGGGCGAGGTTCCTTCCCAGTGCCTGTTGCAGGCTTCCCAACACCACTTGACTCATGGGCTTATTTCTGTCCTTATCAATTGCATCTCCCTGACAAATGCATTCATGCTGGCCAAGTCTGAGGGCAGCCCAGTATGCCCCACGCCTGAGAAGCTGCATCTCTTCAGCAAGGCTAGCACATCCCAGAGTGCTCAGAAACGTGTGTGTGCAGAAGAGCTCTCCACACATGACAAACCCCACATAGGATACATCCCAACAGTTGCATATCACTGTCCTTGCTCCCAGCATGTGCACGAGCACTTCTTCAGGATGGCTGCCCAAAGCAGCAGATGACAGATTGCTGCTTAGCACAGTGGTCTGCTGTCAGAAGGAGAAGGGTTGTCAGGAATGTCCTACTTAGGGGATGAAAAATGCACTCAGGAGCTATATGAGTCATTACGGCAGATGTAGAAGGAGAAAAAAATAGTGTCCCTTAAACTTATTGCCATATTATGAGGACAATGAGGAGGAAAAAAAAAGTCACAAGGCCCTTCAAGGACAATGCAAGCATCTACAGGATGACTCTGCGGAGAAAGGACAAATAGAATCCAACAAGAGAGGACAACAAGACCAAACTCCAGTCAATTGTAGGGGCAGCAACTAAACTGCTGGGAAAGGGCTATTTCCTCAGTGTGTGAGAACACATTTTCATCTAACCCAATGGACAATTGTAATAGCGTGACGGAGGAAAAAAACAATTGCAAGTAAGAATGAAGAATATCCTATAGAGAACAGCAGGGCTAACGTCCAGCAGGGACCAAAAAAAGGTGGATGTACTAAATCACCCAGGCAGAAGCTACCAGGGAAAGAAAAAGGACCTCAAATCATCCCTTTGGCATTCACTTGCATCTCAAGTGGTGGCAGAGAGGGAATCAGTGAAGACAGGCAGGGTGTCTGAGCTCCTGCCTTGGAGAGGGTTGGGGAAAAGAGGCTGGGATCAGGCTTCCATGCAGAGCTGCTGCAGGCAGGGATTTTGCAGCCTGTCCAGACAGGTCCTGCAAATGGAGAGTTTTTCTGTTTCACTCTGGTTTTTGTTTGTTTTTAAACACCAACAGTATTTCCTAGTGTTTATACTTATGTTTGCACTCATTAGCAGCAGTTAATACACCATCTTTGCCATGATATTTGTGGATTCATAAGGCATCAGTACAGCAGAAACTTCCTCAGCCGCAGGGTGTTTGGTTTGTACAATTCGTTTTAGGAAATCTCTCTGGATTTTCCCAGGTTTTGTACAGAGTTAGTTTTATTGATGGCTGTGTCTGCAGCTCAAATCCCTCTTTGTTTTTGATATGTTCTCATGGCTCTGCTCCATAACACTCAAAGGCCAGCTGGGAAACAAAAGGAACCTCTGAGATCAAAAAGCTTCCAGCTAGTATGTGACTACACCTGTGACAGGCTTACCTTGGGAAAAAAATTTGCTTCTGAATTTTTTTAAGAAGAATGAAGTGTTAAGGATGTAACATGTATATGTATATGTATATGTATATGTATATGTATATGCAGATTCATACATTTTTTTTCCCCTCACATGCTGACAGCCTTATTCTTATTACAGCTCTTCCAAACAGAAGCACTTATGTTAGCTAGGTGTGATTAGCTCTGGGCTCTGGGCCTCACCATGACCCATTAACATTTTCTTAAGCACAACCGTCTTTGCTAATTCTTGTGGATTCACATCTGATGATCTGTTAGGTCATTTTTTTTTTTTTTAATTATTTTTCTTTCATTTTAGTTAAAACATAACTGACACTGAGTGGATACTTCTTACAACTCCGTGTTTCACCACCCCTCCTCCCCAACATGGCGTTGATATAGTCAGGGAGGTTTCTCGGTTAATTCTTCCAAAACGAGAACGAGCAAGGTCCATTCTCGCTTCTGCCAAGGTTTTTTTCCTCGGTGCGGTCTATCTGGCTGCACAACAGAGGCAGGCTGTAGCTACTCTGCAGAAATAAATCAGAGGCAAGCAGGGCTGGAACAGAGAAGCGGCCTGTGCCCCTGGCGTGCCCTGGCCGCGCTCCCGGCTCCGCGGGGCCTCCGGGGACAGGCCCGAGCGTCCCCCGGCCCGGCCCCCCCGGGCCCGCGGGCATGGATGGTCATATCCTGCCCCTGCTCCGGCAATTCAGGCTGTAGCTGAGAATTCCTAATCTCAAAGGAAAGAATTCGGTGCAGAATATGCATAACCATTAACCTAAAGTGCCAGGGCAAGCTGCCTGTTCTCATGCAGGTAACACGAGCTCCAGGGGCATGCCAATGCCCTCCCAGAGGGAGGACAATGCTGCTGTTATCAGCCTCTCCTTTTTCATAACTGAAGGTTAAGCCCTGATGCTCACACAAACGCTAGCCGTAGAGGAAGGTTGTTTTTCCATCGGATCCCTCACAGCACTGTTGTCTAGTCTGAAAGCTTCATTAAAATGCCGACTTCCACTCCTACCTGATTATTCCAGCAGCGATCCCCAGGAGGCCTGACGAGACCCGGGCAGGTGGCAATCCCTGTCACATGCGATAGTTTCCACGCTGTCTTTTTGGAAAGTGGCCAAGACCAGCACCAGAAGCACCGAAATTCAGAAAATAACAAATAGAACAAAAGATATTTGGGGCGGGGGAGGGATGTGGAGCAGAAGTGCCAACATTCAGACAACCCAGAAGCGGTTCTGAGGGGCCTTTTGCGGAATCCACACACTGGAGATGCCACAGACCTCATTTTCCCCTGCAGCTTGACCTCTTACACAGATTAAGTTCTCGAAAAGGAAAAAAGAAATCTCCCTACTTTTCTCCAGAAACTACATATGCACCTCTGAGGGGCAGCCAGCCAACAACAGCACAGCATCGTGCACATCTGCCTTGGAGATCTTTCTTTCCCACTTTGGCTCCCAAGGAAACATGATTCACAAATGAAAGGGCACTTTACCAGGCTTACAGTACATCTCAGACGAAATTCAAAGTTTTTATGTCAAACCGTTGTTTCAAAGAGAAAACTCCCCAAACCAAAATTTTATACTCTTTAAATGATAGAAAAAAACTCCTTTTTGCCACATCCTTCCTTCATGAATACAGCAAAGCCAAGAGCAGTATTTTCTTCATGCTGCAGAGCCTCCTTGTTTAATGCTTAAGCTTCATGTAAAACTCATTTTCTCCTTCCATAACTGACTCTGGACTCACTAAGCACGCAATAAATTAAAATTACATTTATTAATGAATAACCATCTTCATTCATAAGAAACACAGTTATGGACTCCTCTGAAAGGGTTAAAGTGCTTTTTGGCTGCTTTACCACCTACTATCAATTTGCATAGTTAACCCAGTGGGAACTGAGGAGTCAGGCTGGGAATAGCTGTATGTTTCCAGTCTACATCAAGGATGGAAGCCTGACATTGTATAAAGTAAACAAAGAAGGAGTAGTGCAGAATACTTATTTTAAGTAAGGACTTTATCCCATTTGAGCAAAAAGGATCAAGAATGTTTATAAATAAACCATTGAGTGCAAATACTTTAGACTCCACCATAACAGGCAAGCAATAAACAAGAGATTTCTGTATTATTAGTTCTGGTTTAAGCAGTAACTCTATGCATGCTGAGGAAAATTAAATTGCACCAAAATACTTTGTGTGGGGACACATCATTCTTACCATTTTATGGTGCTGCATAAATGGTAAATAATAATATAATTTAACTGCTTTCTACAAAACCTGATCACACATAATTTCTCCCAATTTATCATGCTGGTTCATACCAATAAGTTCCCAAAGGATCAGCTTTGTTAGCAGCAGGTATTGATTTCTGAGTTCAGACTGCATCTTCCTACTATTACACTTCACTTGAGAAATTAAAATGTTTCAGAAAACTGGCAGTGGGGCAACACATCACCTTCCTGGCAAGGGAATGTTACAAAGCATTTACTGTTGTCAGCATCAATTCCATTTACAAGGTTGTAGTGCATGGGAAACTTTTCTGCATTACTAATGAAACACAACTTCTGAAAGATGGGAAATTAATTTGATAAGAAGCCACCCAAACCCTTGCAGAACAGGATAAAGGCATCCATGAGGAATGCATAAACAGGATGGCTGAGTCAGCAGGGTAAAACAGGAGGGCTGTCAGAGCAACACGTTGACTTTCCTAGGAGAGGCTCCTCAAGAAACAGCTTCCCTGAGCCCTGAATGCCACATCAGCAGGGCACTGATTTCACTCCCAGCTTCCCTTCTGGCCTTCTCTGTATGGCCCTGCTCACATCTCTACAGCAGCAGTAGGTCTGGCAAGAGCCAGGAAGGTACTGAGAACTTCAGACCTCCCTAATTAACTCCTTAGTCATTGCAGCCTTGATCTTTCTAGTACGGCCTGTCTTCCTTGTACTAATCCATGAAATCAAGAGAAGTGCTGACAAAAGTATAATTACTTGGACTGCTGTTTTATGGTATGGAGCATTTGGTGGCAAGACTGCTTGAATGTGTTCCTGTTCCCCTTGTCTGCCCACTGCTTGCTTCTCTGGGGGGAGACCACTCCAGCAGACTTGCTGCAAGCTGCTTGAGGAAATGCCCCAGCTTCAAAAAAAATGAAACCTGCAAACAAACACCACACCTGAGACAGATCCATATGTGTGCAGAGAAGAGATTAGGAATGAAAGCTGATTTCAGGGGAGAGATCCAGAAGCAGGGTTTCCTCAAACTTGAATCATCGCCAAACACTTGGTAGCTGTATACACATGCATGTTCAGGGAGATTTCTGCTCTGGGAGGAACTCACTGTATTTTGTTTGCCAGGAGACATCCATGGCCAGCAATAAAATTGCTACCAAATGTGATAATATTTCCATTAGGGAAGATGTGTTTGCATCTGGGTTCAGCTAGGATAGCTTTATGCCCAGAGAGTTATCAATAAGTGCTCCTTCCTTTTATTCTGCACTCTCACGTCTGATTGGTATTTTTGAGGTTAGAGACAAATTTATTGCTTTTTCTTCCTGATAACATTAAAGCTTTGTCATTTTGGCTTTGTGAGATACTTTATTTAATCAAAAAGGAAAATAAGGGATTTTATTTCTACAAAGACTAGCAGGAGGCAAGAACTGGTATTATCAAGCTTTGAGAACAGTTGCTATCAGGAAAATTATTCTCCAAATGGAAGCTGAGGGCACTGACCACGGTGAACTGAGCTGTGACATGTAATTTCATTACCTTGGCTGGGCTAAGCTACCTAAGCTTATTGCTGCCTTCAGCCAGGGAGCACATTGGCTTGCAGCCACAGTGGAGGGATGTAAAAGGCCTGAGGGTTGCTACAATTTCTCAAGTGCTTAAAAAGTGTCCGAGTGGTCATTAGCTGATCACCTTTTGGTTTAAACAGATCACACACTGCTGTGATCTGAAAACACACTGGTTAGGCAGCACTGCTGTTACAGACTTGCTCTTGAAAAATTACCACGCACACAGGAAATCTGTTTGATTCCCACATGTGTTTGGTTTTCAGACTTACAGGCTCCATGGTGGGGTAGGGGGAAAACCAACAACCAAACCATCATTAATTCCCTTGAGATCTGTGCTGCGTTATTTTACTGTATGCAATCCTTTGTTCTTCATGAGGCTGTATATACCAGTACAGCATTTCTTCTCCTTCCTGGCTCTTTGAAAGTAAGAGAGTAGGATGAATAACAATCTTGCATGGTGGGTATGTATATCTGCCTGTAAACATTTATATGTGACTTTCATGTCTGTGAATTGTGCTGGGCAGATAATCACGAAAACTTGACAGTCTCTCCTTCAAAGCAGAACATAGACTTTGAATACCAGCTGGACAAGCTTCCCACACCATAAAACACCCTGTTTAATTCTGAACCTGAAGGAGTTGCATCCTGCCATCTTTACTGTCTTCAAATAAGATTACTGCACTGTGCTCCAGGAAAAAAACCATGATGCTTATCACTTGCATTAGCTGGAGAAAACCCTGGCTGAATTCACTGACCTCTGTGATACACAGGGTAGGACTGAATGATCAATCATCTTTAATCCTTAAAACCTACCAACAGAAAGAGGGAAGTGCACAGCTCCCTCCAATACGAGCTGTTCTGTTATCTGTGGCAGAATACCTAGTACATAAGGATCTGAGCTTTATAAACTGCCTCATAAAATCCTGCATTTATCACGGGTGTTGGTACTGGGTGTAACTAAACCAGCATGGCGAGTGGTTTAACAACGTGTATAAACACGACCAAGCAATGCAAATCACAGTTCCTGCAAGTCATTTTGATCTGTTCTTAGAACAGGGAGGAGCAATACACAATAAAGGGTGAAAATCATCGGTTTTCCCCTTTTTGAGCTTTTACTTCTTGTTAATTAATTCATACTGTGAATTAGTTCTGGTTGGTGGACACATTTAGGTGTTTAGTGAATCTGAGAGCATGTTCTACCTCCATTCACATTATGAAACAAGCACAAAAAGCATGCCTATTGACTGGATATCTGTACTGCATTTGGCCATTTGCGAAATGTGTCACCATAAAGGTCACTGGGATGCCTGAGGACACGAGGAAGGAAGGTGTAAGTGTAGAGGCCCATACATTGCACAAGGGCTGCCAAGTGACAGGAGCTGTGGACAGGCTCTTTTGCACCCCTATAAAACCTGCTACTCCACACACTACTGACAGCAATGTGTTTACTTTTTTTTTAACTCACGGCATATACCTGCACTCAGTCAGTTTCAAATTATCATCAATCAGCACTCCAAAACTACCCTGAAGTCTCCATGCACTCGTTGCTGTAAGCCAGTCAGCCAGACTCGGTGCAGAACACAGGGGAAAAAATCTTGTGTGATTTAATTTCTTTGGTCTGAAACATCAGAAGAAGCATTAACTATGTGGATAAAAATCTTATTCTGACTTATCAGGACTTAAATACATATTTTTAAAACAGTATTTGCCTTTTTCCCTAAGTATATTTCCAGCTAGCCACTAGAAGAACAACGAGTGCTGGCTACACCTGTTTATGATAAATAGACTGGCCAAGAATTACCAGTAAAGCCCAGAATATGACAGAGGCAGAATTGGCAAAATTAAGGAAAAAACTGTGAACGTTCTAAATAATGGCATTTTCTTGTGTCATTTCCTTCTATGGGAGAGCTCTGTGAAGAGGGCTGTGTTTGCAGGGATTTTCACAAATCCTGCTGAGAAGGGAGGTGTTACCTGGGAGGAACATGTTGTCCTCCACATCTGTGCTTTTTGCTAGAGTGAAGCAATTTGCCCTGAAACTTTGTCCCTCTGTATCAGGTGAGGATTTTGCTCAACTTACTCTGGTGCCAAGCTGAGCTAGCAGCACACTGCTGACACTTGGGAAAAAGGGAGAGGGGCTGTGGTGCTATAAAACCCTGGGAAAAGGGAAGACAGGTAAAGACAGCAAGGGGCACCCTTGAACCCGCAAAATGAAGCATGGCTGGGGCAAGTTATCCTGCACTATTCCCTGATCAAATTAAGTTGATGATCAAAGAGCTAGGAACATTTGAGACCATGCCACAGAAATTTTTGCACAGACTAAGGTTTGGAGACTATGATGAGGATGGTCTTTCACTTCTGAAGAGATGAGCAAGTGCCATTAAAAGCCCCAGAAAGGGACCTTGTGTAAATTATACTATTTGCCTTCTCCATTTAATTGAAAACAAAGTAATTGGCAAGATTCAACAAGGATACAAGACAATAATGCGTCACAACTAGGACATGGTCTTAATAGGTTTAAAATCCCTCAGAACAGCAGTTGCTTATCCCATTTTTAAATGTGTTAAAAAAGTACATTGCATGAAACTGTAATGATAACGTGGTACAAGTGCATGTTGTGCCACCAGTCCATTGCATTGAGATTGGAGATATTTTGGTTTCTCAACTTGGCCTGCTGTACCACTGGCTGTTTTCCTCAGCTCCTACCACTGGTAATTTCCTGCACAAATGGGCAATCCCAGCCTGCATTTTGAATCTGTATTTAGACTTTGGAAGATCTATCACTTAGTGTTTGTGAAAGTATCTGTTATTTTTGCAAAAATAGCAGGCAGCTTAACGTGTTTGAATTTGGGCTTGGCTTACTTCTTTCTTTGCTTAACACAGAGTCTCATGAGCGGCTCTTTTGATGCCACTGCCTTTTTCGACATTACATACTATCTATTAATTTCATACTACCAGACTTCCTTGACTGTTATGTATAAAATGATTTCCAAGTGACTAACTTGCAGACAAACAAATGAGCTTGGGCTCTGGACCAGGTAAGGGAGCACCAGCCAGGGAGTCTGGCACTGTGTTAGTCTTTGCTGTAAAATGATGGGACTTCATGCAGAAAGAAGGCAGGAGGACCTGTATGAAGTGTGACGGTGAGCAGAAGGTGCTGATATGATTCTGATCCCTGAAATCTATTCAGATAGTCTTTGACTGAGCTGTTTGTGCAGCTGCAAGGTCAAAGAAAAAGTGGACACAGAAAGAAGTAAATACCATTTCCTTATCCTTTGTCGTAGGGTATTATTTTTTTCAATAAAGGAGTATACACAATAGATATAAACTGAAAACACAACGCAAGCAGACTTCCAGTGACTCTCAAAATCATTGCTTTAAAATGTCTGCCCCTAGGCATATCACTCAGTGAATCCCAGAAGCTGGAAACTCCAGACCTGCCCTAACACTGAAGATATATAACAACCAGAAACAATAGGCCTTGAAAGCAAATTCAAAACCCTAGGAAGTCTGGGAGAGAACTTTCTTTATTGTTCCTAATTACAGAATATTTCTTATATTCCTCCTTATCTCAATGGAAAAACATATTTTAAATGTGAGAAACATATAAATAACAGACCCATCTGAGTCATTAAATTTTTCTGATATTTTTGTCAGATCTTTTTTTCTCTACCTTTTTTTCTTTATCTTGGCTATTTCTTACTAAAGACGCTTGGCTTTCTACTTGACTTTCCTTTTTCTATTTTCATTCCTAAAGCCAAAACAAAGAACAGTGGCTATAAGCTAAGGTCCTTCAAATTCCTTTGTTGACGTTTTTCTTAGCTGCCTTCTAAAATAAAACCTAAAATAGAAATTTTTAGCCTTAATCAAGGAAAAACAATGTTCTCTCTGTTCTTCCAGTTTACTCCTAAGGTTAGTAGCTATAGCTCTATCAGCTATACCTAATTGAATGTAGCAGAGTCAGGGCTCCTCAGCAACGAGGAAGAAGTTCCACTTCTGTCCAGGACATAAGCCCAAATGTGCAGTAAAGCCCCTCCCGTGCTGCTTCCTGCCTCCCCTTTATGCCAGTGACCACGCTGTGGCAGAGGGAAGAGAGAGACAGCTGTTTCGGCAACAAATCACTTTAACGTCACATAAAAGAATGCAGAACCAAAATCTGAGCTATTAGGTTTTACTTAATAGTTTTGCCAGGCTCAGCACAGGTAAATTAGTTATCAGGGCCCAGCTTCTGGATGGCAGCATGCACGGGTGACCATAGCCTGCATCTCTGATGCAATGAGGTCATGACATGTAAACCTGAGTGACTGACAGACCTATACTGTCATTATTTCCTATCATGCTCTATTACCCTGAAGACTACCAAGAATTTTGGACACCTCCTTTCTTGCCTTAGAATTTCCCTTGATATTAAAGCATTGCAAATTTACACCAGAAAGTCAATAGGGAAACTTCCCAGAGAAATGGTTAATCACATTGTTTCATCTGTAATTGAATACATATATATTTTTAGTGTTAATTATCAAACATTATTTTTGAAAATGAGAAGACCTTCAAGATAAAAACTTTTGGCTAATGGATAAAATTTTGATCAACTTGATAATTGTAGTTACAAAATCAGTGTTTAATCACAGGAACTTTCCTTGTAAGTAGTTTGTGTTAGGTGATGGAGAATTTTCAAGATTATATAAAAATAATCCCAACTTGCTCTACTATAAAACTTTTGCTTCCTCTTCTTTTCAAACTTGTTTTTAATTTTTTTTTTAAATTTTATTTTTCCTGTATGCTCTGGCACTTTGGCAGAGACACGAATAAAGAACTTCTAAGGAGGGGAATGTTTTAGACAGATAAAAACCATCTTTTCCTGATAGCCAAACTGCTTGATGCACATTGAAGGCAGTAATCATCAGTCTTTGCATTTTTCTTTCCCTTTCAGGGACGACAGCAAGATAGAGATGTGAATTCTGATATTGTGCACATCTACTCACTTATATTGTTACATAAGTCTCAGAGAAGCTATAAAATGTTCCAAATTTCTGTGTGCTTACAATGACCTTTTAAAATGACTTTTGCAAGTCTCCTGTCACAGACTAGCCTTGGTCTCTTCCGCGTTATCTTTTATTTTTCCTTTTGTTACTCCCTGGAACAGAGCTGTGTGCTCCCAAGAGGGTTTTGATAATAGCAAATTGCTCATATTGGCTTAGAAAAACCCATCCTCTCCTGTACTGTATGTCCTTTTATTTAGTTTATAATACTGAGGCAATTGAATCCTTTGCTTTGTTCTCTGCATAAAATAACAGAAATCTAATAGGAGCAACCAGTGGAAAGGAAAACCTTTCTCTAGGGCAGGAAAAAATGTCCCTGCGACAGACAGCACACTGGGAAATCATGACCTGGTTTAGCTTCAGCCAAAGAGGTGGTTATTAGGGCAACTTAGTTCAAGAAGCAAGTTACATCAGGTTTTTTGCATTCTTTGGGAGTGAGAAGGACAAGGGATGCCAGCACAAAAAAGGAAAAAAAAAAACCAAAGGTTACACAAGGACAGGAAAGCAGTCTGCTTTCACCTTTTATTCACAGTATATTTCCACTGCTGACTTCTCATTTTGCGGATTTCTGGTTGGGTGTTGACAGGAATCAATTGGCTTGTCATTACTTGAGAGAGATGCCCAGTACAGGAACAGGAGAAACTATGAGATACATGCTTTAATATTGTTTTTCTATCAAGGTTTGAAGTTGAGAATCTAAAGGTTTTAGGTGGGTAATTCAGCAGAAGTTACAGTCAAAATTAGTTACAGACATTGGTACAAGTCAAAAAATCCCTCTAGTCTTGTGATTTTCTCCGAGTAAACTGTGTATGGAAAGTAACTGAATTAAAATGCTACGCTGAATGATAAAAAGGCAGACTCTTCACTCACTACTGTGGTGCTGAATTCCCCTGTTCTCAGGCCACAGTATGATCTGAGACATGCATACATAAAGGAGACAGATCTGTGATTACTATCTTTTACAATCAAGCTTGGCACCAGAAAAATCTCTTATAATTCCACTTCTTAATTTATTTTTGTAAAGCATCATATCATTAGTCAATAAAAACAAGTAAGAAAAATAAGAAAACATAATAAAATATTGTAATAGTGGAGACAATAAAAACGTAGGGTTCATCTTCATACAGGAAGAATGCAAGCTTAGTATAAAGTTTATAAATGTCTCAATCCACTACTGTCAAACCGTACATTTGCTTTTCCTGTGTTAACAACAGAACACCTTTATTACCTCTCTGGTTTCATATTTATTCATGACTAGCACATGGCACACCAATAGTTTGATATTGATAGTATACATGTGAAAAACACATAGTCAGAATTTCTGTGGTTGGTGATGACTCCATTAAACGATTTTCATTAATTTGGTCTTTTTGGAAATGTAATTGCATTTTCAAAAAACGTAAAAACATACTGAGTTTTAGGTTCTTCATTATTCTTAATGTACTACATTATTGATGTTGCCTCATTGACCTTGTCCCCTGAGGTAAGCACTGCTGACACCTTTTTTATTATTTTTCTCATTAATAAACATGTGCCTCCTTCACTAGCCCACGTACTTCTTCCACCATGTAGAGTGGATAAAATGTCTTTTATCATTCATTTATTATTCATTGACTGTTGATTCTAAATCTTTCCATGCCATCTTCCTATGAAAAGACAACTGGGGTGGTTAGTTTCTTAATTTTATACCCATGAACATAACTTAACTGTCGTATAAGAATTACAGGCTCTGTATTTTGACATTAAGTAAGTGTGAACACAAAGTATTTGTTGTTGCTGTTTTGCCTAGGAGCGAAGTATGTTATTAGTGTAATTTGCTAGTAATATCTCATTGTAAAATACAAATGCTGACACAGCACCAGAATGAGGAGAATCCCTAACACTTTTGCCATCCTTCCCTAAATTCCCGTGTTCCTTATCCCTGGAGCAAATTTCCTAAGAGGCTGTGTTGTGAAACAGACTAGACTGTGAGACAGATAACTCCATGGTTAGACACTAACCTACAGCGTAGCTCCACTAAATCTCTCATTCCAGATTAGGAAATAAAAAAAAGGCAAAACATTCTCTGTGACCTTTACAGTGTTCTTAGCCACACAGGTCCACCAAAGGCAGAGAAAAAGACCTTCATCTGCCATGTCATTCAGACATGCACTTCCCCTTCATCTAAATGCAGATGTCTGTGTAGCATTTACTTAACTCCCTCTTCTTCTGTCTTAGGCATACAAACATGGTAAATACAGGGACAGTTTTAAAGTCTCTGAGTGTATCCTCTACATAATTGCCATGTTTATCCATAATGATATAGGAAGTGTTCAGTCCAAAGAAACCCAAAAAAACCCCAAGGTTAGGAGATAAAATCCCTTGACTATTATAATTTAGTTTCACTGCCTCTGTAATTGCAAAAGTGAAGTCAACGCATTTTCTCTGCCTGATGGGGAAGAGACAAAAGTAAAAGGTCAAGGCTTTATCCATCTGTGGTTCTGCCACTGACTTAGTGTATAATCTTGCACAAATCACTTTGAGCTGTTGTGTATCAGGTTCCTAACTAGGATAGTTAATGGCATCTTCCTGCTCTGCAAATAATTTTAGATCTATGTCAATTCTAGTAGCTTAATAACGTTAATCAACATTAATTGGGCAATGCTTTTAAATGCCTTTTGTATGCTTATTTTGTATGCTGTATAAGTGTTTCCAAAAGTGTTTTTATTGTCACGACTGTAAAATGTATTTAAAATCCCTATTTTTGTTATTTTTTCCCCACAATTGGTAGTGAAAAGAGATTTTTTTTTCCAGCAATGTGTGCTGTTTTCCTCTTATGTTGGCTTACGTCAATGACAAGTGATCTGAAAAATCATGCCATCATAGCAATATAAAGGTATAGCTTGAAACTTTGGCTGTATTCAGAATTGTTCACAGTTGCATTCATTCAACCCAACTATTTATTCTTTCATCCATTCATTCTCTCATGCACTCTGCTACTGACCTGCATTATATATCGGTTTGCAAACATCTGGGCATGTTCACTGCCCTTTTCACTGACTTACTAAAAACCTACCACCTGTTCACTCACTCACTCACTCACTCACTCACTCACTCACTCACTCACTCTGCCTGATGCCAGATCAGACCTGGCTTCCAAGACAGTTGTGGTCTCCTCTCATTCCCTACTGTGCTCCTGTATCATCTACCCTGTAGCTTATTTGTTTGTGAGTTTAATTAAGGACTGCAGGTTTAAGAGCACCGTCACTTTTTACAGTTTTCTTTAACCCCTTTTTCTTTCTTAATTGCTTATTTTTTTTCCTGGCACAGATTTGATACAGCTTGCCTAGACTTAAAATACTCGTATGTATATTCAACCTCAACACATTATCTGAACTAAGTGTATTAGGACTGAGACAGTCTTGACATATTATTACTTTGCAAAAAGCATTATGTGTCCTTTTGAAGATTAGACTTTATTATGCTTATAGTAGAGGTTTTTAAAAGCATGTTTCCTCCATGTCCTTGGAATACCCATTATGGAATTAATGTGGACATGTATTAATAATTGTTCCTTATATGATCTCATTGCCACAGCATGCAATATTTGGAAGATTATTATATTTTTTAGGAAAACAAAATCAGTTATAATTACTGTGAGGACCAGTGTCTTTAGCCCTAGCTCACTAGCTCACATACAACCCAGATTAATATTAAACACCATTGGAAAACTGTTGGAGTCAGTAAGTCAAAAGTTTCTTTCAATCATTCAGGGAGACATCAGGGATTGAGTTGAAACCTTTAGATGAATTGAAGTATATTAGGCCTCTTACTTATAAGGCAGAGGTGAAGATTTAGGTTGTAACATAAGAGAGAGAAAATAAGTAAGCAAATGAAGTAAGTTTTAAGTGCTTTTAGTAAGCAAAAGGTCTTAAATGCCTGAGAAGTAGTACATGTTCTAGTGAAGGTTGAAAAACATGCTAGTGTTTTCTCAGAGGCTCCAAGAACCTAGCTTCAGTCATAATAGAGTTAGAGTTAAGGATATTGCTTACATTTTTCAGTTAGAACAAGATAGGCCATGAGCGTAGTCCATACGTAGCCTGGCGTGCTAAGAAACCAGAATTCTAATAGGTTAAGGAAGAGTGGTCCGAGTTTGTGTCTTAGCTAGTTATAAAAGAACATGCATCAGGGAGAGCTGGTGCTCTATGGCATGGCTTTATGCCATGTTCATTTTGCCACTGCAACTATGTCGGGGCTCTATGCCATGGCTTTATGCCATGTGCATTTTGCCATTGCATTTTGCCACTGCAGCTTTGCCATTACTTTATGCCATTGCTTTATACCATTGTTTTGCTTTGTTTTTGCTTTTGAGACTGATGTGCTTCTGCAATAAATAACTTTAAAGCAACTATTAGCTGCTTCGCTTTATAAACAAAGAAGAAGAATAGGCCTGACAGTGTGGGTGCCCAAGAGGCACCCGGAGGTTCCCAGAAACCTCACAGAAAACCTCTCAAATTTGTGTCAGAGACCATTTGTTTTTCAGTCCTGTGAAAGACATGACTTATAATTGGAACCAAAAGGAATTTTCAGTGGTGCAATTTATGGTAATAACTACGTTCTCTACACTGTTGTTATTATTAGTGTTTAATTTTCTCATAAAATCCCATTTGGTAATATATTTTACTTGAAAGAAGGTTCTAAATGTGACTGAGAATCTACCATTTGACAAGGTACATGTACAAATTCCTTGTTTTACCTCCAACCTTCAAGTCTGCAAGACTCTCCAGGTTTTGCTAAGAATGGAGATTGAAAACTCTATTAGACAAATTAACAATATAATTCTTAAGAGGTCATGACGTTTAACCTGGATAGAGTCAGAAATAATGCAAATTTGTTTTGGTGCTCTTTTGTCTTTGCTCCAGCTCCCTTGTGCCACTCTGGCCTTTTGGAAATTTGTGCAGACTGCAGGCTCCCTGAAAAAACCTGACAAAATCCCTGTAATTTTCCTACTCAGAGCTAAGAACTGTCCAAGCCTAGATTTTGTAAAATGAGAGATTTAAAAGGCATCTTTGCTTCTTCCCTTGGAATATTTCATAGCTGTATCCCTCAGGAGATGCTTAAAGTCTTATCTACACTAGAGGGTTTTGCTAGTGTATTAATATCAGCAGTCAGTCCCAGTGGAGATGCAGGTTAATCTTCTGATGGTATAAATTACAGCAATTGCCCGAATAAAATATAAGGAATTTTCATCATGCTACTGTATTTGTAGCAAGGAATTTCTGGCCCGGGTTCATCTGACTCTTTTTTATGCCCTTGTAAGACTCATGTTAATTACTAGAACTGGTCTCCCCCTTCCTGGCAGACCATGGCTTCTCAGCCCCTCCTGCTCCTCACTGTCAGCCTCCAGAGCTGAGTATGACTACTTTCTTGTCCATGCTTCATGTCCAATGTTTTGATGGCATTATGACCCTGGTTGATGTCAATGATGTGATGAACACTGGTCACCCAATGTTAAGCTGGACTATGTTAAATCACCATTTTGAAAATGTAATGCAGGGAAAACTGATTTCTCCACACAAACAGACTGTTTGCTGGCTATGCCAATACCATTTTTCAGACTCTACCATTTCACAGACCCTGAAATATCAAGGTTGTTTTGCATCTAAACTTCCTTCATCTGAGGTTATCATCGTGTCTCCATGTCTTTAAGACGCTCGATTTCCTCAGTGATTTCTTCGTGACAGTAAGAAATACAGCTAATGTGAATTATTAAAGATTGACTAGCATGCTATTGTAAAAATACAATGTTGTGTAATGCTGGATTTTAAAGGTCAGCCAGTAAAGCAAGTGCGAGTATCTGACAATCTACGTATTTTGTTGAGTCTTGCTTCAATAACTGTTGCTAACCGAGCTACGGCAATCTCATGACACTGGTATCACCTGTTCCACAGCAATTAAAAAACCCCAACCAAACTCCAATCCAAAACCAGACACCCATGCGTTGGTCCATGTCATTCATCTGAACAGTCACACCAGGTGTGCACGGACATGATGGTAATCAATAACTCATCAGTGACTCAGCAGAAGGATCGCGGGTGATGTGTGTGCATATACTGACCTATTTTCTGTCCTCCTTTTATATACGGCCAAGCAGTCACCTAAGCGAACCTATGCTTTCAGGTGCAATAACTCCAGTAACGTTTGCTTTCAATACGAGTTATTCCATTCCTATGGTGCCGAGAGGCTGGATCCCAGGTGCGGTTCTCCCTGTGGTCTGCGGCAAGCGGATCCATCCTGCCCGAGACAAAAAGGCGGAGGAGGAGCAGCGGAATGCGACAAGTGGCACTAGGTGCGAGGAACTGCGGTGGCTCTTGCTCGGCCCGGCTGGACTGCGGGGCACCGCACCTGCTTTCGGCAGTGGCGCCTCGGTGCCTTGCCAAGCCGCGCAGCCCCAGGTGGCGCGGGAGGAGCCGCTCGGCCGGCGCCGTGACCAGGCTCATGTCACCTGGCGCCGTTGCCGCTCCGGCCCCTCGGGGCCGCTGCCGTTAACGGGGCTGCGCCGGGCGCGGGGGAAGGGACGAGCCGCACCGAGGAGAGCGCGGCTCGGCCCCCCTGCCGGACCCCCGGGAGCGAGGGCCGGGTCCGCCCCCAGCGCCGCTCGGCCGCCATACTGCGGGGCAACCCAAACTTGTTACACACGGCCACCAACTCCTCCTCCCGCTCCTGCTCCTGCTCCTGCCCTTCCCTCCGCCGCCGCCCTGCCCCCGCCGGCGCGGAGAAGAGGGGGCTGCGCCGGCCTAACCCTAGCCGCGGGGAAGGCGCCGAGGCGGGCGGGGGCCGTGCGAGGAGAGCGCCTCAGCCCCCCGCAGGTAGGAGCGCCCGGCGGGGCGGGCTGTGCGCCGGCCGGGGGAGGAGGAGACGGCGGCGGGGGGCGGGCGGAGAGAGCAGGAGGCGGCGACGAGGGAGCGGTCGGCAGTGGGGCAGCGACCGTCCTCGCCTTCTCCCGCCGAGGTGGGTGCGGAGCTGGGGGACCCTGCGTGGGGACGGGCGGCGCGGCCGCACCTACGGAACGCAGTCGGTCCTGCCGCCTGACGGGCCCGGGCCGCCGCTCTGTTCGGGCGGGGGGCGAGGGCGCTGGCTGCCCCCGCCTGCGACGCGGCCGGAGCGAGACGGAGAGGAGGAGTCTCTAGCAGCAGCAAATGAGCGAGGGCTGCCAGGTTTATAAATCTGCTTTTCCTCCCACTGGCCCCGAGCCCCGCTGACTCCGGCGAGAGCGATCGGCTGCCCGCCGGCTGCGGCTCGGCCAGGTGCGTGCCCGCGGCGGCGGTCGGGCCCCCGCTGCCCGTGCTGGCCGCACCTGCCGCGGAGACAGGGGCGCGCCCGAGGGTGGTGAGGACGGATGCGAGGCGTCTTCGCCCGGCTGAGGAGCGGTCGGTTTCCAAGGGCCAGCAGCCCAGGTTGCCCAGGAGCGTGTCCGGGCGCTTCGGGGAGGCCGCTGTCTGCTGGGAACCGCCGTCCCTCATGCGGCGAGGAGCCGGACGCGGTGCTGGGTGCTTGCTATCGGGTAGCCGGCTGCATGTGTTCTGAAGAGCTGTTATCTGCTGTTTTATTTTACAGCTGTCAGGAGAGTTTAAATCACGTCTCCGCAGAGGTGCCGAGTTTGCAAGGTACTGGTGAAGAGAGATTTCTGTCCCCATTTGCCCCATTTCCGAGGGATGTCTTCACTGCTTCCCGGAGGTGTGGGTTGTTGCATGGTATTTTCCGCGTATACAAAACTACGCATCATGGGCGTTTAAGGCAGAAGGATTCAGTGGATGAATGCAGCCGTGGTAACTTCATTGTTGCAGCTCCTTTCTGTTAAGCGACCGGCTTTAGCAGGGAGGGGAACAGGAGCTTGATCCTGCCCTGGTGTGGGGGGGAGCCTGATGGATCTGTAGATTGAAGAGATTTTTCAAGTCTGTATTTTGTTTTAATGCTGAAATGTTTTCCTATCTTAGTTCATGTCTTTTATTATTATGTACCTCTTGTGGGGAGTTACTTCGGCTGAAAAATGTGGAACATCACCTTTAAGTTTAAAGCACCCAGGTATTTCTAGTAGCTCTGAAAATCAGTGTGGTAATAAAGCCTCTTTTTAAAAGAAAATGAAAATTCCTACGGTAATTAGCACACAGCTGTTGACTGCTTTGTGCCTGCCCATCAGGCTCAGCAATAGCTACTGATCTCATACTCGCTTTTGGATACCTGTATGGAGGTTTTGTCAGAGAACTGTTTAATGACTTCTTTTATTAGAAAGAGTGCGAGCTCAGGCAGTTACGCAAGTGCGCCTAAAGGAAGCTGTGCTGGCTGCATGGATGGTGAATGTGGAGGCCGAGGCGGAGTGGGAGTATCATTTACCAACCGAGTTAGAAAGGGGCATTGTAAGAGAGAACCGAGTGGCTCGTGAAAACACTGTACGTACCATGTTCCCTGCTGTGCAGGGAAGAGCCTTAGTACAGTGCGGTGCCTGGGATGAGCAAACTATGTATAGATGGCCATTCATTCTTTCCGGTAGCCGAGATGAGGTATAGGTGACTTTTTTTCCACTGAAAGCAGATAAGGGACATGGGAATGTGCTACTACCTGTATATTCTTAGAGGGGAAAAGAAAAAAAAAAGCGTTGTAAATGGGGAACTGGTTTGTAGAGGAAGTATTTAACCATCTCTTCCCCCTCCCATGAAGCAACTACTTTATTTACCTTTTACATGGTCAAGAATTGCTACAGAGTCTGCTGACAAAAGCTGTTCGTTTGCATTCATACCTACTAAAATAGGTCTTTAGCTGTTTTTAAAATTTCTCTGATTTTTTTTTTTTTTAAAGAAACAAAAGCCATTGTAGCTAGTGGGAAGGGCGGTAGCTACTTCCACATCAAATCAAGCGTCTGATGTGAGCAGCTCTATTTCAAAACTAACACTGATTCATAGGTTTTTCTGGACACTCTTAAGTACAGGTGTGCCCACAGACTTAATATGCTGTGTTGCCATCTCTTTGCTGGTACTGTGATTCAGTCCCCTCTCCTCCCCCCACCTCAGTCCCTGCATTAACAGGTATTAACACTGGACTTGATAACCTTTTTTCTTAGCCTTGCATGGATACAGCAGTATCCTGCCAAAATGTGTGGATTTATATTACTAAGAGATCATGCAAGAAGGAGAGATGTTCTGGGTGTCCTGGTGCATGCCATATTGGCCTGCCTCATGGGCAGCTGGGCTTCAGAGTTCTCTGCTTCATGCAGCCGTTTGCTGGGGAGGAGCTGGAGGATCTGTCATGTGCTGAAGGCCACTTGGGTGGAGTTGAAATCTGCACTGTGCTTGCTCTGCAGCGCACTCTTGCCCTCTCTCCCAGCTGTCTTAGGGGGTGTGTGCCAAATGAACACTTTCGTTTTAAAATACATTTTCTTAGTTCTTCTCTTGCAATGAAGCAAGTGGGATGTCTCTTTCAGTCATGTCAAAATTAATTCTTGTTCGGGGCTGCTAGCATTAGATGAAATACTTGCATATGCCACCTAGTTTGCAAAAGGTATTGGATAAGTTGATAGGAGGTTGTGCCATAATCTGATTTTTAAGGATGACTTTTCAAAGTGGGACTCTAAATCAGTAGTAATAAAATCTTGGAGCATTTCTATCGTAGTTATGTTATCTTGCTACTCTGCCGATTGTTTTGTTTCAGTTTTGTTTTTTTTTCCCAGAAAAAGGGAATCTCAAGCCAGATGTTGCAATAGGGATTTTGTAGATAGCAAGAATATGAAGTATTTCCCCTGAATGTTCAGAGGTGAAGTTACTAATCCCAGGTTTTGCTGTGCAAAGATTATGAAATAACTACCGAAATTGACTAACATGCCTTGTAAATATCCAGTGCTTCCAAGTGTTGGATCTTGTTGAATTCATATTCTATGATTTAAATGAGTTGAAAAGTAGTTTCTGAAGGTATGTGACCATGAAAGCATTGTTCATGAGTGGGTGGTGATCTACTATGGTTCTTATTAAACTAAAAATCAAGTACTCGTAGAAATGACTGAGACAATTCTTCACAGTGTTCTAAATTCTGGGTAGCATGTGAGAATAAGGTTGGAGATTTAAAGATGACAACAAAAACAATTAAAGTAGATAGTAAACTTTCATTGTGGTAGTATTAAACAGTTTGGTGGGGGAGTGTTCTCTGTTGTGCCCTATACTCAGTTGATATATGCCATGTTAATTAACTGAAGAAAGATATTCTCAATTGGAAACCTACATAATAAACAAGGAGCTGGGAAGTCCTTTTGGCTTTTTGTTTGGTTGCTCCTTCTCTGAAGTTTTCTGTCTTCTTTTTTCTAACTAGCCATTTTTCTGATGACAAAGCAGTGTTTTATAAGGCTGTCTTCGTCTGGCTTTGCATAGTAGACCTGTGTGTTTAGGTAGATAGGTAAAAAGTGTATTGAAAAGAATGAGGAGAGTCCCACTTAACTTTACTTGTGTCTTGAGCTTTGGAAGTTGAAGTGGCTGAAGAGTTGCTTTTCAGTGGAGCATACAACTGGTTGAGTACCAAAAAGAGCTTGGGAATGCCAAAAGGCACTGCTGCAGCTTCCATTTGCAGTTAACTTCCCTGTGTGTTGATATAGCTGTGCAGGCTAGATGTGGAAGCTGTTTTAATTGTCTCCCTTCTGATATGAGGGTTTTGTCCTTGTTTCTTGGATGAATTAGTGAAAGGAATCAAAAATGAGTTTTTCTGTTTCCATAGCTCTTCAGCTACAAAGAAAAAGGTAGAACCTCCTGTTTCAGACTAATGTGTGCTATCATCCTGGATTGGGAAGGTATAGATCATGCTGTCCAGGACTGGGTTAATGAGGTCTTACATTTAATTGTATTCTGGCCAGAAATCTTTTATATTATTTTATCTGCCTGTAAAGTTCCAGGAATGCAAAGGCCTGTTTAGCTTCTGGAGGTGCTGCTGTAGCCTGCCTTCACCATGAGGCTGCAGTAAGAAGTGTGCTGAGCTCCACTTCTCGCTAAGAGTGTCCAAGAGCTGCTCTGTTTCCTCTTGCTCCCTGTAACACTAAGTTGTGGTGCATCGAGCTTCTGGGTATGTCCGCATTTCTGAAAACAAAATGAATAAATGTGCCAGAACTTACTTCTAGTAGGTGCAGTGCTTTCTCTTTTTTTTATGATGGGATGAAGGAGGAAAAAAAGACTTGTACTGAATGAAGGGGCAATGAATGTGGTTTTCAGTACTGTAACTCTGAGATTTTGACATGTAAGTCTTTTACAGCACCAAACAGCGGCCTTTACTTCAAGAGTATGTTTTTCTGTACTGAGGGGGCCAGTTCTAATGGCCTGGGGGGGTAAACAAAACAGATGACAAAATAATAAAATGCTATAAACAGATGAAAAAATAATGAAAATCTGTAGATGTAAGCAGATAAGGAACTTAGGAACCTTTGCAAAGACTGTGCATACAGTTAATTGAAGACCATGTATGAAGTTTAGAACCAAGTTTGTGGGTACAAGAAATAATGGACACAGTTTTGTCTTCTTCTGTCTTCCACCTATTTCTTTTTCTCTCTGTTCATGTACAGCAGTGAGCTCATAATCCACTAGGCATTTTCTGCATTGATCCTCTTAAAAAATTAGTGTTAGCCTATATATGAGGCAGGCTAAAGAGGATTGAACACTGCTGCAAAATTAGTACCTGTTGGCCTCGTTGCAAGGAGAGATGGGTTCCCTGTTTCTTGCATGGAGCCTAGTTGTGTGTTCCTCTGCAGGGTTGTACAGGCTGAGCAGATATGTAGGTGATAGAACATTGGTATTGAAGTGACTTGGAATAGCAGACTGGGAAATTGTAACGTTGTTAGTGCATCTGATTACTTAGCTGGGAGTCAGAAAAGAATATGCAAAGCAGGGAAACGTTTATGGACATGGCCAGTTCTGCTGGGAGGAGAGGAAAAACTTTTACAGACTCGGTTAGTTCTTTGCTGATGTGCAAACAGAGAGACCAGAAGTTGTCTGGGAGCTGAAGTAGGTCTGACAGAACTGCAGCAAAGTGAAACAGTGAGGAGGCTGGTGTTCTCCTTGCCTTAGTAAAGTCTCCAGGTCACACAGATTTGCATGTGCTGCAAATGGCAGAGCCAAGGAGTACGGAGAAAAATGCATGAAACGTGATTATAGTTCTTGCATTGTTGAACAGTAGGCTTTAACAGTGTTTCTGAGTGTTTTTCCTTCTCCCAAGAAAAAGCAGGCATTCTTCTTGCTCCAAATAATTGATTTATAAGTATATGCGCAGTTGTGCTTAATTTTTGTTTTAATAAACAAATTATACTATATGAACTTTGTCATTGAATATACAAAGAGATGCATAGAAATGTGGAGGCTTTTTGTTTTTTATAGAATGTCTTTGTTTTCATTTCCACTGAAAGAGATAATGAGTTGTGATTGTGTGTTACTGGAAAAACAATACAGGATGTGGGGAGGAGACTAGATGTGGAAGCTCTTGGATTTGTACTTGAATTCTCTGTAAATTTTATATGTTCTGGGGAGAATGGAGCAATATAGGCCTTTTAAAAAACAAAGTGCTCATTGAATTGTCTTAAATCAGGTCATTGAAGTTGTGCTTGATGTTGCTTAGGTTTGTTGTAATTAAACTCATGATTCTAGAATCCTTCAAAAGGAGCTGTTTTTTGTTTTGCTGAATGTGATATAGACTGGTCAAAGTTTGTGTGAGGGCACAGTTAATTCCGTAATTTATCTCCATACTACATTACCTTTCTGTTTGCAGAACATTTCGTGTGACAGTAGGAAAGACTAAACTGGCAATACCTTATGGTGTTCAGGACTGTCATATGCATATGGATAACACTGGTTTGTTTGCTAGATGTATAGTAACTTGTAAGAATGCATGTCAAAACAGAATTTTGCAGATAGTCATCTCTGTGCATTCACCTCATCTAGTAATGCTTGAATTTATTCAGAAGACATTTATTAAGTCATATTTAAGAAATAAAATCCCAGTTGTTAATGCAAACTGGACATTTGACTGTTCAGTAAAATCATATGAGGCTCCTTTTGCTTGTCTGAGGATAAAAGGAAGACAGTTTATGGAAGGGGGATCGTTGGACCAACTGATACAATGACAGGATTTGGGACAATCAATATTCTCTCAACCTAATCTTATAAAATATTTATTGCCCTTCTCTCTGAGCCCTATCTTGGATGTTCTCAGTAGACTCTGTAATTCATGCCAGACATTGCAGTGTGGGCCACGAGAATACTGCTTTGTCTAAATCTGTGCTTAATTTGAGTATGGTAAGAATTGTCTGCAAAGCATTTGGGAGAAGAGAGGTCTGCACACAGAAGTTAATAATCAGGGCCCTGGTCTCACCAGTAGGTTTATGTGGGTAAAATGTAGCTGAAGCTGGGCATATACCTGCAGAGGTTGCCCTCTAGTACAGCGACCTGCACAAGTATCCTCTCCTGACCTCTCAAAAGAGCAATGACAAAAATGAAAACCAAACAAACCCTCTCCCCCCCCCCCCCCCAAACAACAACAACAAAACGATCCAAACTAACCAAAAACACACACACATAACCCTCAGAAAGCAAAAACCCCCCAGTAACAAGCTTTAGTTGTATGCAGACTTTAGGAGTCTGCTGGACCAATGCTGTGCTGTACTCAAAGCTTTGTGTTTTTTCCCCCATATATCAGTTTCTTTTCACAGAAAGTGCCTAAAATGGCCAGAGGCAAGAAATTCAGGCATTAAGGTTTCTACTCAGCAACCGCATATAATTATTGAGGATTTGCTAGAGGTGCATATGTATGCACACACAGACCCCTGTCTGTGTGTGGCTGTAGATGTAACCCACCTGAAGGGTCAATTTGTCAGAAAATTATTCATTGATCAGAGCTGTAAGTGTAAGGAAAATAAGTACCTTTGATGGAATTAATATCCCCACCAACAAAGCAAAACAGCAACAACAACAAAAAAAAACCCTGCAAAGCCATTAAAAATATCTGTATTTTGCTCAGTGGTAGGAATTAAATTTTTCTTTCCTGTTAAAATCTAGTCCTATTTGTAGACTAGAGAGAATGACTGCCTTTTTCTTCATTAAATTATTTAGATTATTGAAAATCTGCAGTTAAATGTTTAGATGCTTGTCCCTGTGGAAATGAATTTACTGCTCAGTTGAATCTGACTTAGGTTTTACTCAGTGAAATTGATAAACTGCCTTCAAAGGTCACCCCGATTATCTTCTAGGTAAGTAAGACATAGAATGTCATTTCACTTATTTTGTACTGGAATTAGCTGTGAGGGATTATATGATGAATATGTGAGACCTTTCCATAGGCTTAAGAGCTTTTATCTCTACAATTTTATCTCTTTAAAGAATTAAAAATTAAAAGAACCAACCTATAGCATTCACAGTGTATTAGCTGTTTAAAGCATTTGACTAGCTATTTTTAATGAGGGTGGATACTACTGAAATAGTTTTTCTTCAAATATGTAGATGAATTTATTCTAAATGTATGTTGAACCTTATCTTTTATGTGTCTAAGGGATTTTTTACTGCAGTGTCAGAGGATATGTGGCACAAATCTCTATTTCATACAAACACCTGACTGAATAAATTAAATGTGTATATTGGCTCATGTGTGTATCAGCATGTTAATAAAACACATTCTCAGATGGTTGAATTTGCCTCTTTGGAATTTATTTAAAATCATAGTAAAAAAGGCATCTGTTTGCATGGGGCAAATGGGGCCTCCTATGTGCATAAATTGATTGTGCATCAAGTGGTACATGCTGATATCCAGGAATTCCACTGAGGTTTTTAAGAACTTCTTTTTCCCTCTTTAGCACTGACAACCACCAGAGGTCAAAGTAACCATTATTCAAAAGCTGTCTTCTGTTCTGTAATTTAATTGTTGACTTTTATGAGAGTTCAGTTCCTGTTGCTGGATGTCTGCCTCTATTTTTCTTCATAGCTCTGCTTTCCATCTTCTGGAATAGGATGCGATTTATTATATGTCAATTTCTTTGGAAAAAGAAATTTCTCAGCAGATTATGGAATTATGCTCTTGATCAGGTGAAGCATCTGATGGCCTGTGCAACCTCTGGTTTCTGCTTAGTGTTTGCTGAGAAGGCAGTATACTTTGAAGATGAATTTGCTGTAGTGTGAGAGATAGTGCTGAAACAGGTTTGGGAGCATGTCCTGAGAGAATGGGCAAGTGCAGCAGAAAGTCAGTTGAGCAGGAGTAGTTACTGTTGGTCTGTGGAAGGTGAATGGAGTCAGCTGTGCTAATTTCTATGCAATAAATGGGCTTTGGGAGTCAAAGGTGCTAATGTGGCCCTGTCATTACAAGGCGCCTGACAGTGAAGGAAGCTTTGAGGTTCCCACTGAGAAATGTTGGCCTGCATATTTCCATGGCAACAGCCATCCCTTACACATTTATAACCTTTGATTAAAGATACAGAAAGGTGGGGGAAAACCTTTTAAAAGTTAAAAATGTATAGCTTTAACTACATCTTTCATTTTAACAATATCCCTTATTTACATTCCTTGGAGTGTAGAGATTTTATAAGGAACGCAGCTGTCCTTTCCCCATTTGGGGATGACATTGGGGGGCATATTGATATTCTGGAGATAGCTATCTGACTTTGATCATAGCTGCAGTAACATCACTCCACCAGTTTAGTTGCTATTTATTTACATTAGTATATTTTGTACCAAAATTGTGCCCGAAGTTTGTTATGCAAGGGGATTTGTTACTCTGATAAAAGTGTTTGAGAAAAAAAACCCCTATTTTCTGTTGAATAAGACTTATTTTCAAAGAGGAGGAACATGAGATGGCCTAAATTGTAGTTTCTTAAGCAGTATAGTGGCTGATGTACAAAGTCTTACACTGGTGGGGAGAGCAGACTGTTCCTGCAGAAACTTAGGCTTGCTCTTGGTTTGCAGGCTATGTGGAAGGGCATATTTATGCTTGCCCCGCATCTTCATATCTCCCCCTCCTTTACGCACCTCTGTGTTCTTGACAGTATTTTTCTTCATGCAGTGGTGGCCAGGTATGAGGATTGCAAAAGGAGTATTCTCTGTCCAGGTTAGCTAGTCTCACTTGTAATTCTCAGGTGCACCATGTTGCACTTCCTGGGAATTTTTGTTATTGAAAAGCAACAGAATTTTACCACCCATCACACTTCTTGGATCATCCTTGTGAAAAAATAGTAAATACTTTTAGATTTCACATTTATGCTAGAAGTTGAGCTATAATACCAGAACTAATGCAGTGGGATCTTTGCAGAGGGATGAAATAAAACTGTGTTTCTTCTGTGCCTTTACTTTGGACAGATAGGCTTTCTTTTGCTTTGGACTAATCAGTACTGACTCTAGGTGAGGCCATTGCTGTCTTGGTGAGGGGAAATGACAGATGTTTTGTTGGGACTGCATGCAGAGTCTCTCCAGCATTTTGCCATCATTTCTATCAGAAGGAAGAGGTGTATAGATGCTACTAAGCTTAGTGGTTGGTGATTGGTAATTTGAATGGACAGTTGCCTAGGGTCGCTAAAGCAGGGAGTTTTAGTGCTACAGATGTATTGTTCCATCTGAATTGCTAAGGCTGAGCAGACTCTGTGGTTACTAAGAGCCTCATGTACTGCTGCTGTTTTGACCATGAAGCAAAGCACCCTTCGTGCTGCTCTTGTACAGATCCCTGACATTCCCTGAGAGAGTTTTTGGTGCTGAAAGACCCAGTTGGTTACTGTGGAAAGTTCACTGTGACTATGCAAACAGGACTGGGAAGTTCATGATGCTGGGATATTTAGAAGGATAGTTGCCATTATAAAAGAGATGAGAAAAAGAAAACTTGGAGGAAAAATTTGAAGGTATTGCAAACTACTTTATTTCATTTAGGCTGCAAAGGATATTGATACTGTTACTAATCTGTGTAATTTTTTATTAATTCCCATGTTTTGGGAATGGTTGACAGTGACTGTTATGATATGAGTCAGTATTTCTGGTCACTCTGAAATAAGGGAACTGTTGTCTGCTTGGGATCTAAGTAAAAGCAGAAAACAGGCGTCTTTGTGATGTCAGGACCGCATGTCAGATGGACATGGCAGCATAGTTACAGCATTTCCATCCATTTTCATGAATTAGAAAGGTAAAGTTTAGCACTAGTCAGTGTGGATTGTTTTGGTTTTTTGTTTGTTTTTTTTTTTTAGTAGACAGAGGATGAGGAATTGTTTTGGCAATTTTTGGTTTTAATCAATTAAACAGGTGCATTTTAAGGCCAAAGTAACTTTTGGGTAAAGTTGCCTTACTGCCTGAATGCAAGACGTTATGCAGGTGAATATCCAAGTTTATATCCAACGTTAGGCAAGTTACATCCATGAAGAGCATGATCATTTGTCTTCTAAGAGAAGAATGTTGTCAGTAAAACACTAAAGTCACAACCTCCCTCTCTGAGGTTTTGTTCTGGCGGTTACCACCAGAGAAGAAAGTTGTGCTGTTTTTGTCAGCTTCTGCAATGTGGCAGAACATTCCCATAGCAGTTTTACAGTGCCAGGAGTGGATTGAGGTAATGAGAGTAGAAAATATTACGTGTTAGCTAGCTTCTCTCTCTCAGTTACAGCTAAGATTCTAACCTCTTTTTTAAGGTCCTGAAAACTTGTTTGCAAGCTTTATGAGGGTTTTTGTCCTGTGTCACTAAGAGAGAATAAAACTAAGCAAGATCTTAATTAAACATTAATTGAAACTGCCTAAAAAGGAGATAAGAGATATGTAGAGGTGGGAAACAAATGGTGTAAAGGATGCTGAAAGCATGGAGTTTGGAGATGGATACATAAAATGCAGAACAGACTCTGATGATCTGAACATGTGCTTCTGGTTGGAGAGCTGTGTGGCAGCTCTGAACTTAAGTGTTCAGATCATGATATTTAGGCAGTCTTTGAACAGTTCCTGCCTGGATAAAGCTCAGCTGGAATAGATATGCATCTAGGATATAATACTGTAGCCTTTGTTCAGGATTTGCAGGTTTTTATGTTGGCTTCTGAAAAATGTTTTAATGATCTCACTAGGAAGAGCAGTGTGGATTTTTAATGTAGTACTTACATTACAGCCAGTAGCACCATAAAAATGTTTGGTTAGGTGTCCTTGTGGGATTGCTGCCATGACTTCAAAACTCCTTCAGATTTGATCAAACGACTTCAGCAGCCTCTTTGGAGACCCTTCCTGAGGTGTTGAAAATCCTTTGTGGTTGCATGAGTTCAAGATGTTCAAGCCTTGTGATTTAAGACTTTATGGAATTGAAAATTGTAAAATGTAGCTGAGATTCTGTATTGGTTACCTGGGCAATATGCTGTTAGTTTTTTTCTTTATATGTTGCCACCCTGAGCATTCCCTCGGTTCAAACAGACGAACCTTTGGTTAGAGTTAAAATTAATCAAATATTGACAGTAAAGCCACTAGCATTTTTATAGGCCAAACTATCTAAAGGTGGCATATATTAAGATTCTTGTGGGAAGCAAGAAAAAATGAAGTTTTATTGCTGAGATACTGACAGTAATGACGTGTATCAATTTTAGCATTCAAAGAGGGAATGTACCGTTTTGAGCCACTGTATTTGTTTTGGCAAGTCATTTTTTTTAAATGCATTGATGGGACTGTTTGTACTGTTGTGAGCCATAACAATGTCAGGTGGGTACTGCATGTTCTGGAACAAGCAACTTTAGTGTTTCCTGAATCATCCTGAGTAGAGGAATGTGAAGGACAAAACTGCAATAAAAATGGATGATTATTGCTTTCACTGGAAGAGGAAAGCTGTAGTTAAAATTCAGTTTAGTTTAAATTCTTGATATTTCATTTCCTTTGCGCTAAAGGAGTTCATGAAAACATAGTTGATACCTTGCTTTTGAAGACAAATATATTCCGTGGGATTTAGAAGTCAGGCTTCATTAAAATTAAAATCACTTTAGTCTAAATTTTAACATCAAGCTACTTAGAAATTGTTTAAATCTAAATTTTAGATTAAAACTGCATAGATAGTTACAGTTGATTTAGTGTGTTTTTAGTGATTGGTAAATGTATCTTGTTATATAAATCAGGTTATATATGTAGGTATTTCTAGCACATAGGACAAAGAGGTATTGTATATAAAGCTTGCTTTCAGTTGCCTTGAATTCCAAATACTAAAATGTGCAACACATTACACACATAGCTGTTTGTTCTCTTTGCACATTGGCACAGATTTTTGGGACTCATCATGCCGAAGCAGTAGTGGGATTTGTGCCAAATGGCTAAGTATATAGAATAAGAGGCAAGGCATGCAATATCCAGGACAACACCAGCAGTGTGACAGTGGTCTTTTCTGGGGCTGTGTTGTGATTTGTACAATCTATGTAGCAATTGTTCAAAACCTTGTATTTGTATTAGTACTTTGAATGCATGTATTTGGGGCAGAAGCAGGTAGTGGGAAGATGGAAGCTGTTAACTTTTCATAAAATGCACAGCAGTATGCAGAATTCATCAGAGGCTCTGTTGCTGCCCAGCTGTTAGCCAGCTAGTTACCCATAGGAGTAAAGTGCTTGTGCTTGTTTTGGAGTTGAACTTTGTGGCAAGTGGAAATTTAGGAGTTCACTAGAACAGCTGAGTGTTTGCTGTGGTAATTGTGGCATGTGTCTGGACTTCATCTGTAACCCCCTGCTCAGCTCTTTGGCAGAAGGACAGTGTGATCTGGTCCAAAGCCTGAGGTCAGCTACTCAGGCCTTTACATCTCTGAGAGGCATGTGAAACAGCCTAGCTCTGAAACTGCTAAAGGAGGAGAATCTGTGATAGCAGGGAGGATCAGTAATGAAGCTTACTTCTTGTGGCCATCTGCAGAGTTGAAAACGTGTTAGTGAGGTTCACCATTCATTTTGTAATGGCTTTGTACTTGATGGTCATGTAGACATGCATTATAGAGGAATACATTGATTAATCAAGGAAGTGTTTCTAGTGAAAAGAAGAAACACTTAAAAAACTGAGTTTTTCATTAGCACTTCCCCTTCCCTGTCTAGCTTCTGTATGATGAAATACAGGAGTTTATTTACTTCTGGACTTAAGTGCCTTAAACATTTGGCAAAACTTTATTGTACTCAGGATTTCTTTATCTGCGTACATTGCTGCCATGATTCTTCAAGTTTCTCAGGATGCCTTGATAATTTTCAGGATATAAAGCTCTTCTTACTTTTGAATCTCCCAAAGCAAAGATTTCTTCCTCCATATTCAGAACTTTGCTTTAATTTAAATTCCTAATTGTATCTGTTTTTCAGTGTTTGTGTGAAAAGGTTGAAAGGTTTCTGTGTTACTGTGATGTGACATGAAGCAAGGGCAGTTTAATCTTCTGTAGCTGATGAAAATCTGAGCTTTAGAAAACATTAAGTAAACAGAGAAGAAACATAAGTGATTTTTTGGGAGGTTGAGGAACTGATGTTGAAGGCTTCAGAAACTCTTTCAACAGTCAAACTGTGCCTGATAAAGCCAAATTAGGTAGTTCCCTTTATGTGGAAAAGAGAGACTTGGAGGTTGTGAAATGATAGTTTGTTGCTTTCACAATTAATGAGTTCCATTTTCCGCAAAAATCTAAAGGCTCATAATTGATGGCTTTATGGCTACCAGGGCTGTCATATTCTCGTGGCATTCGAGGGCCAGACACAGGTGGATGTGTTAAGACTTTATGGTGTCTAAACACCAGTGAGAAACATAGTCACTGCCATATGAAGTTGACAGTGTAGTTTGAAACAAGAAGAAAATGAGCCCATGAAGGAGGAAGAGAATTTTGTAAGATAATTTGAATGGTCCTGCTCCTTTGAGTCACTCAACTTTGCCTTTGGCTGTTTTTATCTGAAAATACTTTCCAGGTAAACACATTACCTTCTTGGTATACCCACTGAAAGTGTATTAACAAAACCCATGATCATGTTTTTCTTCTCCATCCCTCAGTTTGATGAAAAATAGATAACTGGTTTTATTTTCTACGGTATTGGTGTAGAGAAGTAAATTTATCACATTTTGTAGATCTGGTAGAATTTTGCTGGTGTCCTTCCTATGCCAGAGCATTAGAACTTGGAAACCTATTGCTGCTGGGCACCGTGTTCACGCTATGAAAAAAAATTAAAGATAATGTAATTGATTATTGCTTATGTTTTTGTATCTAGGTATACCAAACATGTTGGCAGCTCATTTCTGCAGATAGATTTTCCCTGAGGTTTGTATTCAGGCAGCACTGATTGATCCTAGGCATAGCTGTATCAATAAGCTGTAAGTCCTAATAGGCAGCTGGTAAGAGAATTGGGTTTTTAGAGGGCAGCCTTATTGGCATATGGCTCTCATTATGGGAGAGTACCACATCTAAAGTAATTTTAGTTCTTCATGTTGCAGTAGTGCCTTGTAGAGATGGTGCAGTTGCTCCAGGGAGAAGATGGAAAGGCCTCACATCACTCAGCTGTCCTCCTGCTGATTAAGGAGTGACACTGTCTGAGATGCCTTTAGGAGGCAGGCAATTATTTTCAGATGGAGAGATGTTAACCAAGAACTGAAGCCTTACGGGAACAAAGGGTTAGCAGGGCTGGAGAAGGGAGGAGGCTATTCCCAAAACATTTCTTTTACTGCTTCTTAATATTAGGGTCTCTTTAGAAAGGTTTTACATTTACATCGTGAAGCATTTAGCACTTGTCAGCTGACTATGTGAAGGGCTAAGTGTTCTCTGTTTCACATTCTGTATCTTTTCGCTTAGTCAAATATAAAACAACGTAGTCCAATTTGCATCCTGTTAGTGAGACCAGCACTGATGCTCTTTTTTCCTTCTCCTCATTTCAGATAATATTAGGGGGTTTTTGTTTTTGTTTTAATATTGATCCAAAATCTAGTTTTAAGCAGTAAAGGGATTTATATCCAGCAGGCTGCTGCCATGTGGTCCTTTTTTTTGTGGCAGACTCATTACTTGATGACAAAATTCAGGGCATTGCCAACTGCTCAAGGCAACCTTTTGCTAAGGTCCTTGTAATAGAGCTCTGAGAACAGCCATGCAGCTTGAGTTGCAGGTAAGAAATTAATTTTTAAGTATTCTTTTTTTAGGCAGAGTAAATTGAAAGCTCATATAAAGATTCTTCTAGTAAATGAGTTGTCACAATAGGGAATAATTTAGTGGCAGTGGAAAAGAATTTTTTTACTTGTAAAATGGTGTAATCTAGGCTCTGAATGGGAGAGGTTTACATAGTGTTGTCACTGTTGACTGGCCAATTTCATGACATCATAACTAACAATGAAGCTGTTTGAATTTCTTAGCAGATTGAAGTTTCCTAAACTGACTGTGAGACATGTTGCCTATGTAGGGACTAATTGTAAATGTTCTTATGTGTATATGTGCATTGGGATGTCTTTCTGTGACTAGTTTTCATGTTTTCTGTAATAGCCTTGGTTTAGCTGGAGACCTTTGTAGGTGTATCCCCAAGAACAGCCATGCCTGAGTAAGGCCCTCAGTTTGTCCAGTATGACCTACTGGGAAGCTGCTTTCTTTTTTTTTTTGTTGTTGGTACATTGTTTATATGTACTGTAAGTTTTCTGCTCCCATACAGCTTAAATATGAAGAGATCATGAAAAACACTGATGCCTATTTTGTGTAAATTGTAGTTGAATAGTTGGCTGCTTTGTTTACACTGTAAGTGTGCAAAGCTGTAACTTGAATCTTGAGATTTATTTTAAAAGCATCAGGCTTTGATGTGATTTGTAGAAATGTATACAGAATAATCTTTGTTTATAAAAGTGAATGGGAGTTATCAGTATTTTTTGCCCAAAGACAAGCTGAAGTTAGATGAATAAATGGGGGCTGGTATGACAGGCATAGACCTCAATTTTGCTTGTGCTCTAGAATGTATTACTGCATTTTCTGGTTATTGCTTCTGAATCGTGACAGTGCTTTTGCTTTTTTATTAAAACTTGTGGTATGCATTGCATAACTAGCATTTGTTTTTTCTGGTTTTGTGATCTAAAAAATTTAACTGGGCCTTGATTATCAGCATCACTGAAGCTCACTTGAATAAATGAACAGAATGCACTTCACACAAACGCAAAATCAGTAGGGTGTTGTTTGGAAATGTGTGCAAAACAAGAGGCAAACCAGTAATAAAATCTGCCTTTTAGAAGACATCAGAATAATCTTTTATGCTTCTAAAAAATCTCTTTTCTTTAATAACAAGGATCTATTAAATACTGAAAGGATGCGGTTTCATTTTAATAACATTGAAGCTTTGTCCAGTAAAAAAGAATATGGAGATAAATCTATGTGCACTTTGAGAAGCTAAGAATTTAAGAAGGAACTTACCTGGTGCTGACTTAACATGTATATTTTAATTAATATGTTAATATTTGCTTTAATATGAATTTCCAATTAGTTTTTTTTAAATTTGGTCAGAAAAAGAAGACCAAAACTGTAACAATGACAGAAATGCAGATTCAGAGAAAGAATGTTTGTCACTGATAGCATGCGGTGCTATCTGAAGTTTGGTATCTTGAAATTTCTTCTCTCTGACTATGACAAAAAAGATATATATGTATGTTTATTTCTGGGGAGATCGGCAGGGATAGCAGACTAAGTAGAGATGATGATGTAGTGTGCAAAATGAGGAAGGATTTACAGCAAGTGAGACAATGGCACACACAGAGAATTGGATACCTCTCTTGAGGAAGTCCATCTTTATTGGGAGGGAAGACTTTCCTGAAGAATGTGGCTGAGTAGATAGTAGTATGCAGGGAGCACTAGATTCCTGCAGGCAGGTGAGTAGAGTTTGGCCTGGTGATGGTAGCTCCTTCAGAAAGAGTTTGCCACAACAGGCTTTTCTTGGTTCTGGTTTGGTTTTGGAGGCTGCTGGGAGATGAGGATTGTTTTTGTGGGTGCAAGTGGTTTTTCTTTGCAGTCAATTGGAGTGATTTGAGAGGGTGGTGGGAGATGTGTGTGATACAGACCTGCTGTTCTCGTGAATGGCTGAAACCTGGCACATGGCTTAACTGTCTTTGGGGAATGGTAAGCTGATACTTCTGGTCTGCAGTAACTATCATTGGTGTTTTGCTCTCTCCATTTTCTGTCTGGCTATGTAGCTGTGTCTGCTTTTTCCTATTCCTTTCCCTTTTAAATTTTTATTTTAGGCTATTGCCACATGACTGCTGTCTTGCATAACGCTCTACAACTTTGTTTATTGATGCACTTCAGTTCAGACTGTTATTTTGTCTTTGGTTTTGTTCCTGTCGCTTATGTGGTAGTTAGTTTTCCCTTGAGCTCTGCAGACAGGGGCAGAGGTATCAGTGCTGTGGGGCAGCTCAGGAGTCCTCTGCTGATCTAGCAGTGGTGGCTGCAGCTGTGGGAGCCTCACTGGGGCTCCAGCCTGCCTGTTGGCCATGGCTTCCACTCCAGCCTGGCCACGGGCTGCCTTCTCCAGGAATAAAAGCACTGGAAAAGGCTGTCAGGGAACCTTCACAGAGGGAGCCTCTGGGCTGCCCCAAGGTGTCAAGGCATAACTACAGCCCGTGGTAGCAAGCGGAACTGAGAGTGTTCCTCACATGAAAGTTGTGTCTCTCTCCACTGCTTCTCTCATTTTACACAAATCACATTTTGCCCTTGTTTCTTTTCTTTTCTAGCCCACAAAACCATGAATTTGCCAAGTAATTTTCATAATGCAGTTTTTATTTGTGTGCTGAGAGTTTCTGCTTTTTGGTTGCAGAATTGTGATGTAAATATCAGCTGAAGAAGTGTAGTTGCAGGTTAGAAGTGGATAGTGTTCAGGTTTTCTTTCTCATTATTCTGTCAATAATGAAATGGTTAAAACAATGAGAGGTTTCCGGTTACCATGTTTGTATCAGCTGACTACGTGTTTTTCTTATTAATGAACTGTAGCTGAGTAGTTGGCATCTGCTGTGAGGGAGGGTGAATGGGAGAAGGAAATTATCAACCATCAGTTTTGTGACTTTGCTTTGTAGACTAACTATTTAACATAGTGCAGTAAAACTCAGCAATTTCGGCAATTCAGAATGATGCTGACAGTTTCACATTGTTTTCTGTATGAACAAAGTAGCTGTGACTGTTCTGGTTGTTGCTGTTAGCCTTCATGAGTGTAAAATAAGGTCCACAAAAACTGCTGTGAAACTAATGATCTCTTTTGAAAAAATCACAAATGTTTGGGATTAGCGCGGCTGCTTCAGCAGCGTGACCAAGGACCAGACTGGGGGTATGCTAGTGCAGCGTGCCAGAGCAGAAGCCAGTGGTGCATGCTGGCTTTTACAGTTGAAATGGTTTGCAGGAATAGTGCTGACAAAGTCACCATTGCAGGAGCTACCAGAGATGCAAACAATCAGGAGGTTTGGGAAGAGCTGCGGTGGCTGAGTTGCCATGCTTTGGTCTCTGGGAAAGTCACTGTATGAAGTGTTACTGGATGAAGAAGTTTGTTTTAAAAAGTAGTTTGTTCTAAAAAGTTTTAAGTGACTTTGGGTGATAGTCTTATGATCTTGAAATTAGTTTATGTGGGCAATATAAATTTGCTGTTTGAGTTTTCCAACTGGGAGGATTTCAAAAAGCTCAATAAAGTAAGGTGCTTAAATCTGCTTGAAAGACCAGAGTAAAAGGACTGCAAAGCCCATAGTTTTCATGACTGTTTTTTGCTTTTATATTAAACGTTGCTTTAAACTTTAAAGGCATCGGTCATGAAAGAAGCCTGTGCATTTCAAAATTTTTTAAATAAATATAAGTAATTATATCACTGTATTAATATGTATTGTAGTACCTAACATATAATATATACTAATATATTATTAAAAGTAATTATAGTAATTACATTATTAATCATGTAAATACACATTTTCTTGTCTGGAAATCTAATGCAGGTCAAGATCCTGAAGGGCCCTATTTGCTTGGAGTTCAGTGTTATTCTGAGGATGGATGAGGAACTTCAGGAAGAAAAAACAAGTTATACCTGTTTCTTTGATTAGAGAAACCACTAGTTACAAGCTCAGGAGTATTTACTGCTCTTATTATAGGATCTGCCTTCTTGATTTGGATTTGTGGGTGGCCGAAGCGGATGAAATATTTCAGGAAGTAGTCAAGAATGGAGAAGGGAAGGCTGCTTGAGCTTGGCTATGTTTTGTCCGTCTTCCTGGGTGATAGGGATTCATTACTCCCTAAAGGGACTACCCGTGCCTTCAGAGGCTCCAGACATGCAGGGCTTCTGGGAAAGAAGTGTGTTTAACTCTGTATCAAGGGTAGCACTTCAACACCAGGCACAAGATCAGTGGTCCTCATCTGCTCTAAGAATTTGTAGTCTTGTGAAGGGAAAGACTGGTGTAGGAGGAAGGATCCTCAGTTGTGCTGGCATTTGCTGTTGACTTCAGCTTGGCCGATGATATGCAGAGTAAGGTGTTCTGCTAAACCCTTTGAGCCTTATGCCTTCTTCAGGGTGGTAACGGTGCAAGCACAAACGCTTTGGTCAAATGGTAGTTTGGACAAGATGTGTGATAGCAAGATGGATGAGAAAGTTTCTCCAGTGTTGCTACTACAGGCAAAACATGACATAATGCTGCTTTTCTTTTCCTCCAGCTTCAGATTGCATGTCAGGTTTTCAGAGAGAGTTTTCTGAGGTCTTGCATGTGTGTGGAATGAAGTGTATTGAGGCTTAAGCTTACTTTCCCATTTATTTGATTTTTACAGTCTGTCACTTTCCAGTTTTACAATGGAATTTTTCTTCACATGGGATTTCTCATGAAGACTCTTAATTATGGTGTGCAATTTGGGGAGTTCCATTTGCATTGTTACTTTGTGTTTTATCTTGTGTTATAATTGCCGTTTATGAATTGCACTATGCTAGAGTTTATCTAGAAATTAAGAAGTAAATGGTGTAGAACTGTGTAGGCATAACATGTGAAATAAGTGTGTACTGAGACATTTCGCTTGCATGGCATGAAATCTCTGACTTAAATATGTAAAAATATGCAGAGAAAACATTTATAATTATGCCATGCAAGGTCGAAGGAGTTAATATGGAGAACTTGTATTGCAATGATTCATGGCAAATAACAGACTTGGAGAAGTCTAGCTTTGTGACAGAAACTTCTTAAAAATCTAAGTTGAGGTTTTCAAAGCTATGTATACAGCCAAAGAGAAACGAGGAAGGTTTTTTCACAATAATTTTCACATAGGTCACTGAGCAGAGCTTTGCTCTGTAATGACTAGACATTATTTCTAAAGCACATATGTACTGATGCTAGGGTTTTGCTTCCAACTTGACAATGGCTCGGGCAGACTCATGATGGAAAAAAATCTATGTTGTAATGATGAATTACTGTTTTTTGGTGTGGTGTGGGTTTTTTTGTGTTTTGCTCTGGTTTTGGGTGAAAGAATAGAGAAATGTATTTAAAACAGCCGTAAGACTGATTGCTGCCTTGGTCTTTGTTGTATCTCTCAGAGGTACACACATCAAGTCTTTCTGAGCACCGCATGGGATGGCGAGGCAGCTGCACGTACAGCAGCAGACTGCGGAGTGGGTTTTGCCCTGAGAAGGGGCTGTGCTACAGAGCTGTGCATGCTACTGCTGCAGCTGTGCTCCTTACTTCTGCAGCTTTGTGGCATGGCTGCGTTGTAGAGCTATGTAAAAAATGTAAAAGAAAGTAAAATTCTCGTTAGAGCCGCAAAATCAGTTTTCTTGTAGCATCCCAGAATTACAGCAGCTGCCCTTTCAATGCCTGCTCTCTTGCCTGAGATACGGTGGGAGTTGGGCGGTAGGGTGGCAAGCTTCATCTAAAAGTGAAACGATAGTCTGATGAAAAAAGTGAGCCAGTGCTTCCCTGAAGAAAAGCAAATTAAAGGTGTTACCTCAGTCCCTGAGTAACACAAACCTCTGGAATGACTCTGAATGGAGTAAAATTTTGTAGCGAGCCTTGTCCACTGCTCTCATGTTCCCCATGCAGAAAATGGATCTATCCTCATTTTGATTCTAATGATTGCAAATCCCCCATGTCATCTTATTTCCAAGCATAAATTACTCTCCTCTGTGAGAGCATGCACATTTTGTTGTTGATGATACGTTTCTGGCTGCTGGATCTTTTCATACTTTTTTAAATAAATGGCCATGCTATTCAATATCACTTTCTCCTATCAACATGATAATCTCTTAAATTGTTTACATATTGCTTAGACTGTAGTAGGTGTTGCATAGCAAATTGGTTACTGTTGAAAATGTTGATCTTTGTGGACAGAAAGACTATCATTTATAGTGTTAAAATTCCAGAATATAGTTTTGCAAAAGTGGAAGTATTCAAATACTGTAAAATGAGATCATAGAAAAGAAGTTACTGAACAAAATCAGAAGTGAATCTTGTATTTTTCTCCCATTGATTTACTAAATATTGTAAACACAGGGCTGGATAGTTCACCATCAAAAAATACAAACCTGGAACAATCAACCTGATCATTCGGTTTTAAGTAAATAAATAATTTGGCTGCTTTTACTTTTCTATTGAAGAGAGTTGAAGAGGAGGATGAGTGATTATGTTATTGAATGTACCAGTTAAATATCCTAGGCTGTTTACACTGTAATAATACTGATTAACTCTTGGAGTGAATTTGTTTTTACTTTGCATAGACAGCTATAATAGTTGCATGCTATATTAAACTGCAAACAGTTTTTAAATACAGATGGAGTAGGAATTTTTGTACCTGCAAATGCAGTAAAACTTGAATTAAGCTTCTTGTTCAATTAGTTGTATGTTAAGTGTATATTAGTCTGTTAACCTGAGTGGCATGGTCTGCTGCCTGTCCTCTCTGTAAAAATGAAAACAGTATCTACCATTTAAGCTATCTCAGCCTTAAACCCTGCTTTTGCGAGCAAGTGTGTGGGGGGGTGTTTTAAAGAAAAACAGCCCTGGGGGGAGCAGCAGAGGCTTGGGGAAACACTGCAGTAGACAGTGTACATGTGGTAGTTGGAGTCACAGTTCGAGTCCTTGGAGGTGTGAAGTGGGGCAAAAGCTGCTTTGTACATTGCCTGTAGATATGCTTTGCCAGTGAAATAGACTCAGCACCCGGAGTCACAATCCTGGAGAAGTAACCTTATATTCAGTTTTCCTGTAATACTTAATTTCGTATAGGGAACAGTTGCTCAGTTCCTGGTTACCTTTTTTGGTTTTTTTTGTGTTGTTTTTTTTTTTTTTTTTTTTTTTTTTTTGGTTGTTTTTTTTTTTTTTTTTTTTTTTTTTTTTTGTTGTTGTTGTTTTTTGTTGTTTTTTGTTTTGTTTTGTTTTTTTTGAATCTTGATGCATCTTTCGGAAGCTGGAGCCAAACTTGGTAAGTTCTTGAAAAGCTTTGTACAGAAGTATATGCAAAATCAGTTTAGGAGGAGGAAACGGTTGCTAATAGTTACATGAAACTGTTCATGCTGATGATGCTGACTTGCAATGAAAACTTGCACTCCTGAATTTATACTCTTAATTTCACGATGCTGATATGCTTCAGTAGTGATTCTCGTGAGGTGTACATGTTCAGTCTCAAGCGTGCCCCTTTACAGTAGCCTTTTGTGACGTAGTCTGTTTTTCAGCACAATTTACTTTGACATTTACTTGAGTAGGTTTTTCTGTTGAAAAGGGTATTTCAGATATCGTACCGTAAGGTTTACAAAAGAGTTGCATCTAATTGCTCAGACTGAAGTGCTCAACTCCCGGCTTGCACACACTCTGTCCATGAAACATGTTAATCCCCTCCTGCCCTCCCCCCATTGAAGAAGCCTGATACATTTCCTTTTGCATTAGTTGGGCCTTCTGGGAAATACATGCAGAAATAAAAGACTTTTCTATAGCCTTTTCTCCCTCAGGAATGCATAGAAACTAGCTCCTTGGATCTGGTCCACAAACTTGAAACTTGATTGGGGGGTGGGGGGGGGAGGGAAGGAAATCTATAATCCCATGCACATGTTACTGAGAAAGTCCTAATTACAAACTGAGGTAAAGGTATAGAAGCCCAGAAGGTCTCACGGTATTTTTCAAATAAAGAATATGTTTAATTGTTTTGTTTTGTTTTTTTTAAACCTGTGTGTTTTGGTAAGGTTTGCCTCCAAAGCAGGTATTTAAAACTCTCTTAGCTTTGTGACTTTTGTTTGTCCTTCATCTTCATTGGCGGTGTCTACCCAGACGGTCTGTGTTGAAGAGGCTTGTTTTGATTGCAGAGATTACTCAGGTATGGTGGTAGTTTCTCAACTAGCAGTGGTGCTCAGACATCTTACTTTAACTGTAGCAAAAATTGGGCCTCTTGCCGTGGGATAATTATTGTGCATACTGGTTATACATGCATGAAAACCCACAAGAAAGATGACTGCATGTTTTTACATGGTATTGCTGCATTGATAATTGATATCTGTAATGTACTACATGCAGAAAGGCCATGCTGAGATTGGTGGAGTGTTTGGTTGTATAGGAATGCCTGCAGCTTGGGTTGGGCTGACTGTCATGTTGCAGAGGACCCTGAGTTTTGAGCTGCCTGTGTATGGCAGCAGCTCTTGGGGCATGCAGGTGCTTCACCTTTACAAAAAAGTCCTTGTGAGGAGCTGTCCTGAGGTTGGTCAGCTGTGGAGGTATGCTGGTGCTGCTGGGGTGGAGTGGTGTGGTTGGCTGTCTATGTCGTTGTTGAGTATGTGGCAGTGCCTGAAAGAGGAGTCGGTGTGATTTGAGATATATGAAGCATGAATGCAAGCCCTTATGGACAGGACAGTGTGGTTGCTCCCAACATAGGCTTACCTGTGGGTTCATCTTTACTATGGGCAAAACCAAAGTTGCCTCTTTCTCCTCCATGATTATATTTATTGTTTTAATGTAGCCTGAAAACTGCACAGTAACACTCTTTATTATGAATACACATGCAGATACTCAACGTTGCCACTTGCTCATTAAGATCAACTCAAATATAGCAACATTAATGGTGCTTTATGTGTTTCTCATGGTCATGGCATTCATGGAGGCTTGTGCCTCTCAGTATTGGTGTACCATTGCCATTGCATATGCTAGAAAAGCCAGTTGGAGCTTCTGCCAGTTCCCACTCTCTCGTCTTGCCCCCGTGCAGCTTCCTCAGAAGTGGTAGTGCTGCTGCTTAGAGGCCTGATGCTGCACCACATCAGTGCTGCTTGCTGATGGCGTGTCCCCACCAGTGACAAAGCAGCACTGCTGCAGGGCCAGGAGCTGCCTCAGCTGGTTTTGCCAGCAAGAGGTGTGTTGGTGAAGCCGTGGTGTGATCTGTGCTGTGGTGAGCTGCAGCATGAAAAAGGGCATCAACAAATTAAGGGTGAATCTGACTGGACTGAAGTGACAGTTTCTTTCAGCTGACAAAAATATTTCTTAAGTGTTGGCTTTCTATCACTTATTATTTAGTGTGGAATTGCAGGTCATGTTCGTTGGCAACCACCAAAGGAGGGAATTATTTTAATTCCACGCCTCTCCCTGAAGCAAGAGATTATGATCTCAGTGATGATGGGCTGTCAGGCTGTCTCTTCTCTCCCCAAGTTTTAGGATGGAATTGCAGAGCATGGAGTATTGTGGACCTGTTGCACAATGTCCTCTTTTGATGCTGATATCTTTGCCTCATGTTTCAGTGCTCTCTGCATCTTGACTTCTGCTATGGGTCAGTTTAATAGGAGCATCTGGCATTCTAATGTCAGTTGCATTCTAATATCGGCTGACAGTTTCTTACAGCAGGCTGCAGGTTTTTTTTGTCTTCGATTTTAATTCAGGTTAGTAGTTGATCTTGTTTGTGCAGGCACAGATTTTCACCATGTTGTTCACTCTCCGTAGGTGACATCTTGTCCTGTCTGCATAGTTTAAGCTCAGACTTCCAACGTAGGGGGAGGGCTCTCCTTAAAGTCAAGGTGGTGTAATCTGGCTGTGTACGCTTTTGGGGGCACTTTCCAACTCTGACCAGCTCACTGTGATTAATTGCTTGGCTGCTAATGAATTGGGGGATGTTTTCTGCAGTTTTGTTATTGTCAGTGGTTGGTGCTTTTTCACAGCTTAAGTTCTGCTTAACTAGTTTCCCTAAGATTTAATATGCTGCTTCCAACCTGTAGTTTTAAATTACGTTGAGCAAGTTGCTGATTTTAATACGGAATCTTCATTTAGTAATGACTTCTCAGGCTGTAGGCGATGTTTTGCTACAAAACTGGTTCACTTAAGCTCACACATATGTGACAGCTGCCGTGAAGTTTGCTGGTCCACTTGTCTTAACAGCAGACTACTTACTAGGTAAGAAGGCTGAAACCAGAAGTTTTTGTTTACTTTTGAAACTGTTAACTTTCTGTAGCTTGATACACTTTGCAGAGAATCACACAGTGCATAAATATAGCATGTGCTTAGTCTTTCATGGGAGTATTGTTGCTTTTGAATGGTGGAAAAATTTGTGTTGGAAAACACAGCTGTTTAATGACAGGTCTTAATTTACTCCTTGATTTGATGTTTAAATTTTTAAGTACGCAGAAATCTTTCTGTATCAAAACTTGGATCATAGAGACAGTATGGTGTGCAGCTTCTTTTTAATCATCTTCCTGAAAGAATGGTTGCTACAGACACGATGAATCTTCAGTCTATTTGTTGAGGGGTGCCTGGAGAAAAAAATGTACTTAGTCATGCTGTGTGTGTTTATCTAGCACTTTAAACTCCTCATTTTCCATATTGTTTCAACTGCATTTATTTCAGATAAGGCGTTTGACTATGTAATAGTTTTTAGACGTGGAGAAGGTATTTCCTCCTTTACAAGGGTGGTGTGGTGGTGTTTTGTGCTCATGGGTAGAAAACTACATGTCAGCAGAGTTTCTTCAAAGCAAGAAACAGGTAAAAGTTTGATGGAGTTTAGAGTTGGGGATTTTTTTGAAAAATGTCTAGTTAAAATACAGATCATTTGACAATCAGGTTCTAGGTGACAAGCTTGGGCAAGGGTTTCAATGTATAAAATGTGAACTGGTGAAAGCTGTCTTTGTATGTTTTAGGAAAAGAAGGTTGAGCCATAATGTGAAACAAATGGATCATGTTTTTCAGCATGGATAAGATGCCTTTTAAGAGTCTGATAAATCAGTTGTGTGGTTTAACACTGAACAAAGCCCTCTTTAAAAGTAGTAAAACTGTCTGATATTGTCTTAAATTATTAATGGTAGATGATAGCTGTAGAATTCCTTTCTTCTTCTGCAAAGTATTTCAGTGTCTGCTGTGTGGGAGCCCTCTGGCTGTTGCAGCAGCGCTGGCCAGCAGCTGCTGGCTTGGTGTCACCAGAGTCTTCTGCGGTGGCTGAAGGCTGATTGGGATTCTGAGATGTAGTAGAGATCCAGGGAGGCTGTGACTCAAACTCTTCACCAAACAAACACCACTGGGCATCCATTAAGGAGGGATAGTTACTGCTGAGGTGGCAGGCTTTTCGAGTTCATGTCATCTGAAGAGTGCAGAGTTAATTTTTTTTCTAAATTAGATGTGGAATATACCTGTCTTGTGTTTGTTATTCTTATTTAAATATCTCAATGTTAGCTTTCTTGTTCCATCTTTGTTTTAAGTATGTGGAATCTGGCATAGCTAAATCAGCCCTGGTGTCAGCAGGGCTGTCCTCTGAGGCCTTTATGCCCTTCTTGAAGACATTGGGCAAGGCTAAGGGACAAGGAGGAGCAGCTGCCAAGCCCTTCCTTGCTTTCAGGTAGTGTGACAGGAGAGCCATCCCTGTCCAGCACCAGACTCTGAGAAGGGCTGCTGGAGCTGATCGGGGCCAGGAGGAAGCCTCTGTGAAGGATGGGTAAGAAGCACGTTGTTTTGCTTTACCGTCAACGATTGAGAAAGTTGCAGTGCCACAACTCCTTTCAGCAGCACTACAGAAATGAGCTCCGTCTAGTAATTTATCTCTCTTACCAGGTTTTTGCACTCACTGTTTTCCGTGGTGATCACTGCCTCTGCCAGCTTCTTGCCCAGCTGTATCCCCTTCTGCCTGGTCACTCCTTCCCTGCCTCCCAGTGCCTGCCAGAGAGAGCAGGCTCTGAGCCTCTGGGAAGTGCATCCTCCATCATCTACCTTCCCTGTGTTTTTTGGGGAACAGTGCTGTGTGGCATGGTTTGGCTTACATTGCAGACAGTTGAAATGGTGGTTTGTCAGCATAGGGGTCCAGACTGGCTCTGGTCCAGCACCAGAGAGGGAAAGCAAACCAAAACCCTCTGGCACAAGGCTTGCTTTGCTGGCCCTGGGAGGTGGAACTGGGCCTGCTGCACCAGCTCCATGTCCCATTTAATGTTGGTAAAGAACTGTGAATTGCCTCTTTGTATCTGTAGATATTGGACTCAGCAAAGATGGCAGGTTTAACAAGTAAGATGCCTTTCTAGGGTATTTGTATTTGATGACGACAACAAGGCCTATTGTGAGGGTGGGCCTCTGTCTCTTCTGGGTAGTGATTCTGTTAATAAGGTTTTCTGATGTGTAATCTGGGAATATTCTTTGTCCAAACTGATCTGTTTCGTCTGAATGCTAACTATCTGGGTCATCAGGTTTCTGTGGTTCCCAGGGCTCACTTAGAGCACAGTATTGGATTGTATTTTTTTTCTTGTTTTCCTATTTCAGTGTTGCTGAATTCTTCTCTGTAATTCTCTCAATTCTGTAAGTATAAATTTTTGATTAACTATTGTTATATATTACAATTATTTTTATTTTTAAAAGAAGTATTTTTGCCTGTTTGAGGAACTTTCTAGAGCAGACATGGTAGCCAGTACCTTAAATTCCCATGGCTACTGCTGTCCTGGTGCCCTGGAGTACTGAACTGAGATGACATCAGTTGCTTCCCATGTTAGTCAAACTAAACAGAAACGGCCCCCTACACCAGAAAGTCAGCTGGTGGAAAACAGAGGACCCTTTCTCTGGCCTTGCTTGTCCCCATTGTTTCCTCCCTGTGATTGCGCAGGGCACTCACATCTGGGAGGACAGGAGCCAGATGCAGTGGTGGTCAGACTTGTTGCAGGACGTGAGGAAGCAAAACTGTTGTGGGGCATGTGCAGCACTAGGCATTATAGTGTGAGGGAACTCTTTGTCTTTTCTGGTATTGCGGTTGGGTAGCCCTCCCCTTGATGCTTCTCTGTATCCACTTTGAAATTGCTTTTCTCTCATCTATGTAAGGTTTAAACTAGGTTGAGAGGAAGGCGTTGGGATTCTCATTACCTAGTTCATTAATGTTGATTAAGATGAGTAATTTTTGCTAAAAGGTGAAGGCAGGAGGGTTTTTTTGGCTTGTAGTGAATGAAAGGGGAAGAAGGAAATAGGCTGGTTTAATTTTCTTTTTATAATCTCATTTGTTTCCTCTTGCAAACTTTTATGTAGGTTTCAGTTGATGGGAATAAGAGGATGAAGGGGATTTTATGTATTCTAGCAATTTTAGAATTGGACTCAGATTGCAGAGAAGTACATGTGTTCATGGCATGGCCAAAGTTATACCACAAGACAAATCTGTTGTGTCTTAGTAGTTTATCTCTGCTCCTTACTTCCTTAGAAGGACTTCTACTTGGTACACCTCCTTTACCCCCGTGAGGTGATGTAGCTACAAAGGAAAAGGAATGCAGAAATGCACTGAGACTTAACTTTTTTGCTTCTATAACCTCAGGAACTGTGCTGAACTGATTGAGTGGGAGTTAATGAAAGACCTTGGTGTATGGAAATATAACTGTTTTAAAAGGCAGTAACTCTAGAGCAACCTAAATTGACATCTGAGGACTCCAGTGCTGACAGCCCCCAAGAGGCTGCTGGTCCTAGTCATGATTTTTGGCTCTGAACCTGATGGCTTTACTGTGTAAAACTCGTGTAAAACACGAGGTTTTGGACAGACATTGTCTGAATGTCTTGCAAAACAGTTTTAAAAGACACTTGGATTAATTGATTTTGATTAATTTGATTAATTTAAAAGTTTGGAACTTTATTGTAATGTCTTGGCAATTGTGAATAGATGCCATGTATGTTTTTAATCTGTGATGCTTGTAGTGCATATCAGTTTAGTGAAGCTCACGAAAACTTGGTTTAGTTTTCTTCCATTATCTTCTTTGCTTTTGAGGGAGTACAGGATATTACCTGAGTTGTGGAGGGTTGATAAGCACTAGAAAATGTTCAGAGTGGGATAAATTCAAGAAGCACTGCCTGTGTGACTTATCAAATAAAAGGTAATGGGCATAAATGAATAAATACAAATGATGAGGAAGAAAAATTTATCTGACTCCTTAGGGTAACGTATGTAAGACCCCAATGTTTGGAAACTGAAGGCAGGTATTTCATAGTAGTAATAAAACACACTTCCATAAAAGAAAAGTGGCAATGGATTCTACCACTGCAGGAGGCTGTATGTTGGGAGCTGCTTTTCTAGGAGGAGATTTTCACTTCAGATGACTTGGCGGGGGGGGGGGTTTAGCAGCCTCTGTTATGTGAAAGGGCAAACCAATTTTCAGTAGCAGCTTTGACTTCTCGTCCATATCGATATCTTCCCTTCTGTAAATGCTTGTCATGTAAAAATTGTGCTTTGTGAGTTTGTTTCATTTCTTAAAGGCTTCACCTGATCTAATTCACAGCACTGTTACTGACTTTTGTGTTTCATTTTCATGCATTGTTTCATCTGTATCCTAGTGCAGAAGCAGAGATACTTGAGAAATGTTGATAGCTGAGAGAATTACAGCTTATATCTAGTATCTAACTTCTTTCGGCTGATTTTGAAGATAGCATTAAGGCATGTCTTCATAAACTTAAGGTCATAAAAAGTAATGGATTTTAAGACTTTAAATAAAATGTTCATCTGTCATTTTCACGAGATTATCACTTGCACTTGACATCATCCAACTTGGATCCATATTGCTAATTGAAAAACATTTTCTCCCTACATGAATTCCTAAATCATGTGGGTTTGTTACATAACCTGACACTAACAGGCTGTGATAGAATAAATCACTACCATTAGAGGCTCTTTACTTGTCTAAGCCTGCTATTTTATTTTATTCTGGGATTTCTTTCTTTGTTTCTGAAGCTTTGTATGTTCTTCCATCATTTTTCTCTTCTCATGAAAATTGGGATAAAGTATTTATTCTACTTTTTTTGCTAGGTCCTCACATTGTGCCACCTGTGATTGCTGCTTGTAGTTAGTGTGGTTGATCAAATGTCACAATTTAGAAGCAAGATTGATATGATTGATTTTTGTTTTTAATTGTGTTGTATATACTCATGTTATATATATTCATGGAACGCCATCAGAAGCTCAAAATCCTTCTTACCTTCCTTTATGAAAGCAGCTTTTTCCTTACCCTTTTCTTCTGGTGAGTCTTTTGCAATATCTTACGTCATATTTTTACAGAATAATTGTCATATCACAAATGTTTTGGGAGAAGTGAATAGGTGATTTTTTTTTTTTTTTAGATGTTTGTCTCATACTGGAATGTCAAAATGTTGTATTTTTTTCTTAGGTTTGAAAAGTTTCAAAAGAGCGCTAAATATACGGTGACTGAGGAGGATGGAAGGAGGATAAACTGTCCTTCCTGGAGAGGGGTTCTTTAGCTAATGGCAGTAGTTAAGTGAGTGGTGTTGAACTTAAAATCTGATGGCAGTTACAAAGAGGTGCTGTTTAGTGAAAACCTGGAAACTTTAGGGAAACTTTTTTGTTTTATTTTTGCTAAGAATTTTCACCCCTTCTTTCAGTGCAAAATCTTTTTTCACTGTTGTGTTTGTTGAGAGATGAGAAGTGGAGCTACCTGCAGAAGTTCAAGTCCTTGTTGACTGTACAACAGTCACCTTTTGTTCTCCAGTTGAATATGTAAAAGACTGACTAACAATGGTTTTGTTATGTGATGGCTCCTGAATGCTGTTGCCTGATGGGCAACGAAGTGTCAGCTTTAATTAATGGACAGTCTGTTAGTACAGTTTGTTTGTTTGAACTGTGCTGGGAGGCCCATTGCTCAGTGATATACTAACCTGCAGGAATATTTAGTTGTCTGCCTTGGAAACCTTTCAGACTGGTGTATGAGTTTCAGCGTCTAAAACGCGTTGATTGGCAGAAAAGTTAGACTTGTGCCAGTAGCTGTGAATTATGATTTATCCGTTTTGAAGCTCTCCTTCTGAGAGACAGGCTTAGTATCCAGTTCCAGTTCAGCAAGTGAATGCCATCATCCTTAGGCATGGCTTTAATCACAGACCTGGTTCTGTTTCTCAAGATGGCAAGTACCCACCTAAACCGTTTTAGTAACTGCAATGCTTTCTCTTTGGGACCCCCTTGCATTTACAGTGAGGTAGAAAAACCTTTTAAAACAAAGTTTCACATACCCGTTACTCGAGGATGCATAGCATGAAAAGCAAAGGTTAATGAAGTGCCTGTGTGTGAAAGTCTTAGTTGTGTGTTAACTTTTTCTTTGACAGCTCTGAACTATCCTGATTACAGCTTTTACACAAAGCATTTTCTGTCTGCTGCAGCTGTCGTGACTATACCGTGTGTCATGATCAGTCTGTCACTGTTCATTGATTTGAAGGGGGGGTAGCCATTAATTACTCACTCCACTACCTGCTTCTCTAGCAGCATTGCTTTTAGAATCTTCTGATGAGAATATCACTGTAACTTTGATAGAATGAGAGAGCAGAATTTGCTTAAACATCAGTGTGTTTCAAATTCGTTTACTTCATATTGTCTACACAGAATTGTCTCAGATTGGCTTTTTGTTCTTGCAGCCTTTGTTTGCTGTCTGAAGTTGCATCAGGCTGAGGGCTGTGAGAATTTGTGTTAAAACTGTAAATGCAGTTGGTTTGTTTGCCTTATCCATTGCCTTGGTTTTCTAAGTGATCCTTTATGGTACGTTTTCAGTCTTCAGCATGTGGCAAGTAAAGTTTAAACATGCTAACAGTGCTTGTTGATACTTCTTTTGTGCTATCCAAGTAGTGAAACCAGCTTGTGGTACAAATTACACTCGCTGAACTTGTCATCAGGCATTTATATGCTCTATCTCACAGCACTCAAAATGGCTTTTGGTGTTCTGCAGTCAGTGAAGTTGGAAGACAAATGTAAATAAGCAGGCTTCAGCATAGGTGACTTGTCCCTTTCTGTTCTTCAGTATTTGCTTTTGGGTCCTGCTGCTGACCATTTGTGATGCATCGTTATGTTCTCATGATACTAAATCAGTATGTCCCTGCCACAGTCTGCTAGTTTATCATCAGAATGGAACAGAAGAGGACTGTGGGACCACTGTAATTCAGTGACTTGTTTATTTATTAGTTTTCTGGGAGCAGCTCACATTTTTTCTGGCAGTGAGAACAGAGTAATGTGGGTTTTGCATCTCCCATACACTGCTGTAGAGAGAGGCTTTGGAGGCAGCTGAAGCCCACATTATCTATCTGCTTAAGGGACTAAAACAAGGTCTAGGATGGGAAGAGAGCAAAGATAGTGGGATCTGCATTGAGTCCCGCTATTCTGAGCTCAGTATCTACTTTTTAGTGCACCTGCGTTACAAGCTTTGACACACTGTTAATACTGCTGTAGATCAGAATCCTCTCTGTTGCTGTGTTTCAGTGATGCTCAGGTTGGTGTTTTTGAAGTGCTCTCTATGTGCGTGTGACAGAAGCACAGCTTGTGCACTTGCACTTATTCAGTCCTCTGGTATCAGCACGGAGTTTTCAGAGCCTCAGAGGTCCAGCCTTTCTCTATACTTCTCACCTTCACTATAACTCAAACACAAATTAACACAGACTTCAAATAAAATAGGTTGGTATTGTGCAGTGTTTTCTCACTTGGTTAGCAAGAGTGTTAACCCTGTGTGTGCTGTGAGCTGGACAGGCATGCATCACAGTTTGTCAAGTCTCTGGTGGAGCTGTCAGAAGGAAAATTACACAAAAGAGATTAAAAAGATACACACATGCAATTAGAAATGGAAGACAGGTGGATCAGTGGAAACCCAAACTTGTGAGGAACACATTCAAGATGCTTTGTTCCATGGCAGCAACTGGTCTGGTAGCTTCCAGTGTGTTTTCTCTGGTTGGCAGAATTTCAGTCAGAACCTTAACACTTTTCTGCACTGTAAAAGAGGGCATATTCTTCCTGAAAATCTACAGTTAAATAAGCTTTTACTTGTTCCCTTCCATTAGTGCTAAAGCTTGTCTGGCTCTATATTGAGCTGCATTTAGAAACTGATCTGGCTGAAAAGTGATGGTATACCTCCATTTCTCCACATAAAAGTAAATGGCCTAGTTTTTCCACTGTGTAAGTTTTTTTGAAACTTCAAATTTAGTGTTTTCATTTGTCCGTGAGAACAAGGGGAAGAAACCTATGCATGTGTAGCTTTCTGCATCTCTCATACTAACATATATATTACATATATATTGCTTTTAAAGTGGCATTTCAAGCACTGTCAGTCTGGTGGTTTAATAAAGATTGAATTTTTCTGCTTTTGTGCCTGGTCCTGTTCTTCTCCCTTGGGTGATGACATTCTGTTCCTGGTTGGAGGTGGAAAGAAGATTGTGTTGCTGGCAAATCTCTATATCTCCATTAATACATTGCCAATATTTATTCAAATTGTCTTCCATCTTGTGCTTGATACTCTTCAAATAAGTGAATTTGGAGTCCAGTGGACCAAATTGATAGTTTACATTCTCTTTGATCCTTGGTAAGTAACACTGATCAGACAATAAGGGGGAGAAAGAATGTGCACATCCAGATATGTCTCTACCAATAACCTGGAAAGTGCATTTTTTTGTTTAACTTTTCTTTCTATATCCCAGAAGTATATTCTCCAGAACATGTTGGGTCTGAGAAGTGCTGAAACAAGCAGCAGTATGGATCCTTGTCTCATTTCTTTCAGCTAGGATCCCTGGTTGAGAAATTGGTATTTGGAGGAGCACTGTTTCTCTTTTTGCCGTGTTAGTAGAGAATGCCAGTCTTCTCGCCATATGGCCTAGGCTGGTTCAGTATGCAGTGGAGGATGATGCTGGGAATTTTCACTGAATGTGAGAAGGAGCTGGGTGGTGGTTCTGTTTGAGCAGTAATTTCCAAAGTAGCCGCTGACAGCCAAGTGCAGACTCCCGTGCCACCTATGATGGGATGATCTTTTGTGTGCACTTTGCACAATGATGGGATGTGTTGTTGGGTGCCTGTCTTGTGGCCTGAGACCAAGGTGTGCAGGGATGGAGGGCACAGACTTCTGGGTCCATTCACAGTAAGGCCCATCTTGCTATCCCCCTGCAGATGTGCCTTCTTTTATGGCACAGACAGTGATGCTGGTGCAGTTCAGTTAGCTGTCATGGCACAAATTCTCAGGCCAGAGTAGAGGAGGAGAGGTATATTTGTGTGTTTTAAACGAGTGAGTGCAGCAAACACCCTATTTACACCAATCCCTTCGAATGATGGACTGGTTTTCTTCTTAGAAAAGGAGATTATGTGTGTTTGCAACACTTACTGCACTTAGTGCTTTCTAATTTGATTTTCATTAATCTTATACTTCAGTCACTTAACACATGCAGAATGAGGAAATGACACCATTGCAGCAGGAGAACTGGCTTCTATGAGAAGTTTAATTTTGGCCTTATGGAGGCCCTTTGATAGTTTTCGCCTAGTTTGGAAGCTGTCTCTGTCAGCTACATGTTATTTCAGATGAGTTACCTGTGGCTGTGACAGTAGGCACGTGATTGCTTTTGAAGAATCCCAGCAGTGGAAAAAAATACTGCTTAATTATTACAGTTGGATACAAGTACATTGAAGTTCTACTTCTTTTTCTCCATGTATAAAACCCCAAAATGACAGCCTTGCTTTCCTTGTTCTATTACCATGAAAAGGCCAAGTTTGGAAGTGCAATTCTGGTTTTGTTACAGAGAAATCTGGGAGAAAAAACTGTAAATTGGGATTTTATTTTTTTTCCCTCTCTCTTCGTGCTACAACAGGCTTGGCTCTTTGAAGAAGCAGCTCTTTGACAATATGTTCTGAACTGTGAGCATGGAATTTTGACACTCAGTACTGTGAGAACAGAACAAATGTTCACACCCAGGTTTTAGTGTGGAATTTTGCTGATTTTTCTTAACAGCAGCTTTGGTCTGATTTTGACCTGTCCTGTGCTACTGCCATAACTCTCCTGGGCACCACATGTTTACTAAAATTTTGGATATGCAGTCTTAGTACATTAAATGTGAGTCCCACAGAGAAATTATGCCTTTTGGAAACTTTAATAAAAAGCATTTGAAAGAGATTCTTTGCCCTTTGTTGTCCCCAGCCTTCCAGAAAGGTGTTTTTATTGTGCCATTTACAATTTACAAGTGCTTTTTTTTGGTTTTGTTTTGATTTGTTTTTGTTTTTTTCTCATGGTGTTTTGTTTGTAATTTAGCATAGCCATTAACTGTGTTTGAAAGTGAGCTAGAGGAGTCAGGCAAAACTGAAGGTTCCATTGTGCTTGGTACCGCGATGAATGCATTTGTTTCTTGATGGATTTGCTGCACTATTGATTTCAGAGTTGTGTTGGATGCACAGTGAAACAGGTTTTGAACCTGTGAGTAAAGGGAGTATTTTTCAGTTGGAAAACCCTGTTTATTCTTATTTGTACTGCCAGATGCAGCAGAAGTTAATCCTTTGCTGCAGTATATCTCCTTGAAAAATTGTGTTTTAATCTGCTGCCAAAGGGACCCTAACAGATGGGAAATTGGAGAAATGTGGCTCTTAAGTTTGTAGTGTTAAAAGTCAATGTATGTTCCGTCTGTATTATGTATAAAAGCAGGAGACTGACCTCAGGTTCATTCTTGCCTAGTTGTGTTGCTTCCAGTACTCGTCCAATACAGCCCACATGGATAGGCAACGTTCTGACAGCTGAAACCTGCTGTCACAGGTGTATGGCAGTTAAACATGGCACTTTCCTGCAGTCCCTACTGCAGTTGTTTCAAATCTGTATTTCCTGATAGATGTTTTACAGATGTGTTGGATAGAGTTTAAATGAACATAAGTTCTTAATTTCTTGGCTGTGCTTATATGAAGCTGTAACACTGGGGTATTTTTAAATTGTTGATCAGTTAGCTTCCTTGATTGGACATTGTTTACATTACCAAATAATCCATTCAAATATTTAAAAACAAGCACTCCAAGATTCAATTTACTAGTCTGTTGCCTTTCTTCAAAATACAAGTATTGCCAAAAATGTTGTCAGTAGTGTGCTATCTGCATCTGATATATGCAGATGCTGAAGTATTTTAATATAAATATGAACAAAATGTTTTCAGGAATCTTTTAATGCTTCTTACTTTGCTTTTTGCAGAGGTTGTAGCCTTGGGATGCTAGCCAAACTTTGAACTGTAAAAGAGAGCATAAAGAGTGCAGGATGTTTTTAGAATAGACTGAACTGTGAGCAGATGGCTTCATTAAATTCTTTTTAGGCAAGGAAAGCAGTTGCTGCTTTTGGAACAAAATTGGCTAGAGCAACTGCTTGTGCATTGCCATCCTAAGTGTGTGGCAGGTAGCATATTTGTACAAGTCTGTGTGAAACAATTGGTCCATGTACCTTTAAAATACAGGACAGTGATGCCTCTGTTCTGAGAAATGATAGGTATGAATTAGAATAAAAGACTGAATGCTTCATCAGTAAACGTTCTGTGCGTGTTTAAAATATTGAGCAGGGAAGATCTCTGCTAGTTGATTTTTTGCTCCTTGACCCTAGAATTCTGTTCTTTGCCACAAAATCCTTTGTTTTACTGGTTTTTTGCTTTCTTTCTGGGAAACTAGATTTATAACTAAATGTAACAAAATAGAGTTATAAATGGCTTTTAAAGGACACTCTTAGCAGGCCCAAAAGATAATTTTATTCTTTTGGAATATAAAGACCTCTGGCAGAAGTGTATCAAGAGTGTAGTTGCTCGGGGTTTTAGAGTTCTTGTGTTGATCGAAGTTTTATGTGTACAGCGTGAGCAAATTTTTGCTTTACTTACACCTAAGCTGTAGTTAGGTACTTGATGCTCAATTTTCTCCAAATCCTTCTATCCCCAGTGTTAAAAAAGAGCTTCTGAAATTTGAGTCAAGGTAAATACTCTCAAGTCACAATATCTGAACACCGTCCTACAAGCAGAATGTTGAGCTTCAAAGATAGCTTTAAGGAGGAGAATTTGAAGGGCTGTTGGCCTTTTCAGAGTTGAGTGTTCCCTTTAATTTGTTGTCTTTAAAATTAAATTTTAAGGCAATAAACCTGGCATCTGAGAAGACAGTGTCCTGCTCTAATGCCAACTTTATTGGTATTGATTACAGCATATCCATTCTTTTGCCTGTGAAATGCCTCTTTATTACAAATTAGGTATCAGCTTGTTTTAAGTAGTGGAAGAGGACTGGTGTGTCTGCTGCTGGTAGGTCTGAACTCGTGTGTTAGGGCTTGTCTGGTATACTGTATGTTCGGGGGAAGATTTGGACTCTAAACAAGCTTCTTTGGTTTCAGCTCTGTTAAAATGCTGCTAGCAGATAATCTGGGCCAGTAGTGTTGGGATTAATTTGTTGTTCGTGACTGAGTTGGGCAAATGCCTTTATGAAGTTGCTTGTGCACTGGTTTGTTTCACCATACTGAACCAAATACCTCTTCAGTAGTTGTGTGAAAATTTGTTGGGAATGTTTACACAAATTTGCATAATAGATCATGTCCATGTTTTCTACCCAGGTTGCTTTTTTAAGGGTAAATTTGTAATGTACACATGCATTGCGGAAACTGGCTGAGCCAGACATCATATTGCTGGAGGAAATTTTGTGCTTAATTAGAATCAATACATTCCACAATGAGAGTAAAAAATGACCTTGAATTGGGAAGATGAATTACTGGCATGTAATTTGCCTTGTTTGAAGTTTTTCCCTGTGTTACTTGCACCCTGGATTCTTCTGTTAAGCTTTTGTATGTCTGTGGTACTTTCTTTTAAAATGCTCACTTTTGTGTGTTTGTTTTCTAGAACTGTATGTGGTACTAAGAGAGCTGGACAGTGCTGCTGTTTGATAGAAGTATCTGAGCAGATCCGCTGTAAATGCAGTTCTGGCCCTAGCTATCTCATGCCTGCCGCTGTCCATAAGACAAAGCTCTTGGGCTTTCCCTGGTATATGTTTATGAAAACAGTCATGGCTTTAAGTGGAGCACTTCACCCCACCCCATGGTGTATCAGGTATTTGCCAATATTGGCAGCGTTTTTCTCACCTCTTTTTTCCTCTCTGCCTATTTGTAACTGACAGGTGCAGCACTTCTTCATAAGGCTGTGAAGACCCTCATGGGCAGGTGTTTGAGATGCTAGATTGTACCTATTTTCACCTTTCATTTGAACAAGAGCTGCATGTTGTATAACCATAGTTCTGGTATGCCACTGAGTGTTAGCAGTATGTGCTATGAAAAGTAGTCTTGTTAAACGCCAGGCCTTGCACGTCCTCTGGACAGGAGCTCAGTCCTATATTTGTGTCTGTCATTCTTTATTGATGTTTTGCAAACAAAGACTGCTAAGCCATTCGGACATCTGGGCTGAATCACGTTTAACCAGCTTATGTGAGCAAATGTTTCTACCCGTTCATGCAATGAAACGTTAGCTGCAAAGCCTGGGATATTCTGCACAGAGATGAATGGCTTAATGTGGTTATGCTTTAACTGAATTCACTCAGCTTGTTCTAACTATGGCCTTTTCCTCATAAAGGCAGAAATGACTGCCACTTTGCAGTCTAGGTTTAATCTTTCGACCCATGAAAATTCTCTGCTTTTGCTCTTGCTCTGTTTAGCTTCTGTCAACCACAGATCCTTTATAAGCAGAATCAAAGGAAAGGGTGTCTGCAGACATATTGCAGATCAGATGCCTCTTGTGTCTAGTCAGCCTTGGTTTGGACCAAATAATACAAAACATCTGAAAATATTTTTACTGTTTTGGTAGTGTTTTTCTCTTCCGGTGGAGTAGATTTTCAGCTTCTTTGAAAGTGGGGATGTAATAATGATCCGTATGTTAAGTAGATAAAACATCTGCTAAGAATAGAGTGGAAATAATTCTTAGATGGAGTCTGCCTTGTTTCCAGATTTTTCCTAATATGAAGCAGCGCAAAATGAATCTGGTGTTCCCATATTTGCTCCTGCAACTTTGGTCTAGTTGTCAGTGCTGCAGCTCATAGGTGTGAACGCCTTCACACTACTCTTGAGCTGCTGCATATAGTGGCCCAGGAGCAGGGTGGGAGGAAGGCCAGTACTCCAAGGATGCAGCCTTTAGTCATGGCTTCAGGGTGCACTTAATTGTGTAACTGCAATTGCTTATTCCTTGTTCTATTGCTCCCTTCCCTGACATCTTGGTTGCTGGTGCTGCTTCTCTTTGAGTTAGATCTTTATGGTGATGGGACTGTAGAATGAGCTGGTTAAAAATTAATTCTTTGTCTTATTCCCCTGAGAAAGCTTTCTTCTGAAACAGCTGTCTGAGTTTTAAATTTGATTTTTAGTTTTACTTTTTATCTCTGCTGTACTATGTGGCTTGTTATTTGCCCAAACAAGTTGTGCCTGTTCTGTTCTTGTATTGTTTTCTTTAGTGCTTAATGCAAAGCCTGCTAATCAGTGGTGGTTGTTTCTGTTTCAGGTACAAAAAATTGAGTCATTGTTACACTGGCTTCCTCAAGTCCTGGTTGATGGGCAGCATCCACTGTGTAGATTAAGAGTCTGGATGCTGTGTAAACCCTAGCCTGACTATAGTATTGTCTGCAGAGTGGACTAGTAACTTGATTTTCAGGCCTGTAGACTTGCCTTATCCTCCCTCTGCTGGTGATAAGCCTTCTGCAGTCTTGTGGGTGTAATTATCACAGACAAGCTTCTGAAAGTGACATGTCACCCTTTTCAAATCCAATAGAGTTTAATCTTTTGGACTATGAACAACTGACATCATTGAAATGGGGTTTGACAATATTTTATCTTCTCTAAGCGTTTTTATTTGCTATTTTCTATTTAAATTTGGCAAGCTATCAGCAGAAGCAGCCCCATGTTCTTCCATAGATTTGCTGCTATTAAGACCTCTTCCTTTGAGAAGCAGTTTTTATGTTTTGGTTAAGTCTTCCAGTGTGCTGCAGTAACACACCGAAGTGTTTGCTTTATCTACTTTAATAGATCACTTTAAGATCTTGTAATCTTATTTGTCTCAATTTCAAGCTGGGAGGGCAAGGATTGAGGGACTACAGACTTTCTATTGGATGAGCATTTCACCTGAAAAATACCATTCAGCTTTAGGTTGTTTAATCTGAGGGAGGCCATCCAAATGATGGCACATTTATTCCTTGAAATCATGCATGTTTGCTGTTGATATCCCAAGAACAGGCTACGTGCTTTGTCTGAGAGATTGCTTCTTGATCCTTGTTGGTCTGAAAATTTGCAATCAAATCCTGGAGTCAAAACTATGAAACAGGATCTGCATAGCAATGGGAGAGAGAAGTCCACCTGACCCTTGCCTCTTCTGGCAGCATGGAAGAGAGTACAGGGTCTTTGCTTGCACTCACATCTCTCACTTATCAGCAGCTCATGGATTTAGGTTTATTTAGGGCATAGGGATATGGCTGCTAGAAGGCTAGATAGAGTGCTGCTGAGAGAATAGGGACTTTTTCAAATCTGTCTGCATTCATATGCATGAGATTGTCCCTGCTGATGGGTGTTTTCTAAGCTTGCGTGTAAGTACTGAAAGTGTGGTTGTACTATCCCCGTGGCAGGCGTGGATCGTTCAGTGCAGTTGGAAGAGTCCTGTGGTGGCAAAAGAGTGGCTGCTAGAATGAGGTAGCTCTGGTGTCAGGGTAGCTGTGAAGGAGTGTGGTGAGCGGCTGCAGATCATCAGAGGTGGATGGAAAGGGGTGAGAGGTGCTCACAAACAAGCTATGCTACCAGTTCCTCAGACTGTTAAAGGGACAGTTAAATAATGTTTATTAAACTATTTTCCCCCTGAAACCTTATGAAGTGGCTTAGTAGGAGAGAATTATTTGGCAAGTGGCATAGGCATTAAGATGTGTAAGCTGAAAGTAGTGCAAACTTTCACTGAATTGCTGAAATTATATTTACAAACTGCGTGAAAATCCTCATTAGGCAGGCTTCTCACCTTCTTTCTATTGGAGTTGCTAAAGTCTTCAAGTCTTTCTGATCAGTAAAATTTTGCTTTTTTGAACTGTTGTTCAAGTGCCCTACCAAGAAGAGGCTTTCATTGAGTCCGTTGTGACATTTTGGTAAGCTTTCTGAGCCAGGCTTTTACCAGCAGCCTTTGTGTGCCACAGGAGCTGGTGGCGTGCTCTGCTCAGTAGCTGTTTTCCCAGGCACGGTCATCTTCTGTTTTTGCAGTTACTTCCTTCAGAAGTGAAGCAGTCAATCCTAGGCTCTTGTACTCTTTCTCAGGCATGGAACTGGCAACTGGACTGTTGTGTATCAGAGAAGCTTGAACATAACACATGTGTCTGAGAACTGGAAAATGTACTAGAGCACTGGAGAGAAGATAAATGCCATTGACAAGTTCTGGGCCTTGGTTGGAAAAAGACCCATCACCCATGAACTGGTCTGAGCAATTGCTAGACAGCAGCTCATCTTGGTCAGGACCTGACTGGATTGTTTTCACGACATGCTATCTTAGGAAGTATCCTACAAAGCCTCTCTCCTGTTAGACAGGAAAGACTCTTGTAGGAAATCCTGCAAAAAATCCTGTAGTAGGTAGAATGAAGCAACCAATTTTCATACTCTGAGAAGCAGCAGGAGATGCATCTTTGGTTTCCTGTTAATTACGAGTTATTTGGAGAACTTAGGTAAATGAATATCAGCAAGGTGAAACTTTTATATCACTACTGAAACATACATGAAATTAACCTAATTCTTTAGTTTGTCTTAGGTTTGTCATTGTCCTGAAGAAGGTTCATTTTGAGCACTACTTTCAAATGTTAACGTTTTAAATTTCTTGTTTCATTCTAACACAAAAGTTAGTAAGCAACGGCTTATTTTTCTGTTGAGGGAGATGCCATTTAACAAGTGTTTTGCTAGCAGTCTTGAGGCTGGGGTCAACTCTTGTAAAATTGCATCACAATTTTCTGTTATTTAAATGTTGGATATGCCACCAGCCTTTCAGGGCATGTTAGAATTCAAAAAACTTTAACCTATTCAGGTATTTTTAAAGTGCCATGGCTCAAAAGAGCTAATGGTAAAGTGCATAAGGCCTATCTTTTTAACATACGCTGTTTGAGCATAGATACTCCAGTACCTGTATTTTTTCTGCAGTGACTGCTAGTTGTAAGCTTTCCCAGAGAGCAATCAGGGAAGTTTTGTGATCAATAAGGAGCAGCTTGTGTTGTGCCTCGAGGTGCCATTGGCTGACCTTGCTGATGAGCAGCCATAGACCATTGCTTGCAAACTGCATTTCAGTTTCTCATGTGTCACTGAACAACAAATCTGTTGTTAAAGACAGTGTTTTGCCAGCAGAAATACGTCTGCAGCCTGTAAGAATAAGAAAGCTTAAATAAAGCTTTCTAGCAGACAGTCCAGCAGGAGAAGGATTCTTAGCAACAAAAATAATGAGATCTGTCATTCTGTCTTAAATTATAGAGGAGCAGTAGCAAAGCAGCTAATACGTGGATGTTAATCTGGAGTACTGATTTCAGTTTGTAGTGTGTATACTCATGGTTACCTTGGCTGACTTCTAAAAGATCTGCAAAAGCTACTTAAGGAAAGCAAGCTGACTGTTAATAGATTTAAATTCTCAGTGCAAGTCTGCAGATTGTATAGGACACTTGAAGATCAGTGGTTTTCAGTTTCTAAAAAAAAAATTTCTAGATTCAAAGAGGTCTGTATAATAATTTGCTGGAAAGAAAAATGTATATCAGAAGTTATTCCACAAATGAATAACATTATCTAGCTAGGTTCGCATTTTAATAATGGGACATGGTTTTGGGTTTATGTTATAAACTCTTGCAGTAGTTTAAAGCTAATATTCCAATTAGAAGAAATTGAGGAAAGTGTCAAGGGAGAGTGAGAAGGAAACCCCAATGCTTAGTAAGAGTCATTCATTTGTTTCCTGTATGAAGCTTGTCTTTATCAAACAAAACTAAAAACCAAAACCAACAGACCCAAAACAAACCACCAGACTTTTAGCAAATGAGCTGCATCAATTGAAATTTAAATTTAGAGAATTAATACTGCCACAAAGAACTTTAACCATTAAAGTTTAATTGATTTGAATTAATGTAGAAGGTTGATTTTTTTTTGTTTGTTTGTTTTTGTTTTTGTTTTTTTTGTTTTGTTTTGCTTTGTAGATAGAGCCCATTTATTTTATAGGCTGTATGGGGGGGGTTGTTTGTTTCTTGCTTTATTAAGCATACTTTGCAGTATAGAATGACACTTGGAATGCAGACAATGAAGGTATCTTCTCAAGTACTGTCTCTACTTGTGGGTTGTGCAGACAGGAAAAGGGATATAGCAGTCTCAAGGATGTTCTTATTTGCATATTTTCTGGTAATGTGTTATCAGTATCTGATGTCCTCAAAGTTAAAAAGGGATTCAGGGAAGCAGCAATGGGTAGAACACCTCTGCAGAAACTGGTTCACAATTAATATTAATTACGCCTCTATTCTCTGACATACCTCTCTTGTTCAGGATTCACTTCTGCATTTGCCTCATCTTAAACCTAATTTTTCCACTCTGAGATTTGAAATGTGAAAGCTGTGAGTGTTCTGGGGTGGGAATCTCTGGTTTGAGATAAGACCTGAATGGTGGCTGCTGTGGTATTTGGAGGTCAGTGCTGCCAGGGAAAGCTTTGTTTCTCTGAGCCCTAAACCTTTGAGGAAGCACATAAATCTCATCTTGCCTCTAATGCCTTTACACTATTGCCTAGTGTAATTTTCCAGATCTGCTTTTCTGTAATACTAAAAACCCTCAAATTTTGCTTTCAACGCCAGAAACTTGTAGTAATTATCTGTTTTGTCAATGTTTGAGGCAGAACCTCTATGGTGTGCATATCTCTATCTTTCCTGTTAAAATATCTGTAATGATAGTGCAAACAAGGTTTTCAAAGTTAATCATCAAGTGTTAGAATTACTCTCTCTGCAGCATTTTGTTTGGCATAAAAAAAGCTCATTTTAGGCTTTGCAGGAGTTGAAATCCCAGTAATGCCCATGAGAATGTTCTGCGAGCAAAGCTTCTATTAATCCTGTTCCTGACATGCTCACACATAATTTGATGTGAAACCTGAAACACTTGTACTGAAAGATCTGCACCTGTGTTTCTGGACGTACAGAAAGCAGTATATGGGCACAAACTGATACCCGGTCACTAGGTAAAGGTCGAAATGCACTTTGCATTATTATTGTCACAAGGGTGGTATTGAGGCAGGACCAGTTATGATCAATGCTCTATAACTCCATTGAATAGACATAACAGCATGTGATTAATCACTGCATATGTGGAAGATATCCCAAAGTCGGAGGGTTTTGGGTTGGTTTTTTTTTTTTCAAACTCCCAAGTCAGTCATTGCTGAGTTGTTGCTGCTTATGTGTAACAAGTTCTGTTCTGTGCAAATATTTTTGTATTTGCTGGTATCTGTAATTTCTCTGTATATCTTACAGAAGAGTGCAGACTCCCTGGCTGTACATAGTTTAAAAAACAGCAGAAGTTATTAGTGAGCAATGGTAAAATAATCTAAGGATGATTTGTAAAATCCATGTCTGTGCTGTCTGTGAAAAGCACCAGTAGCTTATTTCAGAAGTTATGTTACTTTTCAGCATAAAAAAATGCGAAGGTTGATGTAGAGGTTTTAACACAATAAAAAATAATTCATTACTGACCTAGCAGAACCTTAACCACAGCAAAATCCCAAGCCTTTTAAAATGCTTGCCCCTGAAGCTATCTGCATTAGCTATATCTGTTAGAGTGAAATGATGATCTCTTTAATTTCAAGGCTGTTTTACAGTAGTTCTGTAGTGCTTGGCAAGAAAACATGAGTTGCATTCTGCTATTGGAGATTATCTCTTGTCGAGATCTCTGCTATTTGAAATGACTTTGAAGTATGTGGCGAATTTTGAATTTTGACCCTAGACCTCATATATCCTGTTTTGAGTGAGTTTGTCTGGGACATGCAGTTGTGCCATGGTATGTGATGCTTGCCAGTCCTTAGAGACAGTGGAGTTTCTTGAATATGTGAGCAAATGTTACAGTAGCACTCTTGTCACCAGGGTCTGAACTGAAGAGAAGGAATTGTAGTTGCTTATCACTGGCAGAATAAAGTAAGTCGTTTTCATAATGACGTTGTAGCAGAAGAGCAGTGTTTACTCACTCTTAGGGAAGTGGTGTTACCCTTTGGTGGAGTTTTGGTCTTTTCAACAACTTTTTCATCAGGCAGCCCTGCAGAAAGCTCCATACCTGGTGGGTACTATACAGCATCAGAGGGGACATATACTGCATTATGTCTGTCAAAAGTCTAGTCACATATAGCCCTCAGACCTTCAGTTTTCTTTTATGAACCACGATGTCTCATTTCTTACTCACTTTTTCTTATTTTGGCCCTGAGATGATGCAAGCAGTACTTGGATTGAGTCCAACATTTACTTGCCACTCCCATTTTATATTTCCCCTGCCCAAGGAAGGCAGAGATTTAATGTCTCCTATAGTGTTGCACTTAAATTTCAATCTGCCACAAGCTAGAATAGCTGCTGAAAGGGATACTGTGTGTGGATATAAACTCCCTTGGTCCTGCACCTCCCCGAATTAGATTTTTAGCCTGTGGAAGTTTATCAGTGGACCTCTCTGATCAGTTGCACAGTGGTGTAGGTCTGGGCAGGGAGTTACTGATGGAGACCAGAGGACATAGAAGTGGCCAGAGGCAGGATAGCGTAAGTAAGCAGGCTGGATGTCTTGCAGCTGTAAGGAAGAAGAGCAGTTACCTGGCTTGTTTTTCCCAGCTCCGTTTTGGAGACCTAGGGGATGATTGTTTTAAGCCATTCACCCTGGCACATTGCTAAATTTATGATGGATGTCTTAAAACTCAGCTGTTCATGAAATACATCAGCTGGTATGTAGGACCTATAGAGCCTAAATGTGCTGTTTTAACAAGAGTGAGTTACCTCATCCTGCAGTGGAATACTGCAGGAGAAAGGAAAAAAATTCTTACCTGGTGGTCAGACTGGGTGTGACAGCCGAGAATGTCATACTCTACTTGTGTCAGTGAAGTGAAGCTTGAAAACTATATTGCTTCTTTATGCTGTTGATGTGGTATGTGAAAATAGAACTTCACATTTGTTGTCTGCAAGTCAGGTATCAAAGAATGGGTATGGAAAGTAAAAATAAGATGTTTCTGTTATTTTCATTAATGCAAGGATAAGCAGACCTGAGGGAAATGACCAGTTTTATAGTTTGTTATTGTTGTTAATTCTTTATTCTATATCATGTTTTCAGCGGAAATAAGTTTCACTCGAATAGTGAAACTTGCTGCTGAAAAAACAGATTGCAAAACAAAGAGCACATGCATAAAGGCGTTGGCTTCAGCTTGGAGCTTTGGAAAAGGAATTGACAGCATTTGATGGACACTCTTCAGCTAAGTGCCATAAAAATACAATTAACTGAGGAAAAAGTGTTTTAAAGAGGGCTTTACACTGCACCACCTTCAATGTGTGTAATGCCATATGGAGGAAAAATTGCACAGATTTTACTGTTCAGGCAACACGATTCATGTCAAAGACAAAGCTGGATGTGTGTGGTTGGCAGTAGAAGCAGCACTGTGGAAGTAAAGCATTGGGAGTGGTGATGCTTCCATCGCCTCACTGCATCCAAAACTGAGAACTCTATTTTATTATCATAGACCTCTTTGGCATTTTGCTGTTGTAGTTTTTCATCCCAAAAGTAACTGGGAATGTGGTGCAAGTGGATTCAAGAATGTATGAATTTCTTGTGGTGTATTCTGGTTGTCTTGCTATATTGAATGGGCATGTGTTTGTCGTGCTATGTTGTCCTGACCAGTTCTAATGATATTCTCATTAGATTATGATTTGTGCAATTGAACATGGGAGGAAGATAGTTTCAAAGTGGCATGTTTGATAAGGCAGGTGATGCATGATAGTGAGATAAAGATACTCAGAACTAGAACAAATTTTACCTGATCATAAGTCAGAGATGTCCTTGCATAACTTGAAATACTTGAGGAAAGCCGTTTTTATAGCTTTTTAGAAGTTTTCTTGGACACTAAGTTTTCCTTTGGTTTTACAAAAAATAGGTGCTCTGAATCTTAATTTGGATTTTTTTTAATAGTATATACTGCTGCAAGGTTCAATTTCTGATTTTTATAAAGCCAAAGACAGTGAAGTTTTGTTTTCATTACTTCTCCACTGTTTTGAATAACTTGGTTCAGTTCCCTACTTCAGCAACCTTGTGCAGCTCCCTCAGGGAGGCTGTGCTGTCTTACGCAACCACGGAGCGGACTCTGGCTCCTTGAACTGAAGTTGCCTGTTTCTTCCAGCACAGAAGCTTTTTCTCAGGACGGACAGGTAACCTCTTCCAAGGCTTCTCTCTAAGGTGCAAGATGTTCTCTGTGCAGTTGAAGAAGTACTGGTTTGTAATTTTATGTGTTGAGGTGAAAATTGCTCGTCTTTTTCTTCTGGTCCACTTAATGCCAAATAACTTTTGGGGAAAGAAAAAGAAAAATGAAGGCAGTGTTTTGAATGTGCTTTTAAAGTTATGAATTGCATTATGTTGTCTCATTGTTGGTGTCCCTGAGCTGTGCATGGTGTTGACAGTGTGTGGGAATATGTACAGTCTAACAAGTTGAGTTCTCAGTGGGCAAACTGGCCCAAAGATGTTTTGGTACTGAAAACAACTGCTGTGTGGAAAAGGTAGTTGTTGCATTTCCCTTCTCTGAGAGTCAAGAAACTTCAGAGTCTGGACCCTATTGGTAATGGGCGTATTTTGTTAAAAACCGGCTTGAAAGCCTGAAAAACTAGAATCTGATACTGAATAACTGTGTTTTTCTGCACTATCAGGATGGTAAAATATTCAGAAAATACTCAGTTCTAAAGAATGCAAAAGATTGTTCATGTCTCTTTCTTGCCTGCTTTTTCTTTTTTTTTCGAGAAGGAGACACGTGTTTCTCAAGACGAGAGAAAAATACGAAGACAGCATTGAAAAACACTAAATGTGAAACCCTGTGAAATCTATGTACTTTGTAATCTATGTTCAGGTAACTCTCAAACATATTGAGACTATTACCTGTAAACACTGCTAATGCAGTTTATGTAAAGAATCCAGAAAAGTAAAACCAGGAAATGCTGTAGTATTATATAGTTGAAAAGCAACAAAAGTTCTCTGGAAGTGACCAAATATCTGATCTAAGCTCTTAAGGAAGCAGGTGGTATAATACAGTGTGTTAATCTTAGTTTTAGCTTTCCTGAGTTGGCATGTTAAATGAATATGGACATTGGTAACTTCTCTTACTAATATTAGGAGGTATTTCCCCATAATTGGCACCTGATAGTCTTTTGGGTAATACAAATGGTTTTTGCGCGTTTTTGAAGGCTTTTAAACTTTTGATTTTCTTTTACGGACCCTAAAAAATATCTGATAAAGAACATTAACAAAAAATGCAGACAGAATTTACACTTCTGTTTTCTGTTACTTTTCACTGAATACCAAGAGTAAGATTTGGAGGCTTATCTGCTGTTTTTTCTTATGCAGGTTTTTTAACCAGCAAATAACTTCCAGCATTGCTCCTTTTCTGCTGGAAGGAGATTTTTCCATCTTTGATTAATTGGGATTTTATGACAAGAGGAATAGTAATTGTCTCCTTTATATTGATCTTGATGAAGTAAAAAAATAGTTGAATATGGAGGTGATCGCAGTGATCTCTGCTCTTCAAAGACTATGTTTGTTTGTTGACCAGAGTAATCCAGTGTTAGATTTTTTTTTTTTCTTCCCTAAGCAAAGGCTTTGTGGATATATAAAGATTTTACATATCCCTGAAGTGGTGGCTTCAAAAGATTAATCTGAAGGAAATGTGCTGGTACTTGTCACTTTCTTCATGCATTTGTGCATCCTTGTTTCTTCTCTCATGCACTGTGGCTGTTGGTCTCCCACAGTTGTGTTGGTGTTCTCTGCCTTTAATAGAATTTGATTCAGAACCTCTACCATGTTTTTTATTAAAATACTTGTGTTGATATTTGTAGTGTTGTAATTGTACAGTAATTTCTACAGTATTGTAACTGGAAGAAAGCTGAAGTTGTGAAACCCACTCAAATCCTTTCCTGAGAAAAGGTTGGGATGCATAGATACTATGATGAAAACTCCTGTTCAGTTTTATGGAAGTTTAGTTGTTTAACTGCAGATTCTCTCAATATTCTTCAAAATGGAGAAACTCTCATCATGGCAGTAGCTGGCTCAGCCTTGATATTTTTATTTTGCCATTGGGGTACAGGAGGCATTTGTAGCTCTCTGCCATCAATTTAATCTCTGTATTTTTCTTGGCTTTTTTGAAGATGTTTGTGAGATCTGAGGAGTACCAAGGTGACAGGAATTTAAAATGAGGATTCCAGCAGAGTTTGGGCTAGATAGAGATGTCTTCTCAGGACCTAACAGGGCTTTTTTTAACTTTGTTATTTCAGAACAAGGTTTAGGGGCCTCTGCTTCAGGTTAAAGCACATGTACTTATTTTTCCTATAATGTTTAGAAAACGTAGAGGGATGCTGATGGGCCATTAAATGGGTCTGTGAAATAAAGATGTTTTTATCAAAAGTAAACTTTGCAGGCAGGAAGAGGGGAAAAAACATTTGATCTTTGCTCTGCTGAGTCTTGTAGTACGTTTGTAACTTGATTTTTCACCCCCAGTGTCTTGCACAGGTGGTTAGCAGGTATAATCACCAGCCCCGTGCAGAGTGGGTGGGGGCAGTGTCAGCAGTAGTTATTTTAGTGTGTCAGATCAGTTTAAATATAGTGATGGTAATATGCGCTGTTCATGAAGTTTGTAATCCATCCTACCTCTTAATGTAATTCAAAACTCTAAAACCATACATAGCATTCACAGGAAAGTTCTTAGTGACAGACACTGTGGGCAGCTCTCTGTGCAGTCTTACTCATAGCTGTTGGCTTTATTGTGGCTTCCGTGTAAGCTTTTAAAATAGCTTTTCTAAGAAAGCTAGTATGTGCAGGTTTTGGCTGACTTGAGATAAGGATAGGAGATATAGCTCTAGTTGTGATCATCAAGGTATTATCTGGAGATGGTGTTTCAGTAAGGTTAGTGTATAGTGCTGTAACACTAGAAATGTTCCCAAACAAAATTTGCTTCCATAGGCTTCTTAACTTGGAAGTTTCTTTAGGAAATCTGTTTATAAGCTAGTTTTCTTGAATTTCTTTCCTTCATCTCTTCATTTAGAGAATCACTAGGACCTGCTTACAGCAGGCATGTGCTTGAATAGGAAATGAAAGAAATGCTCCTGGTCTGGATGGTAATTGATGTGCAGATGGAAAAGTAGTACATGTTAGTTGATTTTTTTTAATTTTTTTTTCTAATGCAAGTAGAATGTGACAGCCAGAAGTACCTTGTAATACATTAATGTGATTTGGAATTTGACAGATTAGAAGGTCTTCAAATAAATAAAGTGTATGCAGAACACACATATATGGAGGATTGTGGATCTTTTATGAAAAACTTACTTGAGGTGACTATCCTTTTATTTTACATAATGTATTCCAGGCTGTCTTTCATTTATAATCCAGTAGGTGTTTTCTTTAATCTTTGAAGACTTAGTCACAGTTGTCAAAATAATGAGCTATTCGTGGTGTAATTTTTCTCCCCAAGCTTAAGTAATTGTTGCCAGAAGAAACAGTTTAGAGTTTTTTTTTCCCATAAGTTTTGACTTTAATACTCTTAAAACGTGACGATGATGTCAGGTTTGTTAAGGACCTCCTGCAGTGTCTGCTGTAAAGGATCGCCTGTGAGGTTTGGGTCGAACAAGAGCACCTGAAGGATGTCTGCCAACCTGCAGTGCTTGCATGGATGTTTAATTTCATACTCAAGTCCTAGTTGGATTAAAGGACTTAATTATGTCATAGCTTCTGGCAAGCCAGGAGTAGTTATTAATGTGGTGTCTTGACAGGCAGCCAGTGGCAGTGTGACTGAAGGAAAAGAATGAGCCCCTACTTGCAAACCACCTTCACCTTAGCCCAGCCACCTTCACACCCAGCCCCGTGTCTGTGGGCTTCTCTGCCAGAAACGCTGATGGTTAGTGGCCCCTTCCCAAGGACCATCCTGAGGAGGGTTGGACTGCTCTTAGGAGCAGAGTTCCTGAGCTGAAATGCCACAGCTTGGAAGTCCTAGCAGGTCATCTGCCTCCTACCATCTCCATGGAGATCCAGAGAGGCTGAGAGGTGGCCTGACCTCCAGCCATCTGCCCACCTGCCTTTCAATCCCCAGTGACCTCAGATCCGATAGATCAGAAAACTGGAGCTGTTTGCAGAGACTTGAAAACATCCAAGTCGGGCTGTTGAAAGTAAGCCATGAAAGTAAGCCAGGAAAGTATACAGGTCAGCTGATTTGCTGCTAGGCTTTTTAGAGGAGTTTCACACCTACTGTAGCTATTCATTTAGATGCAAGTGCTTTGTTACAGTGAAAGTGCTTGTACAAGCTATAGGCTGCTGGAAGCTCTTTCTCAAGGGAGGCAAAAGAGAATTTCTTTTTCCCTTAAGGTACCTGCCGCTAAAATAGATTATTATAGTTTGCTCTGGGAACAGTAAGCTATAAGGAGGCGTACTGGGATCTGAAAACTCCAGTAGCAGTAGTGGCTATGCTGATTGATGGCGTCTTGTGGCAAGCAGGAATTTTTTGTAAATTTTAACTGTTCACTTAAATACTGAGTGACTCCAGCCATAGAGATGATCTGGTGTGATTGGTTTGTGGAGAGCTTCACTGATCAGATGACTTACAATTTGCCTTCTCTAGTTTGTTTTCAACAGAAGGAAAAGTGGATGTTTTTTTTTTACATCAAAAGTAAGTCAGTTGCATCTTACTGCTGTTTGTGAAAAGTAGCCAGTTGGTAATAATGTAGATGGGTAATGGATTTTCATGGGGGTATCTTATTGAAAAACAAATCTGGGGAGAATCAGACCACCTTGCCTTCTTTATGTGGCCCAAAGAGATACTGAAAATACTGTTTTATGAGCGAAAGTAGGTTTGATGTAGCTGCTTGATGCCTTCTGCCATACTGGTAGCTGCAAAGCATGCACTGTTGAAGATCTCTGGAAAAGACCCTTATATAGGCTCTTCCTTAGAGACTTGCAGTATTGAGCTGCTTCTTGTAATTTTCTCTAGCCTGTTTCTTTGAGGCCTTTGTCTTCTGAGTCATTATAATCTTCCGGGACAAGAGTGAAGCCTTGTGGAGCTTTTTTTGTCAGGTGCACCATCTTGCTACTTGCGTCTTTGGAAACCTAACTATTGGCTTCAGTGGAATCTACTTTAGATCCTCTGTGACTTGCATTTAAAAAACACTATCCCTCCACATGGCTCAGACACTTCTAAAAGTGCTTTGATGAACATTAGGAAATACAGATGCTAAATACAATCTGATGTAACGCTGTTGTGTGTCTGTTGGAAGCATTGAGAGCATATTGGAAGCATGTTATGTAGAACAGTCTTGGGATAAATGCTTTGTTCTGTCCAGTTGTGATTGCTTCAGAGTGGCCTACTTTTCTTCTGTGATTACAGCAAAATAAATACGAGCATGCCAGCTTTCATTGTCAATATCCAGATCCTTTTTCCTAAGCTTGTGCATAATACAGTTCTTAAATAATGCAGGAGAGTGTTGGAGCTGTTTCATATGAATTTAGTAAAGGTTGTTGTTTGTAAGGCTGGCTGGTGTCTTAACCTCTTCAGTACATCTCGTACCAGCATGTGGTGAGTCCTAGACTCTTACCAGTGTCAGTAATTGCTACTGCAATGCAAGTGCTGAATAATTTTATACTGAGTAGCTATCAGCCAGCTTAGAATAGAAGAAACAAAATGAGTTTTAAAAGGGCTGATGTGTCTGCTTTTTATCAAGTCTGCTTAGTATTTTTTGTGTTAAGTGCAGTGTCAGGATCTTGGCTCATTGGATGCAAATTGTAGCAGTTCTGGTTTTTGTCAGGAATGTTCTGCCCTGGTAATCTGGAAAATAAATGCCAGACTCTTGGGGGAGTATTTATTATAATTCCCGTATCAGAATTTGCCCTTCAGGATTATGTGGATGTCAAAGCCTATTTCTTACTCCTTTTCAGAAAGGATGTGCTTCTGACGGCTTCCTAACTCTGGGGTGTGCAGGAGGCTCTGAAGGGTGGCAGGTACGTACATTGAAACCAGAGGCGCATCACCACAGCAAGGGGAGCTGTGTTGGATTTGTGATGACTGTTACAGATGTCCTTGTTACCAAAATAAATAAATACTGCAAGAATACTAGAGATTTAGTGAATACTGAAAAAATACAAAACAGGATGGAATTACAAGTTTGATTTAATATATTCTTTTGCATCAAGACCAAAATACTCAGGAAACTTACCAGGAAAAGACTTTCTTCACTCAGGAATGTACTCTGTATTACCTATTCTTTAGTTACCACTAAAAGGTTGTGTTCAGGGTTGAATCTTCCCTATGTTATGTGGTTTATGTGTATGAAGGGGTGCTGGGCTTGCTTTTGGAGATGTTTGACTGTGAAAGTATTGCTGGACACCTAGGTTAGCTTTTTTTAAAGCACACATATCTGTTAGTTTAGACATGCAGGTACTTTCACATGTGCCATTAATTGCCAAGAGACATGTTAAAATAGCTTCAGATGACTCTTTGTCCTATGAGCCCAAGAAAAAATGAGAAAGAAACTGCAATGAGTAGAAATGAGCAATATTTTTGATTGTGACAGTATGTTTAACTGGTAGGAGAAGATGAACTTCAGGGACTTTCTTGCTTGCTTTTAACTGCAGCACTGTCACTGTCACTGCACAGGTTTAATATCTGGGAGTACCCAGTCAGGCAGAAAAGGGTCTTAGACCATGCCCAGGGAAGCTTTTGAATTCTGTGTTTGGGATAGCTCAGCATCCAAGTTAGCTCTTCCCTGTTGCTTTTTGAAGTAGAATCCTATTCCTAGTGATCTACCTACAATAGTCTTAAAAATAAGGATTTTAATCTGTCTTGTATTTTTTCTTTTGCTTAACACTTTATCTTCATGTCATCTTTGCCCACAGGAAAAAGAACATAGTAGTAAAAGAACAGGAATGTGAGTTTAAAAAAAAAAATCTCTAGCAGTATCCCTCAGAAGATAAATTCTCTTCTTTAAGCACAAGCATTAGTTTCTTGACAGCTTGATAGCATATGCAGAAACAGAAGATACTGATTTCTGGCCTAAAACTGGGAATTTGTTTCCTCAGCTTATATCCTCTTTCAGCACTAGTGCACGTTCTCCAGCAGACTTTGTGGTAGAGATAAAGACCACACCAAAGTGTCTGAAGAATCTTCATCTAATTTGTAATCGTCTAGCAACTACAAAGTATTTTGGTTACAGTTTGAAATGCATATAATCCCATGTACGTTAATCGTAAAGGGCTACTGGTCTGCTAGTTCTGGGCTTTACCTTACCTCAGGAGAAAATTAATCCATATATATTTTATAATAAAAAGGTTGTAAATAACGATGTTTTCCATAAGACTTCATAAAAATGGCAGTGTGCTTAAGGTTTTTAAAAAGGTGAGAACTAAAGCAAAGGATATAATCAGCCTGTCTTTATTAGTCTGAAATTCACAAGCTATGTAAATAAAACTCAGCTGTCAAAGGTAATTTGTACAATTCTCACTGTGTAATTCTGATTGCTTAAAATGCAAATATTGCTAGCTTTTCAGTTTCAGAAAAAATTTGAAAAATGAAAAAAAGGTTTAAGCAGAATCTCACAGTTGGAATTCTCTGGTTTGTTTTTCATGTATGGAGCCTCAGAATCTGTTATAATATAGGCATCAATAAATACTAAAGCAGGCTTGTATTCTGTTAAGGCTTTAAAAGAAAGTTATTTGGGAAGAACCTGGAATTTATGCCCTCTGACTGTCAAATCCTTTAAGTCACCCTTTTCTGCTGGCAGAAGCAATTAATTCATAAATTTGCCTGTCTCAACATATTGAGGTCCATATCCCTGATCATAGTAACTTACAAGTTATTCCTTGCAAGTTTTGCAAATGTTTTTGGGTTTTTGTTATTTTTTTAAAATAATCTAAAAATAGCAGGGTAGACTGCCTAGTAAACCTTCCATGCTTGTTTTGCTCCTGGCAGTGGTGAAGGATGGGTGTCTTCCACTTAGTTGTTCCTTACTGTGAGGTCTTCATTTTGCTGGACAATGAGTGATGTGACAGTGATTTGATGGAGAAATAAGGAAGTATATATTTTAAAGGCCCTTCCTTTAAGCCTAGAGGAAGATGGTTTTTCGTCTGCCAACCTCACTGGGGAGCTGCCATCACCTGTGTCATGAAGCTGTGCATTGCTTGTGTTAGGGAAGAAAAGTGGGTGAGAGAACAAGTACAGAGTAGATGAGGGATGGCAAGGAAGTATAAACCCTGTGGAGGAGAATAAAAGGTAATACGAAAGGGAGAAAGGTTATAGGGGCACTTAGTATGGCTGGGGAATCATGAAAAGGGTGATGGAATTAGGCCAGGTTGGCCAGTGCTCCTTTGGCTTTTTTCGAGGAGAGGCTGGATCCTCTGTGATGGTAATGATAATTTCTTGGGAATCACAAGAGTCCCAGTTATGATGCTGACTTTTTCTAGTGTGTTAGTAAATTCTCCTGGTTTTAACCTTCGTATACAAAATAAAACTAGATCCACTTAGCAGTTTAGGTAATACCAAGCCAAACTGAGAAGTTGCACAATGCAGCTAAGTGTTTCTCGGAAGAAAAAATATTTCAAAGCCAGTGTTACAAAATTGGCCATTTCCTGGCCTTGAAATTCCAGAATTCGGCTAATTTATGAGGTATTTGCTCATACAAGATACATACTTGGATCCAGCCATACCTTACTGACTGGGGAAGAAGACAGTTGCCTCTGGGTTGCATTACTAATAAAAAAACCTGGGTACTGGCAAGGGTTGTGGCATTGACATTCTCTGAAAAATGAAATTCTGTGTTCACAAGTACTTCTTTGTGCATACTTTGCCTCTGTGTCCTAGAGGATGAAAAAGGTTACAGTCTCCTTCTCATGGTTAGTTTTCCAGTTTCTCACACTGCATGACTAGGATTTTGCATTTTTCCAGAAGGTGGATTAGGCACTGCTTCTTTGATGCCCAGTGACACAGGTGATGTGAGAGACAGATGGTTTCTGATCTTGGTAACAGTCAGCGTATGCAATTGCAATTCTCTCCTTTCAGAACTTGTGCTAGTATTCTTTACTAGAGTTATGCAGTCTGAAATTTTTCTCACAGCTTTGAATTTCTATCCTTATTTCTCTGTCCATGCATTACAATTGTATATGTCAAGGGGAATGCTCACAGCTTTGAGCTTCCAGCTAGCTGTGCTCTGCCAAACTGATGGGAGGTGCATTGATTGCTTCTGCAGTTGCCCTGTTTTTATTCACCATAAATACAAGCATTATGGAAAACTCATTTTGCTCCAATTCATCATTATACATTGATGTAAAATTATCATCAGAGTCCCTAAATTACAGATTTACTGATTATTTCCCTCAGAAAATTTTTCAGTTTTACAGAAAAGTAGACCTGCAGTCACTTCAATCAGATTTTAATTATGTAGCCAAATATGTCAGGTTTCTTTCTGCTTTACTACTTTAGTGTACTTGTTTCCAAGCAAACTGTGGTGGATTTTTGGGAGTAATGCTCAGAGTATTAGTAGACCTAACTATATATATATGTGTTGGGGTTTTTTTAAATTTTTTTTTCAGAAATTCAAAGCACTCAGATCTTATCAAAGCTAGTAAACACTGATGGAACTGACAATCTGGAAATCAGGCCATTGTCTGGGCCTTTTAAATTTTTACTTTTTCTTCTTGTACCTCTTGTGTTATGTAGAAAGATACTCAGATTGTGAATGACCTCCCAGTGTATGTCAGTAAAGGACTTAGTCCAGATAATTTTCAGCACAGGGAAGGGAGGGGCAGGGGAGAGTAATTAAATTGAAGGCTAAATTAAAGGACAAGGTTCTGAGTGCATTTCCATCTCTGTTTAATAGAAATGAGAACAAAGTGTATCTTGCACAATTGGGCATGTAATGTTCACTGTAGGCCATTTCATTCCTTTCTGTAACATGCAAAATTTTGCCCTAGATCATCAAATAATATCCCACAAGTCAAACTTAGTAATGTGAAAGAGGACCTTTCTTGCAACCCTGTACAATAGGAATGAAATCACAGATTTCCATTTTGTATAGCCAGAGCAATTCTCAGTCCACACAGCAAAGCAGGCACTAAAGGATCCAGACAGACCCTTTATTTCCTTCAAAAGATAATGTAATTTGTTTCAAGTTTCATTGTCATTTTGCATTTACTAAGATAGGTGAGCTAGACTAGGAATGTAATGTTGCTGTAGGAAAACTCAGGATTTTCCTTTACTATGGCTTATATTTGCTAATCCTGTTTGAAAGTCCAAAATATGTACAGAACTTCAGAAGTCTCCTCTGGAGTCGTCTCTGTTATATGGCATTGTAACATAACTGATAGCTTAAAGGTGTCCTGGCTGTCTCTTTAAAAAATAAATTTTAAAAATCGAGAGTTAACAGGGGATTGATTTTTACATAGTCTTCTCAGTAACAAAAGGCAGCATTAAGGAACAAAGGATTAAGTGCGTGTATAGGCAGTGGCTCAGAGGTATTTCTTCAAGCTGATGTGTTCCTCCTTACATTTCTCTTAAAATAAAATAGCTTAACTGCCTGGAACTTTAATAATCGAACTATTGTAACCTTTTTAAACACTGACCTGTAAAACTTTGCTTGCCTCAGAATGTCATACTTTGTAGCTCAGATGAGTGGGCACTTATTAATGTATTGGAGAACAAAACCTGGAATTGCTTGTATTATTATGATGAATAGGAAGGATGAAAGACAAAAAAGCCTGGTAGGCTTAACTGAAAACATGATGCCTTGAAAAACCAAAATGATTTATATTACGTGCTACTAACAGTTGGATTTGATCCAGAGTGTTTACCAAGACAAAAAAAGAAAATAGAAAAAAAAATTTAAGTTACAGGTTCAGCTTGAGCAAGTTACAGTCTTGTGTGGACTTTTTTTCTTAGTAGGTAAAAGATTTATAGAAATAAATGAGATTTCTAAATCTTCTAATCTTGCCTGTGATCTTCTAGTAAAGCAGGTGTAAACACTTAGAATGTACTTCAACTCAGCCTCCTTACTAAAGATCCACTGGCTGTGCTTACTAGAGATTCCTTGCCTTTTCCTGGTTTAACCCAGGTCCTCCCAGAGGCATCTTGCTTGTGCTTCGATACGTTCTTTCTGCAGCTTCACCTCTATGTTTTTCAGGTACTGGCTCCTTCTTTTTAATGTTACTTATGATTTTGTAACCTTCTGTTACGGGTTGACGCTGGCTAAGTGCCAGGCACCCATGAAAGCTGCTCACTCACTCTCCTATGTAGCTGGACAGGGGAGAGGAAATTTAAAGAAGGGTTTGTGGATTGAGATAAGGACTGGGACAGATTGCTCATCAAATATCATCATGGGTGAAGCAGGCTCTAATTAGAGATATAAATTAAAAATATTACTAACACAATTAGAGCAGGATAATGAGAAGTTAAAAAAAAACCCCTTGAAAACATTCTTCCCCCTGCCCCTCCCTCGTTCCCAAGCTGGTCAATTCATCAGCCATGGTTTATTCCACTGCTCAGAGGGAGGAGTCATTCCCCAGCTGCACCATGGGGTCCCTCCCACAGGAGACAGTTCTCCATAAACTTCTCCAGTGTGGGTCCATCTCACGGGCAACAGCTCTCGGTGACCTGCTGCAATGTGAGTCCATTCCACAGGCAGCAGTCCTCCCAAAACTGCTGCAGCCTGGGTCACTCTTCCACAGGGTGCAGCCCTCCAAGGAGACTCCACAGATCTCCCACAGAGCCTCTGGCTCCAGCCTGGGGCTCCTCCACAGGCTGTGGGTGGATCTCTGCATCCCCATGGACCTCCATGGGCAGCAGGGGCACAGCTGCTTCTCCATGGGCTGCTGCACCAGGGGCTGCAGGGGAATCTCAGCTCCAGTGCCTGGAGCAGCTGCAGCCCCTCCTTCTGCACTGACCTGGGTGTCTGCAGGGCTGCTCCTCTCACATGTTCTCACTCTGCTCTTTTCTGCTCACAACTCAAACTGGGCCACCACCTGTGTTTTAATTTCCTCTTAAATATGTTATCATAGAGGCATTTACCACTATTTGTAATCAGGCCAGCCTTGACCAACAACACGTCTGTCTTTGGAGCTGCCAGGCACTGGCTCTGCTCGATGTGGTGGAAGCTTCTAGCAGCTTCTTCCACGAGTCACTCTAGTAGCCCACCTTCTACCAAAGCCAGGCCATGCAAAATCAATACAGCTTTAGTTGCCCTACTGCTGGATGACTTCTATATATTACAGTTATCTTGTATTGTAGGATGTCTCTTACTAGAGTCACGTCGGTGTCTGAGGCAGTGGTGGCACAGTGAAAATCTAACACCTTGTGCCCTGGAGCAAAGGGCAGTGTTTTTTTGGTTTTTTTCATCACTGCCCCAAGTGTACAGGCCTCAAAACCTATTTATAATGTAGTAATTGATGAGTGCACTCACTGCTTCTGGAGTCTTCACCTAGGAGTGGTTGTATGAAGAAAGGAGGAATGGAGACTTCTGAAAGATGGTGTAGAAAGCAGTGAACAATTTGATTATTAGCAAAGGCCTTTCTGGGTCTGAGAGTAATAGTTGACTCAGAGACACTGACTTTCATGGGACTATCTGTCTAGCAGTTTCACTATTTAAATGTTTTCTCCCTTCATTTCTGAGTGCAATGCATTCGCTCTTTGTTTCTGAAGCTGTATTTCTACCCCCTGCACACTGCACATATTCAGTGAGTATCATAGGAAACTTCACTAAAAATGACACTTTTGTAGGGTCCTAAGTGTGGGAGGTACAGGAAATTTGTGTAACCATGCTTACTAATAATGTTGCACTTCTCATGTTCTTTGCACTGTGATCTTGGCCATAGTGATTTTTGTTATCATTATTTGTTATTTGTTAGAGAGGTGGGATTTTCTTTTGAAAGAATAGACTAGAATCAAGTTTTATGCATTAGGTGTAATTGAACTCTGCTTAAGTTCAAAGTATTTACACTTAGAGTTCTAGATTGAAATGATTGCTTTCAATTATTGCCCATTTGCCATGTAACGTGTCTTGTTTTTAAGAATATGATTTTCACCAGTTAATACATTTTGTATCCAAATTAAGATATGTAGTCAACTGTAGAAATACTGCAAAATCGGTGCTATTTTTGGCAGTATTTGGTTTGCTTTCTCTTCTTACTTCCCTCCTCTCTCCACAGCATCATTTATTTCTCTGGCGAAACAGAAGAATGCACTCAGTCACACTTCTCAGCAGCTCTGCGGCCTGTGGAGTGTGTGGGCAGTCTCTGTATGCAGCATCCTGGAAAATGTGTGTTCTCTTGAAGTGATCTGTTGAAAAGCACGTACTTGTACAGTTGTTCCAGCCTCCCTTGTTGCATTCCTCTCAAGGGCTGAAATGCCTGGTGTCTAATACTCCCTGGGGTCTCCATTTCATCTGCCAAAGAAGTGCTACCTGCTGCAGTTATCCAGTGAACCCCGAAGAGCAGGGACGCTGAAGATGGCTCTGTGTGCTTTTTATGCAGTTTGGGGTTTGTTGCTAGAAGTGGCAGTAGCATTTGGCCCAGTACCAAGGATCACTTGGGAACACAAAGGTAAGAACAGAAGTATGAGTATTGTAATGTGGGACATTGCCACATCCTCAGGATTTCTGTGGGATTTGCAACTGAATAAGGCTTTAGGTTCTTCCAGCCTATTTGGTCAGGTGTTGCTATTTTGCTCATCTTATGAAATGCTTAGGACCAGAATATTCAAAAGTCATTCAAGTACTGGATTATTGATTTTTGGTTCATTCAAGCAGCTTTGAAAACAGGAGAAATTCCGAATTTGCCTTTCTCAGCTGAAGATATTGCAACTGAAACTTGTTTTGAGAGAAAACCCCCAGTAGGTGTATTTTATTTTAAGCAAATTACTTTTACCTGGAGTCTGAATACATTAGCAAAATGCACCTCTCCAGCTAATCATCTATTTTGATACCGAGCCATCCTGAGCATTAAGTAAATCAACAGCTAAAGGAAAAATAAGCATTTGGCCCTCTTTGACAGCATTTTATGGTGTCTAGATATGAAAGTCTTTTTCAGAACAATGCTTTTCTTGCATTTGAAATTCCAGCCCATATTCATAATCTCCCAATACAGTAATCAGGAGTCTGCAAATATAAGTGCAAAGAGAAGTAATAGAGGTCAGAGGATCCTATAGCTTCAGGTTTAATAATTTAGCCTGGATCTGAAAAGAAATTTAGAGCGAAGCCTATAGAGTAGTTATTTGTGAATATATGTTTTTTTCCCTATTTTCTGCTCCTACTCCCCCATTACCCATGTGGCATGGATACTTAAAGAGATTTTATCTTTGGGTCCTTCTTTAACATTAGTAAGCAGCAATTGATTACTTACCCAAGTGTGCAGTAGCTGAACAAACCTGAACAAATACATTGGCCATATAATGAAGCAGTCTTAAATAAGCATGTTAAATTCTGAGCAGACATTCTGTAGGGAAAGATAGATGGAGATTAAGAATGTAGTAGGTATAAGCAGAATATGAGATGACTGTAGGAAGTGTTTTTCCTGATTATTGGTCTAGCAATGAGTGGATTGCTGATACAACCTTTTAAAAAGGGTGGCCTAGACAAGGCTTGTCGTTCTTCCTTAGACTCCTTGATGCTTCTGTCTTGTAGTTAAAATTTGCAAGTTGCTTTTTAATGGTATAGTGAGGTACTGCTGACTCATATCCAAATTAGTCAAAATAAATGGAGTTTATTTTCATTCCTGCTATTTCTCTGTCTGCTAAAGATTGTTGCATTAAATGTTGGAAAGTTACTTTGAATAGAAGAGGGAATTTAGTTCAGCAGAGTTGTATGAACTAGTTAATCTATTCTGGGAAAATTTTCCTGCCAAGTAAAAGATTTCAAAATTACACGTTTGAGAATATAGCTTAAAATTAATGTTTCTGGGGTATTATAGTTGAAAATGTGCAATTACTAATGATAGAATTGGAGGTAATAGTACATTGTTTTCATCTGTATTGTAGAAAGCCATGGTTAATTAATCTTGAGTCTTCATGTAAAAAAGCTTTCAGTCATTTTTACATTATCGTTGTACATTCAGAAAAAGTACTCTTTTGTATTAGTCAGTTTCTGTCATCTTTCTTCAGGCCATTCTGGTTATATACTTCCTCATTCCACTGCCTTTTCTCTCATATCTCCCCCTTTTTCTTATCCTATTGCTATTCATCTTGATTTTTCTCTCATGCTGTTATTTTGTGTGTATGCTGTGTTTTTCATCTTTAGTTTTCACTTCACAGTCGGCTGCAAATGATTTGTTATTTGCTTCCGTGTCTTCTTTCTGTTATGTCACTATGCTGAAGAGTTGTCTTAAGGTGCAGTTTATTTTGTAAGATTTGTTCAGGCTAGCTTCAAGGGATGTGGTGACTGGCCTGATTTTCCACAGTAAATTAGTATATGGAAAGGAAAAGGTGAGGAACTAAGAGTGGATGTGGAAAATAGAAGTTTAGAAAAAGCAAGTAGAAAAAAAATGAAGGAAGAAGTGAGTTACAGGGATTATCACAAGAGGAAATACTTGAGCATTTGAAATTGAATGTTGGGACAAGTGATTTTGATCTTGTTGATGGAAGCTGCTGTTTCCGCTGAATCAAGCTTCTGAGGAGTCCCTTGTCTTTTACACGGCTTGTCTGAACCTAACCTTTGTTGTTTTCAAGTTTTCCAGCAGCTGTTAGACAACTTAGAAAAAATTACTTATGAGCTTGACCCTAAGTGATTGTGTTTCTTCATGAGGTACTGTTTTTCTTTCCCGTTTCAACAGAGGTCCAGCTAATACATTTTAATGAATCAAAAGTGTCAAATTATTCAACCTTGCTGTTAAGTGAAGACAAAAATGTTCTATATGTAGGAGCCAGGGAAGTGATCTTTGCCTTAAACGCAATGAATATTGCTGAGAAGCAGCACGAGGTATGCCTTTTTATACATTACTCCTTTTAATACATTGTACTCCAAATTTGGCTTAATTTCCTGCTATCAGTAGCATTGCATTTTAGACAAATACGTACCTAAAAGAGAAATTGCTCTGTATGGTCTACTCCAGTATTATTTCTTGAAGATTTTAGAGAGTAAAATAATTACTCGTTTATATCCAGCTTCCCCTTTCATACGCTAGAGATCTTCTTGGGGGCAAGATTCTAGACAGCAGGGACTGTAGGTATCATGTGTAGCAGTAGTTCTTACATGTTTTCTTAATACCAGGAGTGAGCCATTTTCTGTTAATCTGAGTCAAAAAGTAATCTGAAACAGAGGCAAAGCTGAGGCTTGCTCAGCACAGGCTGCAGATGTGCTGCAAATGAAGGCCCTGTCAGTCTCGTGTTCTGTTCTGTGTCTAGGTATATCTGCACAGCAAGTGGTGATGCAGACAGGTCTGATCAGCTTGCTCAGAGAAGTACTTTGAATATGTTTGTGCTGGTTTCTCAAAGTAGATTAGCCCAGGCAGAAGTCTGCTAATGTTGCATTGCTTCCAGGTTCTTCCCAGGCTCTTGCTTTTCATCCCATCAGCAACACAAGCTGACATGTAGAGATGCAGTGTGGTGCACCACCCAGGGTGCTTTAGAAGATGCTTATATGAGTTTTAATCTGAAGAACATATTCATGGGTGGTGGTGGGCACTTTCACCAGCATATAAAACATAGTTGTATAGTGCAAATTAGTCCAGTAAATTTTCTTTGACTCCTTTCCCCCAAGTGTTTTTTATTCAAGTGTTAATGAAATAGAGAAGTACTTCAAATTGAAAAAAATACTTACGCCTGTTACAGTCGCATTTCCCTAATGCGTATGATAATGAAAAGTTCATTAGCCATTTGTGGGGAATCATCATTATGAACCCAGAAGATGGTAGTTTAATTCTGCTTAAGGCACATGGATTTGAAAATGCCACCTTCCCTGGGAAAAAATAGCTTTGAACCTTTGAATACTACTTGCAAAATGTCTTGTATTTGCTCTATATAGGATAGTCTTTTCGTGTGTGTGTTACTGCAATATTTTCAGACCTTGCATTGAATTAAAGTACTTTGAATGTGCTTTTTTTTTTTGCATGTTTTTTCACTTAGTTACACTGGAAGGTCACAGAAGATAAAAGGACTAAATGTGCAGTCAAGGGCAAATCAGAACAGGTATGTACTTTTATTGAACTTTGAGAAAGATCTTGCACATTTTACTTCAAGAGGAGTGATATTAAAAGAAGAAAGTCTCCAACTGTTTGAAATTAAAATTTCAAAACAATCACCTAAATTTTTCTAATTAACTTGAGCGTTAGAAACTGCAGCATGCTTAGGCTTTTTTTTTTCTTAATTCATTATTTTTTTCTTAGTTCATTATTTTTGTTGTTGAAAATTATTTGAGTGTTTGAAAATCTGAATATACCCTGATGTGTGCTTAATATTAATGGTATTCCATTAAGATGATAAACCAGTATTGCTTTCACTGAAGTAATTGATAGCAGCTGTTGTGTTTTGTTGTTGCAATAATTCCTTCATAGCATTTGATTTTACAGAATGGATGATTAATTTTGTGCATTTTGCTTTAGTACATTGGGGATTTTTATTAGGCCAGTGTATTTTTTCACTAATTCTTTGTTAGTGTTGTGTTGCTTTGGTGGGTGTGCACACAAGCCTGACCTCCTGTCAGCTTGGGCACGGTCCCCTGGTGTTTCTGGGGGCCACCGACTCCTCACAATCTCCAGGGCACACACTGGCCTGCTCATCTTGCCTCTTTCTGGGGAGATGGTTTACTTGAGGTAGTTAACTCTGTGTGGATGTACCTTTCTGGTTGTGCAACACCACTTCATGTAGTGATGCAGTAAAGCAAGAATTTTCTGGGCAAGACTGATGGTCAGGTCTTTAACACAGGTTTGAAAGTAGGAGTCTGCAAGTCCTCTGAATACAAAAAGCAGATCTACTCTGCACTTTGAGGGATGTGACCCCTGAATATGCAGCCTGGTTAGTTTGCACCGTTAAAAAAACCCCTAAGTGCTGCATCCAGGGCTTGTAGTTACCCTGCATTCATGTGGTTTATCAAGATGGGAGTGGGCTGTTTCCCTTTCACTAGCTAGTTCTTTTCCTTGACTGATTACTGATGACCCTCAGTATATTATTTAAACATGAATTGTGACAGATATTTAAGGTGTGTTTCCTCTTTGTCTACCTCTGCAAGATAGGATCAGAGAATATTATTTTTGTTTTATAGTTCAGTTGAGGTTGCTACTAGTAATATTGATATACAGCCATGATGAATATGGGATATAAGTTTCTCTTGCACATGAGCATATGTTTAGCAGGCTTGTGTGTAAATCCCCACAAGTCCTCTAAAAAATTATTGGTGGGGGTATATTAGACCCCATAAATACATACTTTGATAGAACTCTGAATTTATTTTCTTTTATTTTCCCCTGTAGCACCTCATACTTACTGCCAGCCATGCTTTTTTCTCATTTCTAACCTTCAACTAGTCACATTTATATTGTAGCTATGATGTTTTGCACAGTGTAATAGTTTCAAAAAGGTCAAGGTATTAAGCCGCTACTGCCACTACTACTACTTTCTTACACTTAAATGCACAGTTCTGTCCCCCCATTCATCAGCACTATCCTGTACAATGCCAGCAGAAAGCATTTATACAGCTTTTCAAGGGCCTTACCTGGCAGAAAACTGGTTTTACACTTTTCCCCTCTGTTTTTTTCTCCCACACAGTCACAGAAATACCTGATTTGTGTCATAAGAAGGAATAATAAGGCCATTGCTTAAACTTGCTTAGGAAGTTCATGGAACGACAGTTCAGTGGAGGGATCTGGCAGTGTACCAGCAAGAATTAAGAGGTGTTATTGATACTGATTTTTAACCTCTAAGTGTTCGTTTAGAGTTGTTTTACTTCATTACTATTCTGAATTTTTATTGTATCCTTTTATTAAGGATTTTAGTCAAACTCCTTGTTCTATTTCAGACCTAAAGATATTATGGAGCTTCCTTGGGCAGTATCAAGGACTGGGAGAAAAGGAACAAAGATGACTATAAGTGATAAAACTTTGTAGCTAATTTAAGGGTATTAGAGGTTTGGCACTTAACAACTTCGGCTGTCATTGTTTCATCTAGATGTACAAGGGATGACAAAGTCTAAAACTCATTCGTGTTTAACTAGTTGTTCTCATGGACTGGAGGTGTGTTTGGAGCTTGTCCTTCCATGAAGCAGCTTGGGATGGACCCTGCTGGGACACTGAGGTAGTGCATACTACTGGCTCTTGGAAACCAGCTGCTGCAGGATTGATTAGAACTCCTGGACATTGTAGGGAGATGGTGTCCCAGTGTCACCCATGTGTCACCTGGTCTTGTTGGTGTGATGTAGCATAAGTAGTGGCAATGGACAACGTTGTTTATGTTGGAATGTGGAAGCTATGGTTTATCAGACTAGTCCTTTCCTCATCCTCTCTTACAGACAGAATGTCGTAATTACGTGCGTGTCTTGCAACAGCTGAATGATACTTTCCTCTACGTGTGTGGAACTAATGCATTTCAGCCAACATGTGATTATCTGGTAAGAAATGTATGCGTTTTGATCCAACAACAGCTGTAACTTAAATACTCAGGTAAACAGTGAGTTACTGTCATTTCCCAAAACGGTTGCATCTTCAGAGCTGGCTGCAAGATTAGAAGCCTTTGTTGGACTGTCCCATCATAATGGCAGAGTATACTGCTCCTTTTTCAGAGCACTTAATGAATTACTGATTCATCTGGTCTAACTGCAGATTTACTTTTTCTTAGCTTTAATACTTCGTGTATTGTGTGTTAGCATGAAACAATTACTGAAACTGAAATTACATTGTTTGCAACTTCCACTCATTACTGAATGTCCCTGAAATTTCTTAGATTCCTGTCTCTGCTTGTCTCTGCTCCTGACTGTGCCAAAGATGTGTAGTGCTGAATCTCTGAGTGAAGTCTTGGCACAAAATTAAAAGTCCCTTTTTCTTGCCACTGACTCTTGTGTCATTTTCCTTACTGCAGCTCTTAGCAATTTGAAAATTGATAAATCTTGTAATTCTTTGTGCCTTTAGTTTCCAGTGCTTTCATGACATAGTAAAACTGATTACTTTCCTGGTACTGTGGCTACATTTTAGCTTTCTGATCCTCATTCTCTTGGTTTGTAAAGAATTTATAAAGTAGCAGCCAAAGTACTCTGCTTTTTAAAGCCTAGTTGGATTATGCCCTATGTTACAAATTTACCATCGTCTCAATAATGGCTTAATCCACCTCAGACAGCCTTCCTGATTTCTAAGACTCTCTATCCGTTTTTTTCAAGCTAATTGAATAATTGCCAGTTCTTTCTGTGTGTCAGTTATCTTCTCCGCCTTTCTTGCTGTCTGGCTTTTTTGGGTGCTCTTTCTTGAGGTCTGTCTGGATTTAACTTTTTATCTTTTGCTCTTTCTTGCTTCCACCCTCACAAATTACAGGATCGCATTTTTCTCTGTCTTTGAGACTCGATAAGGTTTTCTGAAAGTACATATGCCTTCTATAATTTTACACAAAATGCACTTCGATGCTGGAAGTTGATGATACAGCCCATTATTTAGTGTTTCGTTTTTAGCTAACTTTGGACAAGTTGATTTGCTGGAAAAAAAAAGTGCTAGTAGTTGTTTTGTGGTTTTCAACAGAATTTAATTTCATTTGAACTTGGAGGTAAAAATGAAGATGGTAAGGGCAGATGTCCATTTGATCCTGCTCAAAGCTACACATCTGTTATGGTTGGTAAGTTCAGACTTGGCTTTCCTTATTCTTACATTTAAAATGTTCTGTCTTTTCCACTGTCACCCTCCAGTCTTTCACTATCAAAGTGGTGTCTTCCATCCATATATTTTTGTCTGTATTGTGTATCTGTAAATATGTTAAAATACTTATATAGTCAACTAAGCAGGTTTCTTAAAAGGAGAACTTCAAACTCTAGGTTGTTTTGATTTTCAAACTGTATTTCTGCATGTTAAACATATTTAGTCCAGATAATCTAAATGCACTTAGACTGCCCTTGTAGTATCAATTACTGTAATTTCAGTAAAAATAACAGGCGGTATTGTTAGCTGTTCCCAAGATGTGCTACAGAATGGGGAAGCGAGATACTTATTGCAAGTGTACTTCCTACATGGCAACACACCACTGAACATTAATTTGGGGGAGCCAGAGTTTTTGGCTTTTACTTGAGTGTCTCAAGATCATAAAAGAGAAGCTCAATATCACATGAAACAGAAAATGAGAAAAAAAATAACATGTCCCCTGTATTGGGCCTAAATCTGTACAATTGAGTTTGAAGAATGGTGGCATAGAAAGAGAGGAAAGTAATTCCAGACTTCTGGTGCATTTAAGTTAATTTGCATGTTTTAACATAAACTGTAGGTTTTCATGTTTAATGTTGAAATGCCACCAAAACACTGACTTCTGTCAGCTCTCATGTTAGAGCAATAATAATAATAAACCCAAGTGTGAAGTGTTAGCTTGAGAATGATTGACAGCAATGTAAGTGTGAAAGACTTGTCTAGGGTAATTCAGAGGAAATCTGTATTTACCTTTTCTTGTGGGAAGTTAAAACTTACCAAGATTCAAAAAATATATATGTACTCTTTTTGGTATCCAGTCCATAAGTTCTAATATATTTGGTTTTGTGTTGAAGATGAGGAGCTTTATTCTGGGACTTCCTACAATTTCTTGGGAAGTGAGCCTATTATATCACGGCATTCTCATCAGAGCCCTCTGAGAACAGAGTATGCAATACCTTGGCTTAATGGTAAGTGAGCATGAGAACTGGCCAAAACAAGTTAACTTTTTCTTCTTCAACATCACATACACAGAGCTTGAGTGTCTTACCTGGGTAAGGAGCAATTGTCTGATGTCTCAAAGAGATGGATTTTGTTATACTGGCATACACTGTGAGTGTGTTTGCCCTCATGCATGCCATCAAGAGATTGTATTTTGAGATTCCAGGATTTTTGTCAGCACTGATGATGAAAACAGCTTCAGAATATACATTTTTCGACTTGACAATTAATGGTTTATTTTTAATGTGCTAGTTCATCCTTGCAATAATGCAGCTTAATTATATGGTAAGGAATGGAATGGGTTTGTTCTTGAATTGGTTCTTAAATTGACCTGGTCATGGTTCTTGACACTCTAAGTTACTGAATTTCAGAATTCACTGAATTTTGTGAATGATCAGAGGTTTGAGGTTTTGTGCCAAAAAGGACCAAAATCGTGACCATTTTCTGAAAGTACAGGTTTCAGAGTTTTGTAATATATGTTGTAATAGCACTGTCATTTTAGTGCTTCAGTTAATAGCTGAAAGAGAAGAGAGGCAGGCAAGGGAGGGTTACCTCTCCATGCCCATTAGAAAACCACATTTGAGTGTGGGCTGAAGAATGCTGAAGTAATGAGCTGTCAGATCATAGAGATCTCTCAGGTGTCTTAGTGCTGTCACGTATGTTTTGCAGGATTCTGGGGGTTTTTTTCTGTTTCTGTTGGTTTTGTCTGGTTTGGGTTTTTTTAGAAATCCTGTTCATATTATGAACAGCATACTGTCGAAGTAGGTCAAGTGGAGAGGAGGTAAATGCAGTGTGGAGTTTGGGTGAAAGACAACTTCTGAGGATCTTCGGGGGTATCGAGTTAGTAGTTACATACATAATAGAAAATTCTTCTGTTTGTATCTGTAGAGCCCAACTTCGTTTTTGCTGATGTGATAAGAGCAGATCCAAACAGCACAGATGGAGAAGACGACAAGATATACTTCTTTTTCACTGAGGTGTCTGTGGAGTATGAATTTGTTGGAAAACTGATGATTCCAAGAATAGCTAGAGTATGCAAGGTGGGAGATAATTCAGTTTACTTCTACTGTATCTCGTAGAATCTTGTGTGTGCATGTTAAGAAGCATTCATTATTCTGGATTTACTGCCAGGTAAATAGAGGTGATTGAGTTCAGTAAATCTTAAAGAATAAGCAGTTCCAGTCAGTTTGTCAAAATTGAGAAGGCCTAATGGTTGCTTTTTAAATAAATACTTGATTTAATTTTGCACAGTTGTGAAATTTCAGTACATCTGGGTGTTCTGCTCCTCTCTGGGAGAAAACAAAATCCAGCAACATAAAGTGTTGCTCCATTTTCCATTGTTAATTTTTTTGAGCAAGTGCAGCTCCGTGTGAAGAAGTGACTTTGGTTGGAGCTGAGCAGATAGGATGATTGTCAAGCGACTTCGAAGTAGCTGTATGCAAACGCAACTGTAGCTGTGTCACACCAAAATAGTTCTTGACTGTGGTACAAAGATGGGACTTCTATGAAGCTGCTACAGCTGCCGGGGCCTGCAGGGAAATGGTCACCAGCAGCCTGATTGTATCATGCTGCCTGTGATTAAACCTCAATGTGTTAAGCTGATTCAAGTACATGCTCAGGAGTGCTGGTTAAAAGTCTTGCTGATGGAAGTTTTTCCAGTAGAAAATGTTTATTTAACAAAAACTTTTTCAGTGGAATGTATCAATTTCCTTTTATTCCAACAGGAAATTTATCTGGCTGTTTCATTTTTATGAGGCTGAAAGCTTTATTTTGACTTTACTGTTTTGTATTTGAACAGGGAAGTCAAAACATCCATAACAAGTTAGTGCCCTTGAGACTTCCTTTAAACAAAGAGCGGGAGGCAGGTTTAGATGGGGCTTACTATTATGGCATTCTGCCCACTGGCAGCTTATGCACACTTTAAAAGGGGAGTATCGTGGAATATGAGAGCTTCATTTATTATATTGTTACATATTTCAGACTGTTGTTTGAAATAAAAATCAGTGGCAGATTACAAAACCATAACAATTAAGTATGTTAATTAACAATTAACATACTTAATTGTTTTAATAAATTTTGCAGATTTCCTTTAATACATTGCACACACCATTGGATAATGAACTATTACATAGAATACTGTTTCAGTATGCCATTTTATAAGAAAAGTATCAGAGCTACAGCTCAATTATCAGATATTTTGAAATACATTTCTAGTCAATAGATCTTAACTTACGCCTTGGTACCTGCAAATCCTTAATAAAGGTGATAACTGCTAGAAGTACTAAACCATTGCTGGATTTCTTCTAATGAAATTATCAATGTCAGGCAAGTCTTAAGACATATTACATCATTTAGAATTTAAGTCAGTTTTGATGTCAGAGAACAAATGCCATATTATGTATTTCTCTTAAAGGACAGTATGCTTCCATGCTTGTTTTACTTTTTTCGTAATGATATATTGCCCATCTCAATTTTTCCAAGTGATGCTGAAGTATGGTTCTTCATTAACTCTCATACTTCATCTTCCCTGTATGTGTGACAGAAATAATTTTGCATTATTTTTGTAGAACCAGTTTTCCTGCAGCTTTCATACTGTTTTGTTTGTGAATGTGTTAACATTTATTGGTGTTGCTAGAGATAAAATATTATAAAACACCAGGGCTTAGTAATTGCATGATATATAGCAGTGGTTCTTAAATGCAAAAATTATGCTAGTTTTCCTCACAAACATCTTTTTATTTTTTTAATACCGTAAGAGGGACCAAGGAGGATTAAGGACCTTGCAGAAAAAATGGACTTCGTTTCTCAAGGCCAGACTGATTTGTACCATCCCTGATAAGAATTTAATTTTCAACGTTATCAATGATGTTTTTATTCTCAAATCTCCAACTTTGAAGGAACCAGTGATATATGGAGTCTTCACCCCACAACTGTAAGTGTGGTATAGCCTATTCCTGGATAAGTACCTTTAATCTCACTTGGTTAGTACAAGAAAATGATAATTATTCTTATGTTATATTGGGTTTTTTCTTTCCTAATTTCTTCCTGAATTAATAGGAATAATGTGGGGCTGTCAGCAGTGTGTGCATACAATCTGTCTACCGTAGAAGAGGTTTTCTCAAAAGGAAAATACATGCAGAGTGCTACAGTGGAACAGTCTCATACAAAGTGGGTACGGTACAATGGGGAAATTCCTAATCCTCGACCCGGTGCGGTAAGTTTCTGCAGTCTTGGATCTGATGACTTTTTTAATGCTCAGGAGAAAACAAACGAAGGAATACTAGTAACCTACTAATGATTTGTTCGCCCTAACCTGGTTACTTGTAAAAACTTCATAGAAAAACGTATCAAGTGATATGTTCTGAACTTTTTATCTGGGAATCAAAGTCTTTGGGTTTGCGTTTTTTAAAATTTAGGAATAAGTTATTTGCTGGTTTTGTATTTCATTGGTTTTTAATAATTTTCTCGTTATGAAATAGAACTTAGTTTACACTAGCAACATCATGCACTTTTTAGTTCAGATGAAAAGAAGTATAGCAACTGTTCATTGTCTCAGTAGAGTCAGCATGTTTATCTAGTGTAGTGCACTGCTCTGCAAACTCAGACTTTCCTAGAGGTGGGTCTCTTTCAGACCTTTTTTACTTCCTTACGTTCCTTACAGTCATACTGTTGCTAGTGGTGAAAGAGGTTAGGGTTAAAAGTACTTGAAGGTGCATGACAGCACATTTCCTAGAATGTATTTTGGACCCAAGCGAAAATGTAGTCCAAAGCTCAGGGATTATTACATCCCTGAGACCATCCCTAGCTATGAGACCTGAGGACCTTCCTTACTAGAGTGAGTATAGTGTACAGGTGTGGTTACTGGTCAAAATAATATGGAGAAGAAAATGCATGCAACTGCTGTTAATAGTCTTTATTTTGTACAAGTGAATTATACAATTTGGTTGTTGTTTTTTTTTCTTTTTTACCCTCTCCCTGTCCCCGCTTCTAGTGTATAAACAACGAAGCCAGAGCATCAAACTACATGAGTTCTCTGAATTTACCAGACAAAACATTGCAGTTTGTTAAAGATCATCCTCTAATGGATGACTCGGTGACCCCAATGGGAGACAGACCTCGGCTAGTAAAGCGAGATGTGAAGTATACACAGATTGTAGTTGACAGAGTCAGAGCACTCAATGGCACCATCTATGATGTTATGTTCATCGGTACAGGTGAGTTCTGCAAAACACCTGTTTTTGGTGATGCACTGATTCTTTAGTTTTCTTAGAGAAACTCTTGAGATTTTTATATTCGCAGTGCTTTTACACCAGGTGGTGTTTCAACACCAAACCAAAAGTAAACCCAAAAGTAAGGTACCACAGTAAGTGGACAATCTTAGGTGCTTTGAAAAAGTATTGCAGAAGAGCTGCAAAGCTTCAGTGAGTTCAACAAAACCACACAGTATATAATCCCCAACTGGTCATTCTGTGTACCAAAATGTTACTTCTTGCTCAGAGGTCCTAATGATGGCAAGTTTAACAGTTGCCTTTGACACAGAGTTGTTCTGCTGAACAACAAGCAGATTATTGAGACAATTTACAGCAATTACGAAGGCTTTTTCCTGCCTTTTTATTTCAAGGATCTTACTTAAACATACTGCTCTGTTGTTTCAGATCGAGGAGCCCTGCACAAAGCTATCAGTTATGAAAATGGAATGCATATTATTGAAGAAACACAGCTTTTCCCAAATTTTGAACCAGTCCAAACTCTCTTGCTTTCATCCAAAACAGTAAGTGGTGTAAGCATTCCAACATTCATCTCCTTCTGTTGTTTCACAACTTCCTTTGTACCACTTAGTGACCTTGTGACAAGCTATAGTTGCTGTGCATGGAGCCAAAAGCTGCATTTGTAACCCGCCATACTGCAGCAATCACATACTGCCTGCTGCATTTCAGTATTTTTGGTAGGTGACAAGCTTCTGAAGGTATTTAGACATGGGGAATGGCTGGGGAAGCGAAGCACAGGTATGCAGGTCTTCACTTGGTTTCCATGTGCAGAAGCAGGAAGCTGTAATGTGTTTTGAGAAACCAAGTTCAGGTTTGGAGTGATGTAAAAAACCTGACCCCTTGTGGCCACTGAGGAAAACTCCCCAGCGCTGCGGTTAGCAGAGGAATGGTGTGTGCTTCTGAGGAAACAGATCTGAGAAGAGAGAGCAATCTTCTAGCACAGGGACTCATAACTGTGTAGTTAATTGATTTCTGCTGTCCCAAATCTCACAAGCTCCTACATGCTGGTTGTGTCATGAGAACAGTCACGTTGCTGCGGCTGTGAGTGAGGGCTTCTGGTGAGGTCTTGTCTGCCCAGTGGGGCACCAGCCATAGCTCCAGCTGGATGGCACAAGAGCTGCTGCACACTCCAAACCTGGAAGCTGTCCTGCGCTGTTTATCAGTTGCTTGGTTTAATCATGGAGTGCTTTTGTGGCAGTAGGAGAATGTTCATTGTGTGTAGTTTGCACACGAGTTAGGTTTCTGCCCCTAGTTACTAAGACCTTCACATCCATTAATATATCTGTCTATGCCATTTGTAGCATCAGTGAGATTTTCTGGGTTTCATACAGAATGAATCCCTCTTTTGAAGTGTCTAGTAGTAATACCAGCATTCAGTAGCTACCTAGTGATTCATACATAAGTGCTCTGCAGCTTAGGGACTTAGAATACTTTGAAACAGCTTTTATTTTTGTGTGATGTTTAATAAAAGTTTTCATTATTATCTCAGTAGAACAGAGCTTTATGCCATAATTTTTACAAGCTCGTTCTGCACACTTATTTATTCTTTCATGCTTATAATAGAAAGAAAAGACAGTATTTTTTTCCAGATAAACGAAAATTAGAATTAAGAACGTCTGTGCTTAGTTTTCTGTAAATGTGTTTGTATTTTTAATGATACATCACACTGACAACTCACTTATACATCTGTGCAGATACGTGTTGTGTTTGTGTCTGTATATATATATATACACATAGAAACACGCACAAAGCATTTGTTTGATCTGAAAAAAAAAGTTTCAAATTACTTGCTTTGACAGGAAATTTTGGAATTTGCCCTGTCATAGAAGATAATGATAGATAGCTCTTTTAATATATATATGCTAATACCCATTCTTCTAATTGTGGGGTCATTCTTACACTGGCTTAATGATGATTTGCCTATTTCAGGGGAGTGCAAAGAAAGAGTTGGACATTAAGCCTGATACACATCATGTAGCAATTTCAGCACGTGTTTGGAAGGCTGCTGTACGAATAATGGCATTGAATTTATTCACTCTGGGTCCAGGTTCTGCTTACTCACTGAAGTAATGCTGCCTGGTACATTCCTATAAAACCAGCGGCCCTTTTCAGTGATGGGGAGTGGGAGGTTGGGTCAGCTGCCAGATCCGTGGTAACTGTATAGTCACAGTACCACTCCAGCAGGGATTCCTGCTGCTTTCCAGCCTGAAAACACAAGTTTCTGCTTAGGAAGTCCATCACAGAGCTGGTATTGTGTTACATGTCATGGCATCCCACAGTAGTGGACGAAGCACAGAAGGGTAACATTTAGCCTCAGGGTAGGCTTTAGACCTCTTTGGAGTCAGAGTCCTTTCTGAGCGTGTTTTTTCAATAGTCTCTAGGTTCTTCCCATAGTATGTGGAGGGTGGTGAGCAGTCAGATGAGCGTGCAGTAGATCATCTTAACTCTTGCTTGACTGGAAGGTGTGTCTGGATTTTGTTTTTAACTGGTTTGCTCATCTTGCTGCCTGTTCTGTGAACTCTTGGATGTTTGAGCTGGGAAACATGCCAGGACACTACAACCCACACATAGTGTTGACTGTAGCAGTGTTATCCAGCAGAGCACAGAGAGATAAGCAGTGCTTGGTGCACTGTGGAGATCTTCAAGCAGAATGGGAAGCTTTTCCTAGGAAGTTGTATGTCTCCAGCACTGTAGATTTCCTTCTACGAGCACTGCAGCACAGTCCAACACTAATCTGTGTTAAATTTCAGGATGGAAGAATGCATTTGAACGTTTGTTTGACTGTCGTTCAAACTGTATCTTTCAGTGCCAGCAAAATCTTTTTTGATGGTGTTTTATCTTAAATTTCCAGTGTCAAGAGTTTCCCTGAAAGCTGTTTGCACACTTTATATGCAAGAAGGATTCAAACTAATTTGTGCTTAGTCTTCCAGCTTCTGCTAGAGACTTCCTTATGATCATTGCATTAAAGAGACTGACCTGTTCGGAGCTGTTGTGGCAGAACCTCCTTGCATCCTTAGTTGAAAGAGCAGAGCATCAGTGAGCTCCAAAACCTAAATGCAGCCTTAATATTTTCTTGAGGGTGTTTATGATGTCAAGACTAATGCACCTGAACATGAGATTTTTGAAGAATGTTTCTGTGCTTTAAATCTTTCCTTGGATGTTATCATCACTTTGTGACCATACTCATCTCGCTGGAGTCAAGCAGTCTCACTGCAGACATGACTGGGTACATTTCTGTGTACTGAGATCAGTACAGCTGCATCCATTCCATGCTTGGATCCAGCTCGTTTGCCTGACAACTGCAGTAGGGTGCTGATAAACTTGCTCAGTATTCTGCTCAGGATGAAGCCAGCCCACTGGTGAGGTGGGGTGTGCCATTCAGCTTTCTATGCAGACCCTCTCAAAAGGAGTAGTGGGTCAGTCACAGTAGATTTGGGTTGCAGCACAGAGGCTTTTCTTGAGGCTTTGCCTGATTATATATAAAGTCAGTGTACCTTTAGCCATCATTTTCCCCAAGCTCTAAAGCAGATGAGTGAAATAGGGTAGCTGCCTGCCTTTTATAATAAGGATGAGTGTGGTCTTTTCCTGCTGTGCTCAGACTGCTTTGGGATCCCCAGCAGCAATGGTTCAACACTCATTGTGATTATTTTCCTCTTCCAGGTGTCTTGCCGGTGCTCTTTCCTTTCAGTACTACCAGTGTTCTTCCTTAAGAAGCACTTGACTCTTGTAAGGTTGACGCTGATGTGGCTGCAGGGACTGGCTGGCTAAAGAGCTGAAGGCAGTAGGGCTGCTTTGGATTAACAGGAGCAGCCTTACTGCCTGCTCAGTCTTGCGTGTGCCAACTACAGCCTTGTCACCAGTGCAGCCTTGCCTTGCCTCACAGAAGGATTACTGTATTCATATTTCTGGAAAAAACTGATTAATTCATAGTTAGACATGGTTGCTTCACACATACCCCTTCCAGTTCTTTATTGTCTTTTTACACTTTCAGCATTGCTGCAATATTTCCAAGATAACTTTCTAGAAATAAAAGCTAATAAAATGCTTACTCTCCTGAGGTACCACTTTTTAAAAAAAAGACTGCATATATGCAGGCCTTTAATAATATTTAAATTGTTCCATGAATTGGGTTTGAGAAAGTGATTGATTGGCTGTGATGTTTTTTTGTTGTGCTTTGTTTTCTTTAGGGCAGAAGATACCTCTTTGCTGGTTCAAATTCTGGTGTGGTACAGTCCCCTGTGGCATTCTGTGACAAGTACACCACTTGTGTTGATTGTGTTTTAGCAAGGGATCCTTACTGTGCTTGGAAACCTCTTGAAGCCTCCTGCATTGATATTTTCAAAGAAGGTGAAATGGAAAGGTAATAGTATCCTTTGATTACCTTACAGTTACAATTAATATTTAATCAGTCTTGTCCCTTACTGAAAACCAGAATTTTAAAAATTTAATGTTTTCAAATACAGACCTTTTCCTATCCATTTATGTCTGCTAGTGCTGTTTAGATGACTCTTATTAGTACAAAGGGATTGGCAGACTTTAGGAAACAAGATTTGAAGTTGTAATGGTTGGATTTCCTTTTACAGGAACTGGATTCAAAACATAGGTGGAGATGCATCTTCTTGTTCTGGTGAGTTAGTCTTCAAAGAGCTCCTAGCTAGAGTGGTGAAAGAGTTTCTGTTTAGTTCAGCTTTGCTTTTGTGATTATCTGGACATTCATTTGCATTTTAATAGATATGGGATTCTGCTTTGACTATTTGAGCATCTGTACAACCTGCATGTTATCTTAAAAATTGTCTGTGTTTGTATGCATTTCAGTGTGCAGTGCACAACCCCCTAAAATGAATGGGGGCACCTCAACAGTGACTTGTGAATGAAAGCAATACCAGGAGTACTTCTATTGCAGAGGCCTCTGTCTCTTTGATGCAGCATTTGACATTCTACTGTGAGCTTTGACAAGTGCATGGTTATTGCTGCTAGATCAGATTAAATTATTCTGAAAAAATAGCTGGTTTTATGGTGAGAGGGGAGGGGGAACTTAGAACATTATATAGAGCAGCTGAAGTACCTTCTACAGTGCTTTGAAACAAGTAACTTTGGGTCCTTTCTTTATTGTGTGTGCTGCTGCCACCAGATCAAGATCATAAAGTGGAGTAGAGTTACAGGAGATTTTAGCTGCAGAAAAAAAAAAAGCTCTTAAGAGTTTTATTTACTCACTTTTTATTTCTAATCCAAGCAAAGCGTGGACCACCATGAGAGCTTTGCTTGTTATTTTTTTTTGTTAACTTACAAGGTGCCGTAAGTTGTGGATGTGCCATAAGTGCAAATACCCTTTTTTTTTCAGAAGAGAGTTCCTAGATCAGTTTCCTTCTTGGATACTTTATAGTTGCTGCTTTACTTAAAATTCACTGATTGGATATAACGTAAGACCAGGTGCAGTATCTTTCCCAATGACTTTGCAGGTGCACACTCAGTTGTGGGTCAGTGAGGTCTCACCTTTAGATGTGGAGGCTGTCTTAGAGTTGAGGTGTCCTATCTCTTAGTTTGTCTTGATGTTCCACGTGCAGCTTGATAGTCCACTGAGATTCTTGCATGCTGTCCACCTGGTCTTGTGAGGTGAATGCCATAGTCGTCATGCTTCCAGTAGGACTGTAGAACAGTCTGGTGAAGCTGTACAGATTAGAGCAAACTGGAATCATTGCTGATACTCTGCACGTTTATTTTGATGTTCCAGATAAAGTAAGAGAGAATCCCCTACAGCATACATTCAAGCATGGGAGCACAGCAGAACTCAAGTGTTCTCAAAAGTCCAATCTGGCGCAGGTAGTTTGGAAGTTCAAAGATGATGTGCTGAGAGTGGAGAGTCCCAAGTACCGTCTGCTGGAGAAGGCACTGCTCATCTTCAATTTATCAGAAGGAGACAGTGGTGTTTACCAATGTTTGTCAGAAGAAAAAGTGAAAAATAAGAAATTTTCTCAAGTGCTGGCTAAGCATGTTTTGGAACTGAAAAAAATGCAGCATACCACAGTGGGCCCCACCGTGACAGCCACACCAACAGAAGGTAATAGTGATGTGCCAAAAGTATCGGCTGTATCAACCGAGGGGTCCACTGCTCACTTCTCCACCACTCACATGGTACCAGTAACGACAGCAAGGATATTAACAAAGCCCATTGGCCCTGTCCTAACAAGTGTAGCCTCCAACACAGAGCTCTTCAATTCAATACCTGATGCAGTCCCGGAAAAGACAATGTTCCTCAAGTCAAATGATAACTTCCTGTTGATGTTCCTCTTTCTCTTCTTTTTCATTCTCTTTTTGTGCCTGCTCTCCTACAACTGTTACAAAGGCTACTTGCCAGGGCAGTGCTTGAAATTTCGCTCTGTGATGCTACTTGGTAAGAAGAAGACGAAGTCAGATTTTTCTGATTGTGAGCAAAGTGTGAAAGAGACGCTGGTGGAGCAGGGCAGTGTCAGCCACCAGAGCGGGGAGCAGCCCAAGCCCGCGCACGACACCGGCTACGAGACGGAGCCCGACTGCGGGAACAGCCAGCTGCAGGCTGGGGACTCGCAGGCGTCCCGCGAGGCCAAGGACAAGCCCTTCGACGTCAAGTGCGAGCTCAAGTACGCCGACTCGGACGTGGAGGGGGACTGAGGGACCCCATCAGTGTCGCTCTTAGTGGCAGAAGTGAGCTGTGGTCCTGTGGCTGGCTATTTGAGCACAGAGAGCCTGGGTGTGACAGCTAAGCCATAGCAGGGTTACATGCTTAAGCTGTACAGCAAGCCAATTTTCATTCAGATCCAAACAGATTAGAGAAGTGGTGTACTTGTCTGGAGACCATAGCATCTTGTGTTGTACTGTCTTTTTCTCTGTTTTTTAAAAATGGCCAGTTTCAGATCACCACTTGTTTGTTCCCCAGTTTTTGCCCCCCACTGAGCACTTTGCTCTAGTGAAGCTATTTGCTTGTTCTTTGGCCATATTCTTCAATAGAGTAAAAGTAACTTTATAATTCAGTTGGCTTTAAAAAGTACTTCAGTCTTCACATACTCTTAGTTGCTATTAAAAAAGATCTAGTTTCATTTGAATTCCAAATTGGAAATTGAGTTTAGTTTATCAGATTGGTAAATTATAGACTTTTGTCCAGATTGGGACATTTTTTTTTTCTTTGCTTCTAGTGATTGCTTTTAGTTTTATGCTTTGTGTTATGACACACTAGATCTCTTTAGTTGGTTAAAGTTAATTTTTTTAACTATTCTATAAGTATCTTAGATTTTAAGGTATAATGGGGATAGCATTGCCTTGATTTGTGTAAGACTCAGGGATAATCTTGTTTAAAGGCTCTTTTCTTTGCTGCTTTCTAGAAATGTAGGTACAACAATATCAGTACAAAACATGGAGTAAGTGGGGAATGGGGAAGGAGGAAAAAACGCTTTGCTTTTTTTTTTTATTTTCTCCTCCCCACCAGCCAGCCAGCTGGACATAGTCACATTTTATTTTCTCTACAAAACTGGATTTTTTTTTTCTTTAGTTTATAGAACAGTACAGGCAAGCAACTGTCAGTTAGCAGTGATACGGAAAGAGATTTCTTGCATTGTGGAAGCAAAACAGGAATCAAGAAGAATTAACTCCAACAATTCAGCTAGTGAGCGACTCGCTGGAATGGACTGTTAGGACACAGCCTGATGAGAAAACGTTGCTGATTTTTTTCTTCTTTTCAGATTCAGAAATAACTCAGCTTCTTTTTGTGACAAATACTTGCAGCGTCACCCTTTCCGGATGATATCTTCACTCTCCTATGCAACTGGAGACTGAAACTGGAGCTGCTTAAACAATCAGTCCTTTGAACTGTTGATGTGAATCATGCCTGCTAACGTGAAAAGTGTGCATTTGTTCTCAGCCTGGTTCACAGCAGCACTGTTTGTCTGTAAAAGCATTTTATGTGTGCAGTACAGTCCTGAAGAATTGTTCCTCTCACTGCTTCTTTCTGTAAATATTGCTAGAAGTAGAGTACATTTTAACAGTACATAGCAGTATGCCTGGGCTGCTTTTCTGTGTTGAACCTTCACACAAACATAATTTAGGCCATCTTAGTATAAACAGTTTATATTTTATAAGATTCAGTTTGGTTTTATTTTTCTATTTTTAATTATGTACATATAACAGAATAAATATTAAAATAAATTGTATTACATCTTGGCTTTTCTGAAACGTGACGCAATGACAGTGCTTTCCATTTGGCAAGCACTAATGTTCCTTCTGGTTTCCTTTGGGGGGAAATGTAAAAACTCTCTAATTATTTGAAGCAGCCTCTCAGCTTCAGTTGAATGGATTATAACCCAGGGTGGGGAGATGGGAAAGATGGGAGAAGAACAATGTGGGTGAAGGAGGAAAGTGCTCTTCTCTAGGGGCCTAGGGACGCTTCGTCTTAGTACCCTTCTAAAACCCATGTGTCTTCTTGCATTATTTCTTCATTGTGTGATGTATTTCTTGCAACTTCTTTCCTTAGTACCCTTTTACTTTCTTTTCTGTCCTCTTCTGTCACAGCCTCATCTCCTATACCTTTCCCTCCTACTGGTACCTCCTTTTTGTCCTGTGTGGGAAGTGATTCACCTCCTTCACCCACCAGTACCCAGCCTGATGTTTGGTCTAGCAAAGACCCCGTAAAGGTCATGTTGTTGCCACCTTTCCTAAGTGACCAGGCACAGCATGTTAGTGTCCGGGGACCCTTCCACCTCTTCTGTCAAGCCACAGGTAAGTTGGAGGACCCCTGTATAAGCCAGCACTTTCTGCATAAAAGGTTTAGCTATTGTCACTATGTACTGTATAAATCCTACTTTTGTGATGTTGGGGGGGAAAAAACAAGAGCAAAGAGAGACAGTGTCAGAATGCCAGCATGCTCTTACCAAGAATAAGTCATTGCAAGTACTGTACTCTATAATGGAGGCTCTGATTCAGCAACCCACTTTAGCATATTAGTAGTCAGTTGATTTTATTAGGCTTACTTGCATGCTGAAGGAGTTCCGTGAATCAGGATTGTATATGGATGTTTAGCAGGTAGATATTTTCATTGTCAGTGTGTATGCAATTTTAAAAATACTTTTAAATTGGATTTGAACTTAGCATCTATTTTCTGGACCACGTCAGTCATTCATTTTTCCATCGTATTTCAAATGAAGTACATACAATAATAACAACTTCTGTTTTATAACAGATATTTTTCTGAGGTATACAGGAGGACAAAGCTATTTTTTCCATAGCAATTCAGCCTTTTTTTCCAGTTTTTGTTTGGATTGTTACAAATTACAATTTGTAATTGCTGGTTTAAACTAAGTGTGATTCAATGGATTGAAACGGATCTTCATATGTAACCTTACTCTTTTAAAAATGAAATTATATAGATTGAATAATTCTAAAAAGTAGTGTTGTTCCGTATTGGCACTTCTGTTAGTGTTATGTGGAATCAGATCAAAATGCCTAAGTCTTTATTAGCACAGATCTTAACAAGGGCACTGTTTGTATTTCCGTGGCTAAAACATGGCAACAACAGTGAGATGAAGGTTCTTTCATAAAATAGAATAATTTAGATGGAAAGCACTTTCTGGCAGTAATTTGTTCTTTTTTGTGATAGGCAGTTTGGAAACTTGATTGTCCACCATGAAAAATGAAGTTTTACAATAGCACAAAAGATTTAAACAGTTTGATAATTGTGCTACAGACCTAGACTTTATTTAGAATTACTTTTTTTCATCCAACAGTGCCCATCTTAATATGGTGCTGATGCTGCTCTTAAAAATTGTCAGTAATTGTATTTGCCTTGGTAGTGAACTTAAGAAGGAAGGCTCAGTGTCCTAAAGTCAGCATGTGGACTCCATTCCTCAGGAGGTGTTGGGGTGAATAGTGAAAGAAACTCGAACAACCACCTGACATCCGAGGGTTGCAGTAATGGCACAGGTGGGGCCAAGGTGACCCAGCTATGAAAGTGCTGCTCAAAGCAGGGAAGGACTGGACTTTGCATTATGGATAGAGCTTTTGCTCCCTTTGGGAATCAAGGCAGTTGGCTGACACATCACACTCTTCTCTTACCCAGAATTACGATTTCAGTCTTTTGATTTAAACAACAAACAAACCAGCAAATGCAAACCAGTACACTGAACTGGTGCAGATATTTGTGTCTTTTAGGGTCCTGCATGTGAGGATATATTAATTCATCCTGGGTGGGGGGTGGCTGAACAATTGCTTTTGCAAGAAAGGTCTCTGTTTGGATTTCTTCAGTTTTTTTCCATATCTGTTGATATTTCTTTATGTTAACATAGCTTTAGTGGAATTTGATTTCTCTCAGCTATGAATGTAAGGTAAAATTTGTTTGCAAGGAGCAAAAGGGTTAAATGAGGCTGGCAGAGAGTTAGATGTTCTGCCTGGTTGTCTGCAAAAAAAGGATATGGCATCAGTAAATGTATGATGCAAATACATAGATTGCCACATCATCCAGTAAAAACCTCAAAGCTTATTTTTAATTAAGTTTCGAGGTTAATTGTTATTTTATCAGAATTGCTGAATCTCTTCCTTTTTTAATTGTAAATATCTGTTTCAAGCTGTCTGGAAACTCAGCAGGAGTTGGTGAGTTCTTTTGCTCATCTCTTACTCATCCCACATGTTTTAACCTGAAAACTCGCCTAAGGATAAGACTTTACAACCTTGTAACTGGCTCATTTCCATAACGTAAAGTTAAGTGGATACAGCACAAACAGCACTTTTGGCTAACTGCTACATTTTTCCTGAAAAATAAGGGTTTTTTTCAAGCATAGAATACTCCTCTCTTCTGGAAAAGGGAGGAATAAATCTCCCTTCACAAATTTTCTCCCAATTTGTCTCTCTCTACTCCCCCAAAGAGTCTCACATTTCTTCAGAGACCTGTCTGTTTGTATGTGCATGGACAAACATTAGGTTTCCTGTGTACTTCCTGTAATAGAAGTTTTCTCCCCCATTACAGAATTCTTAAAACTTTTAAAGGCAGTTCAGGCAAGTTTCAAATAAGCTGAACAAATTACTACACCATCTGCTTCAGGGGTGTGAGTTGGTGATGTATGCACCTGCTGTATAATTTCTCTGGTGTGCTCTGTTGAAAACAGGTATAGTAGGAACAGGGATTTTTTAGAGTTTTGGTTCTGTTTGAAGGAGTTTTACTGGCACCTCTTCCCCCAGCTTTAGAGTAGCATCTCCATGTCCATAACTTCCCAGACAAAACTAAAATTTGGTGAGTGTTCTGTGCAACAGTTTAAATGCTTCTGTAATCAGAAACGCTGCAAAACACTGTGCTTCACCTGCAGATCGAGCCTCTCGATCCTGTGTCCATGGTGTCAAGATGACTCCCTCCCTTAGTTCTGCTGGAGATTTTACATACTGGATTGTGTTCAGTCTTGGTAAAAAAAACCCCAGTAGTGTGAACATAAAAGTTCTGTGAACTTGGAAATATACTTTCAAGGAGTTATTATTTCATGGAAATACTGAGGTGGGTAACTGGTAACACCCACGCATAGTGCCTGTTCCCTGTGGTTAGGCTAATTTAGGAGGCGTACAAGAAAGTTGCCCACATCTGTGGAAGAAAAGATCCATAGCTTGCAAGAATCAGAATTGCAAGTGGTTCACTGGAGATTCCTGTTTGGTGGAGCCTGAAGTTGCTCTGAAAGATATTCCAGAAGGGTGGGAAAATACAGCACAGTGAAAATCTGAAATGCAGTGCACTGCCCTTCAGGAGGACTGCTGCAGACCGAGTCAGACTCTTGGCAAGGCACCTACGGAGCGAGTGCAAAGGAGACCAGCCCCAGGCTCGTCCAGGTGCCTGAGGGCTGCCCGTGCTGGTGTCACCAAGCGCTGCTGCGTCGCAGCTCTCAGCTGAAGGGCTCAAAAGCCCATATGCCTAATTTTTATCCTCCAGGAGGAGGAAGTCGTCTGTCGGAGACTGACTTACCCATGGAAATGAGTAATTTATTCTTGGGTGAGGTTTTTTTTTGCATGATTTGCATGATTGCATCAGCCATGGTGCCCTGGGGTGATGTGGTCTGGTGCAGAGCTCAGGAGAGGCATGGAGGTGAGCAGCATCCAGAGCAGAAAGAGCCTGTCTAGGAATGTTCTTTGTGCTAGAAAAAATGTCCAGAATGACAAATGACAGAATTTAAATTACAGCATATCAGTATTCTGTAATGGACTTTACTGGGGTTGTTACTTTTCTGTTCTTAAGAGAACACAAATAGCAATTTTTCATACACTTGTGTTTTATAATCACCTGAAGTTGATAAGCGGCTCTTAATTATGTCTATGGAGAGATTCAATGTTAGTTTTTGAAACTATAATGGTTTAATTGGTAGCTGTGAAAGGAAAAGCTCTGCATGTTCCAGGACAAATCAATCTGCTGCACAAATATTTCAAAACTTTATAAAATTTTCAAAATTTTATGCAGTATATTTTGAGATTTACAAGAGTGATGCTTTCCTGAAGCAATACCCATGACTATAATCTGTATGCTTAATAAATGGTCAGTTTACCTTCCTGTGGGAATGGAAGTTTGCACCTTGTTAAACAATTTCATATCCCACTTTATGAATTGTCTTTGGTGTTTTATCACATGCTCTTTGACTTAATTTCACTATTTTTGGCTACAGTTATCTCGTAGCTGTTCATTCATCATTTTGTGGTTTTGTACCTTTTCTTTCAGTTATTTCTGCACTGATTAAACTTTGCTTAACAACACAGTGGCACTATAAAACATTTCCTGTGTGCAGATCTCTGACATGCCACCTGTTCAGTATTATTTGGGATGCTTCTGGAAGACATGTTGAAAAATTAGAACTGTTCCTTTAACATACAACAGAAAAAGACTTGGAAGTTTTTATAAAATTGGGTAAAAATTTTAAATTATTTAGCATAAAACTCACAGACATTAAAGATACCCTTGTTACTTTAGATTGTGATATCTTAGGAGTGTAATTTACTACAGTGCTGGCATTTATTTTTCAGACATGGGGCCTGCTGAGACCCTCATAGCTAAGTCTGCATGCAAATCCAACAGCATTAAACACCTTTGTAAGTGCTGCTGTTACCTGAGCCCTGATGGCTTCCTTCATAGTGACTTCTGTAATAAAATTGAAAATTTGTTTTTATTAGGACTGTGACATGGATGATGCATTCTTAAATTCTGGCATCAGCAGCAGTTTTTTGAAACTTTTCTGTAGAAATTCCCTTTGCTCTGCAGTTTTATAGTAATGGTCAAGATCTGAAATATGTGGAAAGGTGTGCAACAAGAATGCCTTTCCAAGTTTGTTGTTGTAGGTTTGTTTTTTGTTTTGGTTTGTTTTGGGGTTTTTGTTTGTTTGTTTGAGGTTTTTTGTTTGTTCTGTGTTGTTTTAACTTTATATTAATTTTCCAGTAAAGACTAGAATTAAGTGTAAAGATAAGGATAAGGCAAATTAAAAAGCATCAGGCATCAAATTTAAAAAGGGGAGAGCAAGGAAAAAAAGTAGTACCCAAAGTGTCTTTTTATTTTTTCCTCAGAAGATTTCAATAATTTATTGTTTTCCTACAATACCACAATGTGGTATTTCCTACAGTTTCACAGTGTGCAGCTGACTGCACTCGTACAGGTTTTTCCTGTAGAATAAGGTGCAGCTGGGAAACACCTTGTGTGTCTTTTGGTAGTTTATAAATGATTAAAACATAAAGAAAGACCATAAAGTATCTTGGAGAGATTAGTCCACTTAGGACCAGCAGCTGCAGCCTGCAGTGGCGTGTGTAGAGCACCTGAGGCTGCAGTGTGTGCCGTGCACACCGGTCGGTGTTCTGCACACTCACCCCTGAGCCTTGCAGGCTGCACCTCGTGTCAGCAGAGGGCTTGGGGAAATGAAGGACATGAAGCCATTGCTTGGTTTTCAGAGCTTTCCGCTGGTACCCTCACACAGCTTGAGTGAGCCATCCTTGTGAGACAGAGCAGCTTGTCAAAAATGGTGTTGAGGCCAAGGAAAAGAGTGGCAGCTCTGTACAGGAGCATCTCTGTGAAGCAGCAGCTTTGCTGTTCTGTTGTCTAGTTCATCTTTTCGGCTTGCTTGGGGATTGGGTGCTGCATGGGCTGTCAGCAGACACAAACTGCCTGGATCACAAAACGGGCAATATTCTCCACTTGAATTTAATATATACAATTTTGGGAGACTGTGAGGGAGTAGAATCTGTGTCAGATTTTGTAGTGTGACTAGGTATGTATAAAAGGAGAAGCTTGCTTCACACTGGGGTCTTTGAAACCTGAATGCCTTTTGGGATGTCTTCTCTCAGGACGGAGAAGGATTCACCAAGGTGTGTTATTTTCTTCTCTGTACTGTTTGCTCACAAGAGTTTACTTGACCTCCCGAAAGGGAGAAGTTTAAGAAACTTAAAGTTTAGCCTTTCTTTTTTTGCAATTCAGCATAAATATTTCAACTTTTTCTCCTTGCGAATGTGGAACTCTTGATTCAGTAATGCCTCAGCTTGAAGCAGTACACTGGTAATAACTGCTACACCATGGCCATGATTGAGCAGCTGTATTTCCCAGCCCTGCCTAGTGAGATGTGATGAGTTTGCTCTGGTATTGGAATCTGGGCCATAACCACAATTTTGTGCTGTTTTCATCAGAACCCCTGCCAGCCAGGATTGCAACCTGACTACCCGTACACTTGTTTTTCTTTCCCATGAGAGCTACAGCCTGTGGACTTGTCATTAATAATCTGTAGGTGTGGTGGCTGATAAACTGAGTACTAATTTAGACCAAATTAATCTTTTTTAATTTAGACCAAGGCATCTTTTTTTTTACTATTTCAGCAGAAACTGCTACCAGAACTGTGTCAGCATATTGTGTGCACTGTCCCCACAGTCGAGATGAAAATCTCATTTCCATCTCTTCAGTCGTCTTCCTGTTAGATCAACCTGGAAAACAAAGCAAAAGCAGTTGTTTGTGTTCTCTGGAGAACAGGAGTGATTTTTGGGAGAGCATGTTAATCCTTAAAATATGTCCTCCAATTTTCTTCCCTTAATTTTAAAACTTAATGTAGTAGCCTTGTTAGATAGATTCTATCATTCTGATAGAATGGCCAAAAATAATTAGGCAAACACAAAGTGCCAGGGGAAGTTTAGGCTGGACATCAGGAAAAGAAAGAGTGATTGGGCATTAGAATGGGCTGCCCAGGGAGGTGGTAGAGTCACCATCTCTGGAAGTGTTTAAGGAAAGACTTCTAAGGATATGGCACTTAGTGCTGTACTCTTGTTTATAAGGTGGTGTTAGGTTATATGCTGAACTTGAGGATCTCAAACGTCTTTCCCAACCTACTTAATTCTGTGATACTGTGAAAGTGGAACCTAATTTTTTTTGTGTGACAGTCCCTGGTTTTAGCTTACTAGTGCTTCATCAGATTTTTTTTCACAGACCATTATCTAGGTTCCAATTGCAAACCTTTTTCTGGACATCCTCAAAGAGCGTCTGAATAAATGCACGAACAGTTACCAATTGCATTTTTATCTAATGGGCTGGTCAGCCATTTTCCCAACCTGCTTTAAGTTCCACTCCAAGAAAACGGATGCCATGTCCTGCTTGCACCTACGTATGCTGTGTGTCACCTCTAGTGACTGGTTGCTGTTTCCAGCTCTTACATGGTTCACATTTCACAGGAAGCACTTCCTGCTTTTCATCTGCCATAGTGAGGCTGCATCAGCTTGTGGTGTTGATGTTACACAGAGGGATGGGTCATTTAATGAAGCCCCAGGTGTCTGAAGGACATCATGCATTCTTCAGTATGAAATACTTTGTATTGGAAGTCATATTCTTTGGCATTTCAGAGAGGTCTGTTTTCTTGGCTTTTTAAAGGGATTTTTTTCCATTGCTGTCAAACTTGTCTTCTAGAATGAATTGCCCTACTTTTAACAATCAAACACCAACCAACAAAAACTACCAAAAAATGCACCCCAGTTATAGGAAGTACAGGCTTTGTAACTTGCACACTATTTTCAGAAAATTGCAATGATGCTTGTCTCAATTTAAAGATTTCCCCCCCCCCCACTTTTCTAATCAGCTACCCTCTGATGGCTTCACTTTGTACTGATTTATTATTTTGGTATCTTATCAGCAGCAATGACTCAGACTCCTACAACTCCAGAAACTGGGACCAGTCCTAAATCTTTCATTCACATACTGAGTAGTGCTGGTGGTAATGTTTCATATTAATGATTGACTAACTTCTTCCTGAACTAATTTTGATGTCTGATTTTTTTAAAAAAAACCTTCCTGCATCCAGATTATAGTGCCTTTTTAACATCTAATCCCTGGTCCAGATGTGAGCTTCCTGTATGATCTTGATTCTCAGAAATCCGGAATGTTTGTTTCCGTAGCATTCAGCAGAGCTGCAAGCTTGATAACAGGCATTAAATCCAGATGCTGTTCTTAATCTGATGCACGTGGTGAGCTTTGAAAGAGGTTTTGGTGTGTATTGGGTTTTACAAGGGAGGTTTTTTTTCATTTCCCTTCCCTCTGGATAGCCTCTGGTAGCAGTTCTTTGTCTAGATTTCAGACTTCTTGTTACCCTGGTAGAATTTCTTTCTGGGACACCTGTCACTTATCTTCACTGGATTTCCATTTGCTGTCAACTTGCATAAATTGTTAGCTGGGGTGTAGGTTTTCTAATGGCTCCTGCTTTTGTACCAACTCCTCTGTCTTGGGAGTGTTTCTAAGAATGTAGGGAAGCCTTACTGAAATGGTATCCTTCAAGAACTGGGTTAAAAATGAGGGAGACCCTGTGCTGAACCACCACCAGTGGTAGCACTGCTCAGGTTTTAAATGCAGCTTCACTGATGCTTTTGAAATGTTGCCATGTGCAGAGAGCTGTGGAGACACTTGGCACAAGGAGCCAGCTTGGCCAGTGCTCCCTCTTGCTGCCCCTGCCTTATGTCACTGATCTCTATTTTTAAAACATAATGTGCTCCTTTTAAATTAGTGTCTCTAAGCTGTCTTGAAAATCACATGTCTATTAGGATGTGATGCGTATATGGCAAATGCTTACTTTGGTCCTGTATAGGTGCACCTGTAGGGTGCATCCCCATGCCGCTCTGAATCTGTAGCTGTATACTTCCGTTCTTTAAGTCTGGTTTTATTTACTTGCTTCTTTTAACTTTAGGTCAAATTTACACCAATGCCCAGTGAATGCAGGCAGACTGTGAGTGGAAGATTACAAGCAGTTGCAGTGGTTTGAGTTTCTGTGCTAACAATGGTGGTTGAATTTTTTGTCTCACGGAAAATATTGAGGAAAAAGTCATCTGGGTATTAAATATGTGGTTTTTGTAGCCCAGCCTGATTTAACCCATGTCAGAGAACCCATTCGGCTGGCAGAAACTACCTAGACCATCACTACTCTGGCAGTTACTACCTGGGCATTATCATCTCATTCAAACTACTGAAAGAAAAAAAAAATGAAGTCTGTGTCGGAAAGAAGCAAACACTTCCACAGACACTGGAAATTTTGAAGGGCTTATGCAAAGAAAAGGATCGTTCAGATAATGCCACAAAGTTTCATGTATTTCTGTTTGATAACTGATAATTCCCCTTCTAAAATCATAAAGGTGGTGAAGTTGATTTTATTTAATCACATGTAATTAGTGTAGTTTATTAAAGCAATGCTTTTGAAGTTAACTGTTTGAAATACATTTCATGGCTGCTTAGACACAGTTACTTATGTACCTAGCCTGGTGTGCTGTTTAATTCTCTGCTTGATTATTATGTTTTAATGATACTACTTTTTAACAATCTTTCAAGCATTCCTAACATGGATGGCAAAGTAAGTAGATCAGGTCAGAAACTTGTATTTTAAAGGTTGCACTAGACATGTCATTAATATTTATTATAGTGACAGTAAAAAAAAGCAGAGTACATGTTCGTATTTTCCTTTATCTTCAAAAAGTATTTCTCTAACCATTAAATATGAGTCTGAATTTCTCACCACAGAGTTATAGAAAATTTGCATTTAACAGATGTGATTCCAAATTTTTGTAGATTAAACTGTTTCACAGTGTCTTTTTTTCTATTGCTCCATCCTGAAAATGAAATCAAACTAGAGAAGGTATTGCCTGAAAAGTGGAAGCAAGCTGCACTGAAACCCTGAGTACTGCTTGCACCTAGATACTGCTGTCAACCAGTGTAAGTGGGCATGAGTGTGTATCTCTGCGGATTTCCAGTGCTTCTGACTGCACAGAAAAACAACGGAAGGGTAAAATTGCCTAGTTGCACTTCATAAAGGGCCAATCTGAACCAACGCAGCTTGCAAAATTTCGTGTATAAGGAAATTGCTGCATTTTAGTCTTTTGGTGAAATGTGGATGTAAGCTGAAATTTTGGCAGATTCCCAGCACAATTGGGATCTTCAGCACTGGAAAATACAGCAGCTTCTCTGGTGTGACTAGTACATCTGAAGTAAGTTTAGGGAAGTGTCCTGCACTAAACATGCTGCTTCCTTGCATGGCTCTAAAATGGCACAGAGGGATTTTGATTTTTTTTTTTTTTTTTTTCTGTTCTTGCACTTATTCCTCCCATTTGTCCAAATTCTAGCTTCAGCTTTAGGTTACTGAAATAATTTGTCTCTGGTTCCAGACTTCCCATGAACTTAGTCACATGTAACCTATCTGCTGTTAACTGTAGAATGAGTACAACCATCCATAAACCACCTTTATAAAAAAAAAAAGTATGTGCTGGACAAGCTGTTTCCAGTCCAGTGTATGCTTGCCCTTTCTGCTTTGTTAGAGCTGCTGTCAGCCCTTCAGACTGTGCCACTTCCCTCAGAGAAACTCCACAATGCTTTAACTAGACCACGTCCTCTATCATTCACCCTTAATGCTAATTTATGTGCCCATATATGTGGGAGATTTGGAAACAAAACTTAGGAGTTAAGAATTTAATATGATAGGCAACATTAAAATGTCTACAATGTACAAATATGTAGTATGTATACAAATGTAAAAACTAGTAGGTTTTTATTGTGCATGATTATCTAAAATTTAATGATAGAATGTATTTTTCTAGAGAAAAGATGCCACATCAACTTGCAATATGAAGTGCTTACAGTAAAAGCTGTAGTAGCTTCTGTCACAACATATTTGCAACAATAGTTCAATTTCTTTTTCCCCTAATTTCTCTTCACATCTTCTCTTGCTAAGGCTAGTCTAGATCCTAGGCCCAGAGGGAGAAACAGTCATGTTTTAAACATCAGAATTACAAAGTTCTTAGCTTGGCCCAGATGTCTGTATTTTAAATGGAAAGGTTCTGACGCTGCCAAGTGCACTTCAGCCAACCTTGCTAGCTAGTTTTCTGTGAACAGCTGTTCTGTCCTCTAGGCTACTGTTAATATCTGATTTATTCAATTGTTGCCCTTGCAGGTTAAGACAAATAATACTAACAAGGCTAAAAAATTACAAAGGCTCTTTGTTGTTGATCCAAGCTTTTTTCAAGTTCTGTCTTGCTTAAGTGCCTGCTGTGACTACTGGTTCTGGTTTTTTTTCCAATTCTACCTGTTTCATTACTAGTTCCAGCATCCAGCACTGAGTTCTTGAACTTTTCCCCTCCTGGCCTTTTTTTTTCAGATTCTGCAAGGCATGTCTCAGGTGGTTTCATCTTTGTACCAGGACCTAGGTTGGGCAGCAGTAGGCAGTTTTTCCTAGTGCTACAGGAATTCACACAGGCAGATAGATGGAGTTCATCACTGGCTCTTACC